>NW_027273863.1:12392500-12992500 GCF_046630095.1 Trachinotus anak
TAGTGAGTAGAACAGGCTAACTTTTTAGCATGGAGAAAAGGCAAAGATCTCATAAAATGTAGGTCAATTGAAAAAAAAAAAAGTTTTGCCAGTAAAGCTGTGGAGAAAAAAATGTTATCTATGAGTCACTGAAGAAAATAATATTTTGGTGAACAGTTCATTACTGCAGGGCTCTTAAAACCAGTAGCAGTTACCTGGTGGCTTTTATCCAACAAAGCGTTCAGAAGAAGTGTACGTCATGGAGCATGTGTGTAGCATGGATACCAACCAACAGAAAGGTCAGTGACAATCTGTGTTATTTCACACCAGGACTTAAATTGATCCCATGGTGGTGATATCAGTTAATACAATTCTGATTATTAATTAAAATTAATAAGAACACTCCTGCCTTCAAATCACGCCTCTCCCTTTAAAACCTGATGCCCTTCAAAGAAGAGCAGTTACTCAATAACAAGTATTTATACGTAATAATCTGCTCAACACATGTGGGCGGTTCTATTACGCAATGATAAAGGCATAAAGAAAACCTGCCAGTGTAAACAAAGGTGTCTAGGCCTCCTCTGCATTCACATACAAACAAAGCAGGAGTTTTCCATATTGTAAGATAGTTGACAGTCAGACTAGATGGGTGAGGATAAATATTAAAAAAAATATCTCCTTGAAAATTCACCTAATCAAATAAATAAGTGGCTGTACATGTCAACCTCCTCTGTTCTTTGTTTTTTTTTTTTTGTTCTGGGTAATACAAGGTAATTAATGTTCAGTCATCTTAAGTTACACTGTCACATACCGCCAACAGGAGACAAGAGAAGGAAGTTAGTCGCAGCATGTGTCTGCTCAATAATCTCCTATATAGTCAAAGAGCCAGACTGTCTGCTGCCCCCAAGGCTTCTGTTTTTAAAGATTTGCATGAAGGACATATATTGATGGAGGATGTAACACTTCAAAGGGAGCCTTTCAACCTAGACAGCTAGTTAAAGTAATTTTTCTTTTTCCAAAACCTTAAGCTGGTCATCAGAGCTCAGATGGGGAGGACCACTGCTGCTAATCACTGTTTTTAAGGAACATGAGGCATTGACTTTGGGAGGTCCCAATATGATTTGTGTGACAGCTTTCTGAGAGTTACGCAGTTTTGTTGCTTATGCTGATGATCTAGTTCCGTATGTTAGACAATTCCTGTCATGCCATGCAGTGACAACAGAAGTCAGACTACTGGTGATGACCATGACAGCCAACCCACTGTAATGTGTGAAGCAAACACATGTGTTTTACTAGTCATGAGCTGACAACACATTATCCAAATGTATTTAATCTCCAACTGAAACAGTAGCAAGAGGCATTTATTTCCTGTTGCTCCATTAAGCCAACATAATTCATCTTGTTAGATTTGATCATATCTGACTGTAATCTTTAGCACTCCTGAACTCAGTGCATTTCTGTGTTAATCCAGTATACCCACTCTGGATCTGACAGGGTGCCTCATTACAATGCAATGAATGTGAAAGAGTCAACAGTGGCCAGAGTCCCTGTCTCAGCACAGACAGACCTAAGAGATTTTGTATACCCAGTAGAGCCATATCCTATTCAAGACCACAGCTAACTGCAGCTGTGCTACAGGCTGGAGGACCTCCAAGGTATTTGCACCAGTTCCCACTGTGAGGAGAGAGGCAGACAGACAGACAGAATGGGAGGCATGTATGGGAATTTAATCAAGAGAGTGCAAGGTAAAAATGGTACAAATAAAGTTGCAAAGTTACATGTATCAATGCAGACAGGGTAACAAAGAAGGAAAATAGGGCAATGAAGATTATAATATGCAATTAAGTAGTAGTGTGTGTATACTGTATGTGATTCACAGAGACGAAGGGTATGTTGACTTTTCCAGGCAATGCTTGAGGGTAGATTGACAGCACACGTGAGGACTTGGCACATTGAAAGCGTGAAAAAAAGCATAAACACTGCACAGTCCTCGCTGAAAGGAAGAACATTCTTTTTTTCTCTATATTTCCTTTGTAATTTTTTTTTTTTTCTCTATCTTTCAACTGCTGTTTTTACCCAGTCATTTCTTGCAGCTCATTTAAAGCATGTTTGAGCATGAGCAGTCCTAGCAGGCACATTCAAACTTGTGTCAATGCATTTTCTTGGAAATAATTTCCTCCCCCCAAAAAAAGAAAACAGAAGAAAGAAAAACCCTTAACCGCCATACCCTCAATCCAGCAGCAATACGAAACTGTATCTTGTACACAGCCCATATTCAAATCAAACTGTGACTTGGCAAGTACCTTTACTCTGATCTCATCAAAATGAATGATGTAATAATAATGTCTTGTTTAATTTAGGTCTTTTTTTTTTTTTTAACCAAAGGAGACTTACACCACCCTTGGTCCATGCTAAGCTCCAAAAATGCATTAGCTTTGCCAAGAGGCCATGAGAGATACAATACAGCTTTAGGTTTATTTAAAACTTATCACATCATGACCTACTGGAGCAGTCTCACACTGAAAAGTTGGCTGTTAGATCTTTGTATAAAGGGGATCCTAGAAAGCTGCTGAGCAGATGTAAAAGGTAGTGACCCTGATGATTGGCCAATAGGAAGAGGAAAGAACTGAGCGAGCCAATGAAGGTCACTCTCAGCACTGAGCCTGGAGAGTGCATCCAGATGTTGCTCTCATATTTTCCTTTAACTCAAACTCAAACAGGCTGAGGCTGTAAAAATAACACAGGGCAAACAGCCACTGTGGCCTTTCCTGCCACTCCACCGGGAGATTAGACGGCAAGTCAAGCACAGACTCACACTGACCATGTCTCTTAAGTGATTTGTTTGTTTCTGGGTATAACACAATCCTAAAGTAATTAAGAGAAACTGGTGTTAAAACCAACCAAGAATATATATACTGAGTATAACCACAGAATAAAAAGGTGTATAGTATGAGTAGCAGGGGCTTGAATTGACTTTTGGATCACTTGCCATTATATGGCTATTATATTCAAAGTTACCAACCATTAGGTATTCTCAATAACCAAAATGTTTTTTCTTGAAACAGAAAAAACTATGAAAAAAAATAAAGTCTTGTGTTAATTTCAAGTTTTGATAGTATTACGCTGTTGAATTGATAGTAACAAATGTAACAGGGTCTTACCCGACACCAGAATGTCGTTGCGGAGGGCGCAGACAGCATACTCTGACTTGGTGAACTCAGGCAGTTTGGCCAGTGATTTCCACTCTCCTGTGACTGGATCATAGCATTCAGTGTAGGGCAGGTTGAAGCCCCCAACCCTCTCACAGCCACCCACCACCACAATCACCTCAGAGTAGCCAGTCGACCTTTACAGAAGAAGAGACATGGAAAAGATGGAGGGGAAATAACAACAGAGCTCAAGCTGTTATAAAAACACAAACACAAGAGGCACAAGTTTAAATTAAAAGGTCCCCTACAAGAATGTATAGGCATGATACCTAATTAAAATACTGTGTATCTGAAGGCCTATACAAAGGGTATGAAAACATATAAACATACAGATGTCACCACTTGGAGAGATTTCTAATTACAGATGGTAGAAATTTGTGTCAGGGCATGAACAGAGGGGTGTTTCCACTGGAGTCAATAGCTTCACTTATCTTCAAGGCAATGTTCGGGTTACAATGAAGGTATCAATCAAGGGTACAACGAAAACAGACTTGGGAGCTCAATTTCCATGATCACAATGCTTTCCTATTTGGCTGTTCAACACATGCCGAGAACATGACCGCATTTCCTACAGGGGACTTAATTAACTGCAGCTTTTTTTTCTTATTGCACCATTCTAAAACACTGACAACAGAAAGAGATTACTAGGTGTTTATCTGTTCAAAAAAATCCAGAATATATATATGTACTGTGTGTGTGTGTGTGTCAGTGTGCAAATGTGGCACAAAAGTATGTCTCCTTGCACTTTCCCCTGCATTTCTCTGTCTGTTTACTCTTTAGGTGAAAGAGTATAGGTCAGGCTCAGGTGAGAGATTAGGGTTGTTGTTTCTTTAAGTGTGTGCATGTGATGTGCGTGCATGTTATAAATTACATTCTGGAGGCTTCCAATGAGAAGAGAGGCCCTGGTGTAGACACAGAAAGGGGAAATTCAGGCATCTGTTTTGAGCAGGAGAGGATTTGGCCCTCAGGGCAAACGAAGCCGACGGTGCAGGGACTAACTGTCTGATTGGCTTGCTGATCTGAACAGATCTGCCTGGATACTCACACAATACATCTGAACTCACATTGCCTCAATAACTGACAACTGGCCCTGTTCCCACTTTAACCCTTACAGCTGGTCTAACACACAAAGGCAGCTGTGCTGTTGTTGGTCTATTTTTATCTCATTCATAAGGTTTCTGTCGATGCCAACCTTTATCCTTTATCAAACATGACATTGTAACATCCAACTCTTTAAACACAAAAACACCATGGTAAATAAGTCTCAAGTGAACAGGTGGGGGCACTTAGAACCCAAACATATCAGCAAGGTGAGTTACACTGCTGGTATGATAACAAGACTCAACACTCACATGATTAACGTTTCTTGCATCATATCATTTTTTTTTTCTTCCAAGCTAACCAGTCTGTGTACGAACATGCCCTGCCTCCTTCATTATCATTTCCATTTCAAAACAGGGCTACATAACACAGCTCAATGACACATTTGTCTGTTCAGCACAATAACACTCCCTGTCTCTCTCTCTCAAGCACACTCACGCACACATACAACAACAACAACACTACCAGGAGCACAGAGTTCATGTGCAAGTTGTAACCTCTTTCCATACAATATGGGATGAAACATCAACTAACCGTTTAAAGAACACATGTTTTCTTATCTCACTCTGACCTAAATGTTTTACCCCAATAAGTAAAAAAAAAAAAAAAAGTCAGAAAAGACCAAACAAAATTTGTTTTCTTTTTCAATAAAAAAATAAATGGTGCATACAAAGCAGAGATAAGCCTGTGCTAGAGAGATAAGAGTTAAGAACTGTCAGCTTCCTTCTGGAGATAACATCTAGGTTAGTTGATCCCTCTGCCTTCCTCATAACTGTCAAGTCAGTATTTTAGTTACCTGCGTGGACGAGTTCTGGGTGACATCATTTCGTTTCCTAGCACGTGGTAGCGCCTGGCCTCGTGCAGAAGCTGGTAGCACTCTGGAGCATTCTGGATGAGCTGGTCACCTTCCACTGTCTGGACAAAGTAGTTGGGGTGCAGAAGGGGCAGGCGCACATGGTGCAGCAGGGCCTTCAGCATGGGCTTTCTGTGCTCAACACCGTGGTACACCCATCGCATCACCGCCTCAAACACCACCTCCTCTTTGCCGATGGACAGCTCATCACTGGCAATGTACTCTTCCAGCTCTTCTCTGCGCAGGTCGAGGAACTCTTCATGCTGGGCCACCTCTGAGAAGTTGGCCAGGGCGTAACTGCGGCAGCGACTGGCGAGCTGCTTCAGGGCATGGGCATCAGCGAATCGCTGGATGCCCAGGCAGTTGCATGGGTCCAGCTGGTCCTCCAGGAACTTTGCACAGGCATCACGCAGTGTGGTGATCTGGAAGAGGCTGGAGGTCTCAAATAGGAACTGGACATTCTCAGTTGTGATCTTGGCGCGGCCGGTGTAAACGTAGGTGAGGAAGGAGTCCATCGCCTCAGCCAGGATGCCATTGATCTCCACCAGCATCTCACGGCTCTCGCGGTGATCGTTGCAGAACATGGCCCTGAAATAGGAAGAGCATGCAGAGAGCACAGCGCGATGGCAGGGGAACTCACGGCCCTGCACGCTGATGACCACATCAGTGAACAGGCGGCAGTCCCGAAACTCATTGAACACCTGCAGGATTCCCTCTGAGTGGGATGAGCCAGAACAGAAGTCCAAGACATCCTGGCTGGATAAAGTTTTGGAGTCAACCTCAAACACCTTAGGAAACAACAAGATGCATTTAGATTCGTAAAATGTGTTGAAACAAAAGCTGCAAGATAAAAAACATAGATAATGTCTGTTTGTTTGACATCACCTTGCGTTTTACAGCTGGTGAGTCTCTGATCCCAGAGTCCTCCCTGTTCATCCTTCTGCCCAGAATCAACACCATGGCTGCCACCTTCAATGTAGACCTTCTCTTAACTTTAAGATGACCTTAGGATAGAGAACAGGATTTACAGTAATATTACAAAAAAAAAACATTCCCATACTTTGGGAATACTACTATCATGGCATCCTATCAGATGTGGTAAGAGGGGGTAGCCTGAAAAAGATTACGTATTCATAAACAGAAACCTAATTAGACCACTGTAGTACAAATTGAGTAACATTCATTGCATGAAAACAAGGCTCTCACAGAGCAAAGCCACAAAGCATGTGTACAGACGTTGGAGAATACAGTCCCACAAACAATTTTCAAACCCCCAGGGGGCATTGCTAAAACGTCTAGGAAGAGGAGTTCCAAGGAATGAAATCTGAGCTGCACACACTTCCTCTCGCTCATCACTGCTGTGAAACAGTTGTGCCCTGAGGAACAATGGGCCGCATGAGACGGAAGATGGCACAGGCAGGAGAGAAGTTGAGCAACGGTTGGAAAGCCGACATACATGTGTGTCAGGTTTGTTTTGAAAGACAGTGGGGGCAGGGGTGCTATCAGACACTACATAATCATTGTTTAATGAACAAGTGCCAAGTCAGGGCTACTGATAACCCTGTGTCATATTCTCTATTTCAAGCTAAATCTGTAATCTGAAGACATTTGCTTCTTTCAGAATAAGTCCTGATAGCAGTCAATCAAGGTTCCCTTGAATAAAGCTTTGTTCAAATCCACAAAGGCTGTGTGTTTATCCAGGTCACTGCGATCTCAAGTTCTTGAAGATATTTGATCAAAACATTAAACTCATCTATGGCCATATACTGCCTCTGTTAAAATTGGCAGCAGTTCTGGCCTTTGCTCTGTGAGGTCATTCATCTCAGGTTATTTATAACTTTGGATTTTGGCTCAGCCCCGGCAGACTCAGCCTGTTCACGTGTGTTATTTGCCCGCAGCTGCAGCAGCAGCAGCGCCTCCTTTAAGTCATGTTAAATAGAGGACAGGTTTAGCTTGAGGTGTTGACGCATTAGAGATTTACTTTGTGACTAACAGCCCCTGAGGATGATTCAAAAAATAACATCAAAGGAAATAAAGCTCTCTTTTATTGCGTTATGTTTCACCTGTCCCGTTGATCGATGTCATCCAGGTGAAATAAAGCAAAACTGGAACTGACAGAGTCCAGATAACACCATTATTTATTTAATTATTTTTTATTATTTTAAAAAACATCCTAGTGTTGAAAAATGGCACTGCATCGCTTTATCTAAGTATTAACTGTGGATAATAAAGTCATATGTATGTAAAGTCAGGTAACTACACAAGCAAGAAACCCTACGAGCTTCGGTTTATCAGACAAAGGAGACTTTCCTCATGCCGACCGTCAGCCCCTGACAACAAGCTAAAAAAAACCGGAGTTGCTGAGTCGTTGCTTTACTCAGTATGTTGTGACAAATTCAAACGGAAAGCAAGAAATAATTGTCCATTTACACCTCACAAAGCTTAACGACATCCCTTCTTATAGATAAAGGTTGTTACCTTATGCAGAAGTTTCCAGATGAAACGTTCTCTTCAGCTACAAGTGGAGGGAAAAAAACAACAAAAAAAAAAAAGTATGGAGAAAAATAAATCTCTATCCTGAAAAAGTTTATCAGTATCTTTTGCAATTTTTGCCCTCGAATGGTTATGAGAAAGAAACGAGGCTGTTACACAGCCGGGACATTTTGACTTTAAGGTGATGACAAAAACAAAGACCTCTAACTAGCTAACTGTAAACACTGAACCCATATATACTTGTCAGGAGAAAAAAAAAGAAAACATCCCACTGCGCCCACTCAGCTGGTGCGACTGATGCATCACGGGTAATGAAGTCCAGTTGTAATGGCTGTCTCGGACTTTTCGCTCCGTGGGAAACAACACTTCCCAAGCGCCTGTAGTTCTCCACGTGGCTGTCCTTTGTTTGCAAACAAACTCAAGTTTTAGTGAAGAAAAAGTTCAGGACAACACGTAACTGCGGTTGAGCAATACACGCAAAATGACACGGGGTTTATAGTTTAACTTGTGCGGACGTGTAGAAGACAGTTAATGGGACAGCACTGTGTAGTGTTTCATGGTGAGAAGACGTGATTAAATTCAGTATGAAATACTAGTCTGAGGAGCGTGTTTTTACATAGTTGTTACAGACGTATGATGGGAACACAAAACGCATAGTGTGTAGGAGGTAAACAAACAGACATGACTGTAATGTGGTCCTACGGACACGTGAAAAGAGGATGAAAAACAGTGTGCCATGCTTTTTTTTTTCAGGTGAGGAGGAAGGAGGAGCTTAGTTGAAACAAAGCATGTCACAACTTCCTGACTCTGTTGCAAAAAAATATTTCTTAGAGCTCCCAACTGAGTTCTCTGAAAAGGTCCACGATGCTCCTCAGTGATCCATTATACACGGGTTTGAACCACATGTTATTATAATAGAGGAGAATAGCACCTTCCACACTCTTCATCATACTGTAGCGGAAAGTTACACAATGTTCACAATGTAAACACATCCACATATATAATCACGACCAACAGGAGAAGAGATAATCAGAGACACACAAAGTGCTTTATTTGGATCGCCCTTTAGATGCGGAGCAGGACCACTCATGGTCACCACCACCAGTCACAGACACCAACTGGATCTTCCACACACTGGACAACACATCAGCAGCTCAACAACCAAAATGGGGAAATGGAAGAGATAGTGGAGGTGAGGAACAGGTGAGAATACTGAAAAAGGAATTATGTTTTGATGGCCTTCAGGCAGCTGCTGTACAAGATCTCCAGAACAAAACCATGTCATCAGAAAGGACCACGCTGAAGATCAGCAAGGTAGCCCTCACAGTCTAGAGCAAACATTTTCATGGAAAGAAGGTAAATCAGTCAGAATAATACAGAAAAATAACAGATATGTATTATTATTATTATTATTATTATTACAGTGCCATGGAAATTCACACAAAAATGGCTAACAATAGCTGTTGTTGTTTTTTTTTGTACATATCTTAACCACCTGCAGATGTAGACAGTAAGCAGAGGGTTAGGGATTGGTGTAGGGGACAAGGCAACAATGCTGCAGGAAGGAGCAGTGACGCAGCCTAGTGGACAGACAAATGTGTCCCTCTGCTGTTGAGCTGTTGTACCGGTTACAGACGCACACGGCAGAGGCAGGAGTGACTCATCATGACTGTCCACCACACCTTCCTAAATGAGGGAAGGTGCTCTTCCCTCTGCCAAGTCAATCAACCATTTGTTAATGATGCACATCCAGTTTTAGACAAACAAGGCTTTGAAAGCAAATGGAGTTAAGTGCTTTGTTCCTACAGTCATAAAGGTGAGGCTGCGGCTGAGGCTATTTTCATTTGGACCAACACTGCAATAAAAGAGATCTCAAACCCAGGGAAAAAAAGAAATGATTCGAGAAAACTGAGTGTTGGCAGGGATGTTGAATAACTAATTTACATTTACTATACTTTACTATAGCTATTGTGTGTAAACAACATATAAAACACAGACAAGCCAGTAACTAGGCTTACCAGTGAGAAAACCGAGGACGTCCTCAGTATAGTTTCTGTTCTATAATTGCATACAAATTAAACATAGTATATACAGTATTTTTAATTTGACTGCTGTAGGCCAAAAAAATAAAAAGGATTTTAGTATTAGGTCATTGGCATTGGAGAGAGATGTGGAGAGAGATGTGGAGAGAGTTTTGAAACACCATTTAGACAAACAAATTTACAAACAGTATATTTTAAATTGATATAGAAAATTTGAAGAAATACTTATATATATCATATTATATACAGACTTTTTGGTGGTTAGCCAGAAAAAAGAAATCTTGGTGGGTGGTGGGGTTGCACTGGTGAGGGTACTGCCCTTGAAGTTCCACCTTTGTTTGGTGGAAGACTACTTTAAAGACTTGTAAAGTACGTATGTCACAAGTAATGACATTGGAAAAATACAATTAGTTAATTAAGTATGACTAATAGACAGTTCTGATGAGTCATTTATGATAATGTGGTCTGGTTGAGTCTCCTGTGCCGACGCAGCAGCTGCATTAGTGTGTCAGTGATCTCCCTGTACCTCAGCCCATAGAGATAAGGAGCAAACGCTCTGGGCAGCAACATAAAAACACACATATTGACTGTGCTGATCCACACGCGAGCATCTTGACTTATGTCTATCTTCTGGAACAGGAAGAGCTCCAGGGTGAAAACAAAGCCAGGGGCAAAGTAGAGCAGGAGCAGAATCGCATGGGCCAGCAGGGTGACCCGGGCCCTGGAGAAGCGGCTCTGCCAGATGCCCTGTGTCCTTGTTACCATGTAGAGCCGAATATAGCAGTAAAAAATGAGTGAAGCACAGATGAGCGCAGCGACAAAGAAGTAGATGTGGATCTCCACCGTGTTCTGGACCTGAATGAAGCCAAGGGAGATGAGGACCAGACAGACAGGCACCTTTTCATTGAGATTTCCCCTCCTCAACTCCATCATGATCACCAGGGTGAAAGGGTACATGGCTGCCAGCACCCACACCCCCAGTAGTATGCGGTAGGTGCGGGCAGGTGGAAGAATCTCATGGTAGTGGAGAGGCCAGCGAACAGCAGCGTAGGTGTCGACCACCATGAGGGTGACGGTGAGGATGGCACAGCAGTAGGCTGTGACAGTGACAGCTGTGACCAGTTCACAGACGAGCCAGGGTACCTGAGCTCTCACAGCATTGCAGATCACTGTGGCCAGGTTGAGGATGAGGAAGAGCATGTCTGCTGTCAGGGTGTTGGCCACCAGCAGGTAACGTGTCTCCCGACGCAAGGCGCGGGACACGAAGATGCATGTCAGGAGGACAGGGTTGGCAAGCAAGGTGGCCAGAGTGACGACTGTGGTGGGAATGAAAAACAATTCGAGGTGCCACCTCCGCAGACTCTCAACCCACTCCTGCGTGAGGTTTGAAATCATTAATGGGGATGTCATTTTGTGTTTGAGCGATGGAGGAAACAGTGATTCATTGACTTTGTTTTATGATGTATTGACTACTTCCTCCAATGGCGCCCTGTGGATGAAAACACCATAAATTAATATAAATAATCAGACTGGAGCAGCTAATATATGCTTTTTATCGAAGCCCTCTTCAGAATTTTGCTACTTTAAGGTAAATTAACTGTGTATATGAATACAATATGGAGCTCTTCTATGAGTTAACTATAATAACTTGCAACCAAATTAATAACCTTGACCAAACATGGGTATCAAAATGAGGAAGAATGACAGCGGTAACTACATTGTGAATTATGTTCTTTAAACAATCACTCGGTGTTCTCATATCCATCATCTTGATGTATTGTGGGCTGGGCAAACCTGTAACATATTAATTTTTCATGCACGTCTTTGGCTGATTCCATTTTAACTATAATTATATTCATACGAGTTTCATATTGCTCCCCTTACAGTATTTTATAACCCAGACTGAGTTAGTCTGTATCATTATTCAAATGAGCTGCCAGTCCCTTCCCAAATTTCAAATGTGAACAGTATATAGTAATGGACTCTGCCCCTTCAGTTGCAAAAGCCACCTGCTGTATTGCAAATGAAAACAAATGCAAATGAAGACGCTCAAAGTTGTAAATTATCAGCTTCATGTAAGGAACATACATACAACATAGTGCATAAAAACATTTGCAGTGCAGAGGAAACGATCTTGTGAACTGTTAATTTGTTAATTGAACACAGAAATGTACCCACACTTTAGGGCTATAGAATTTAATGGATAAAATGAAGTTTTTACAGGAATACAAAACAATGCTTACGATCACTCACAAACTTGAGACAAAAAAACTAAATCAAGTGGTACTATTCAAACTTTGCACAGAGACACCTATTGACAAATTATTGATTGGCCAAAGGTGAGTTTTCTTACCTGATGTCCAGAACAGAAAACGCTCTGTGCTGCACATCCATTAGGCTTAACGCTCCTATAAATCGATTGGTGTTTTGTACGACTTGCCTCACCCACTGGCCTTATCTGATGCACTCTTTGTTGACTCATTCGAATAGGCCAATATATGGATGGGGAAAGCTGCTGCCACTTGGCTGTAACATAGTAACGGGGTGGAGCTTTTCATCCTCTTAGCTGCTCATCATTTCCTCTGTTGCTTCTTCAATGTTTTCTACCCAAGATGTTTTAATCAGATTTTGTCGAGGGAACTTATTTGAACACCATTTAGGTTAAACTGATTAGATTTACATTTTCTTCTTCATTTTAATGCATCAAGCGCCACAGCAGTTAAGCCTCTGAAATTGCTTTAACTTATGGGGTCACTTAAGAGATGTCAAAAATCATTTTGATGGTGAAAAGAGTGTACGAGAGAAATGTTTAACCACAGTCGTACCTTATTCATAGCCCTCCTCTATCAGCCTAACCTCACATTGACGTCATTGCATCTCATGTCTGTATGTGGCCACTTAAATAAACACCAATGTCAACTCCAAACCAGAGGGTTCACTCATAGGTACATTCAAACAAGAACAAGTCAGGTAACAATTACCATAATATTATGTTTCTGTGTGTTTTAGATAATATTCTCGAGCACTTAAACAATTAAATGTAAACATTTTATTGTATCAATTACCATCAGACGTCATCACATAATTTCCTGTTTAAATTAATATCAGTTCTCTAAGTCCCCCCCCCCCCCAGTCATTTCTTTCTTCTCTTCCTGTATCCAGCCTTGCCACCAGTCTCCACATCTTCTTCATCCTCCTCCTCCTCCTCATAATCATCACTATCGGCTTCAATGGTGCCATACTGCTTTCCCGGTTCCTGCCATTCTCTTGCAATAAGTCTCTGAAAGACTTCATACTCCTCTGCTGATGCCTTTGCAACCGCTGTGAGGAAGATGTCCTGGTCAACGTTAAGGATACTGTCCAGTTTAGGGTTGGCGATGATCGTCTGTCCTTTCTTGTCTGGGGTTTGGTACAGACCCCTGCGCTCCAGAAAACAGTGTCGACGGCGAACCTCATCTAGAGTGAAACGGAACAACCTGGACTTCACCATCTCTGCCTGTTTGACACCCATTCGGAAGTAGACGTACTGTGGAAAGATAGATAAGTAATATAATAGCATTACAACTGACACTTTAGAGCTACATTAAATCTGGATATCACACAGATCAGATTAGCAGTGGCTAAATGATAGGTTCCATTCTGCAGAGACATCCAAGTCATACACTTGATAACACCATGCTGTAATCTGGTTGCCTCGGGGCTGTGGAGTTCAAATATAGCCACCAGAGGGAGCATAAAAGTTGTTTACTATTTCCATACACATTTTAAACAGGTTTTGAGTATGTGGTGTCTTACACTGGAATAAAAAGTGAGTATGCAGACTAGAAAGCATTTGATTTCTGTGTGTTATTAATGCAATGCACAATGGCAGCTCACAGGTGAAACCAAATTGCGGATGGTGGTGTATGACTTCCTGTGAGAGAAAAACGATAACATTTATTGTATACCGCGTGAAAAAGAGAGAGAGAAAAAAAATCTGTTTACTATGAAAATTACTTGAAAATTAACCTGGGACACAGCTTATGTGACCAGAGACCCCTCTGCAAGGGGGCTGTCTTTTACAACTACTGTGGTGGTTGTAAAAGACAACATTGTCTCAGTTTGAGGAAGCCAATAAATCTGCATCTGTTAACATGACAAAAGCATGGGAACTGTGTCCTGCTTCTAGATGTTTCATTCAATTATGTTCAACTTTATTCAATTTAGGCCCCAACTAATGATTTCCATTATCATGAATTAATATTTTTTATTTATCATTTAAGGACAAAAAATAAAAATCTTATCTTTATCAGAATTATTCTGCGGATCTATAAATTGATTAATCAACATTTTCACATCAGCAGTGTCTCACTACTTTGTCGTTTGGTTTACTTGCTGACCTGAAACTTGTACTCCACCTGACCCAGATCCTCCAGTACTATGGCCGGACTGTCTCTGAGGATGTCTGTGACTTGCTGGACAGTAAACAAGCACTTCTCTCTAAGAAACGCCACCATACGGTTTACTGTCTTCATGGGCACAGTCAGGATCTGGGGGTAATGGGCCACCACTCTCTGAAGACTGCCTATGAGAAGATATAAGGTTAAAATAATGCCTTAATATTTAGAGCATCCAGTACATATTAAGTACTCTGGGCACAAACTGATTTGACCTAAGGAAATGCCTCAACAATGTTGGAATAAACAGTGTAAACAAAGATGATGATCTCACCTTCCACTAAACCCAGTTTCCGCAAGTTGTCTATGCGCTGCTGAATCTGTGATTCCTTGACAGTGTACAGTTGAGGACATTTCTGCAGCAGCTTCAACACACTGGATGGACTGAGCCCCAAGAGAAACAGAGCTGTGAGAGTTGAAAGAGCATGTTTAGCAGCACTTCCACCTCTGACTTTGGACACAGCCTCATATATCTGCTCTGCCTGGGTGTCAGTGAATCCCAAATCGACTAAAGCCTGCAGGGACAGCTCTGTGGCTTTCTTCTCAGATACATGACTGAGCCTATAGCTGTGTTGCGTTGGCTGCAGAGTACTCAGGCTGGTGGAGGAACAGAACAATCCACACCCGACGCATTGAGGCTGGAGGTGGCATCTCCCGAGCTGAAGTGGGCTGAGCAGAGAGGAGGCGGCAGTCCTCACAGTCCACCGGAGAACCTGTAGAAAAGAAAACACGACTATAAAACATGGACAGTAGCTCCCGATTTAACTCCAATTGTTGAACTATGCTGAACAATCAGAGCATGACAAATATCACTGTTTGAGATGTAGAGCAATTACATAGGAGTTAATATAAGAGTTGCGACCTTAGCTTTGCCTCCGTTAGCTCAAGTTAGCAAACATTAAGGTTAAAGCGGGAGGTAATAGGCTTTATGGCAAATTCCGACAGTCGCTTCAGCAACACTTTTGAAGTATGCGACTCATTAAGGTTAACTAATACGTTGAGTGTCTGAATACAAAATTAGTAACAATCATTTCTAGCTATAAGTTTCACCTGACGCGCTGCCACAGCGGTTCCCATGCTTGTGCATCGCACATATAGTTCCGTCCTTTCAGGTTTACCGAAGGACAAACGTTCCGGTCCGGTCAAATGTTTTTATATTATGTTTTCCTATTCTTCCAGGTGTGTGTTCACTGCAGTAATCATTTTTTTTTTTAAAGAGTTACACTGTATACTATAAACACACACTACAAACAGTGTACATTGCCTGGCTAGAATTCATGGTAATATTTAGGTGGCCTGTTCTTTCAAATAAGACTGTAGGTGATTCACTCTACAGTTAATGCAGATAAACTTGCATAAAGTTATAATATAACTCAGACCTATTAAATTTTTATATATGAAAATAATTGCAATTCATTTGTTAAAATGACTGATTAGGCCATTAAGTTTTTCACTCATGCTGATATAAGGTATTTGCAAGACAAGTTTACTTAGCTTACAAATGAAACCCACTTTTCCACACAGCAAAAATTAGCCAGTCAGGCCAAGAAGCTACATGTTATTTCCCAGGTACCCAAGTTATTTGCATCAGCTGATTTGAAATGGAAATGTAAAAAAAACAAAACAAAAACAATTATTTGCTGCGTTTTAAGTTTTAAAATTCAAATATATTCACAATGTTTGTATGATAAATAAAAAATCCTATAGTTCTGGCTAACAGTCAATTCCTCAATTATTAACTTAGAAAACATAAAAAAAGCAAGTTTGTGGTAAAATATTTATTGATGTATAAAAATAAATAGATAAAATATTGTAAATATACTTACAATTTTTAATTAAAACATTTGAGATTAAAATCATGAACAGAAAACAGGCATTTCTTAAACAAGGATCAACAAATGATCAAGAAAAGTATTCTCTTGTTAATTGGTTTTCTGTGTGGTGTCACTGAGGTAAACAACTTAAGGCTGCAGTCACCGGTGGATTTTGGTTGCAATGCTGAATCCCTGTGAATGATCACTATGATTTTGATTATTCAAAAATGTATTTCCTAAAGCTAAAGAATAAATACAATAGATTAAATAAAAAGGAAAAAAAAACTGCTGGTATGTTCATGATGCTTTTGCATTCTTGTGTTGCACTTTGATATCACAAATACTCCATTTCCACAAGTACCCAACAGCTTGGCAATGATGCTCATTACAAATGGTAGCAAACTGTTTATACTTCATAAAGGAAAAGGTGCATTCATCTTAGAATCAATTCTAGTAGTGTTTGATTATGGTCTTGGACTAAAGCAAGCTTCCCTTTTCTTATTTTAAACTTCTGTTCCTCTTGGTACTGTTGCAGGTCAAATGTTGGATGGGTGGTTGGACTTCACTCCCTTTAAATTCAGTCTTTAATCCTCGTGGAGGTACTTCTGGAGCTCAGTTTCCAGGGCCACCATTGACAACCTCTCATCCTCATCTTCCTCCTCCTCCTCATCACTAGGCAGAGTCTCATCACCATGATCTGGGAATAAGCCTTGCCCATTGTAAATTCTAGGACTGGACTCTTGGTGCTGTGGTGAGCCTGTCAAGAGAAGAGAGAGTCCTTAGCACATGAGCTCTCCTGCATCACTGCCATTCATTTTGCAGCAGAACCCTCCCAAATTCAGGAAATGCAGGAAAATTCAAAACCATTTAGATTAAAGCCATTTGTTAACAATCAGGCAGCTTGTTAAAGCAGGGTGGAAAACTCTCAACTTTGTCAAAAAATGAAAGAATAAAATGTATAACGAAAATAAAAATTTCATTGCAGGTGGAACCTCATCATATCTGAAGCAGAAAACATGGTTGGTCACAATGAGTCTAGTTCTAAAGAGTACTCACTATAGCTCTGAGTTGCAGGGACCACCTCTGCCCAGCTGTACTCTGCCAGAGAAATGGGCTGGCTGATCCAGAACTGCAAAAGCAGTTGGTCCAAAGTCATCCTCTGAGCAGGATCATGATGTAGCAGCCCACATAACACACCACTGAGCTCTGAGAGAGTACACAGAGGAATTTCAACACAGAGTTGCAAAAAAAGTTTTTTCGGAAACAGATTTTCTGCCAGTGATAACGTGAAAGAAAAAATATTTTTATCCAACAGCAAAGAACAGCAGTATACCTGGAGAGAGGGGGAAAGGGAGCTTGAGTTTGGCAGCCAGGATCTCACCCACATCACAGAAAGGGTTCTCACTGAATAGCAGAGTGTAGAGCAAAACCCCCAAAGACCACATCTCCAGCTCTGGACCCTCATAGCTACAAAAACACCACAAAAAGGAGACAAAGAATAATTAAAATGTTTTAGGGTCTATGTATGCCTTTTCTAACTTAACAATGACAATATCCTTGAAGCTATAGTGTTTAACTGTACATCATTAAGGTTAATGACTCATAAACGATATACACTGGAAAACAGTGCTCTGACCTAGATTCTACAATAGTTTAATGCTTTGTGAGTGAGCAGGACAGTTATTCCCCCTTTAACCTAAACTGTCACGACTTGTCATTCACAGATATTATATACTCACGGATTTCCCTGAAGCACCTCAGGAGAGCAGTATTCCAGTGTGCCACAGAAATTGTAAAACAGCTTCTTTGGAGCCATCATGGCAGCTGAGCCGAAGTCTATCAGTCGAATGTGGAAACACTTGTCGATGATGATGTTCTCATCTTTTATGTCCCTGTGAAGGATGTTCTTAGTCCTCAGATAGAAGACAGCTGCCACCAACTGGGACAGAGAAAGAACCTCCACTTTATCAAGGAGAAAATGGACACTTCACATTTCAGACCCCATTCCCATGTCATATGCAATTTTTTAATCCATGTACATACTGTACCTGTCTAAAGATATAGCTGGCCAGAGGCTCATCCAGCCTTGGCTGCATGTCAATGAATTCAAAAAGGTCCAAACCATCTCCGTGTTTCTCCATCACCATCTGGAAGTAACTCCCATTCTCAAACACCTCCAGAACCTTAGTGGCACACAAATGAATAATGGAGAGCAAAGGGATTTAATATAAGAAGCTTGTGTTTCTAAAACTTTTTGACTTGAGTACTCTGATGTGACAACCCAGTTACCTTGACAATGTTGTGATGCTGTACTCGTGTCAGTATGGCAATCTCTTGGCTGACTCGTCCCAGCATGGGATCATCTACCCAGCAGTCACTCACTATCCTGGCCTTACTAATGAACTTCACTATCACCTGCAAGTTTTGACAATTTGGTTAAGGGGCCACATCATCTCACACGCAGGAATATCTGCTTAATTAGGAATGATATGATGCTCAGTTCCTGAAAATTCTTTCTTACCTCTTGTCCATCGCAGCGCCTTACTGCCTTCCAGACAAAACCGAAGGCTCCTTTACCCACAGCTTTAAGTGGCTGATACTCTTCTTCAAACTGCCCGTCACAGGCTCGAGACTGCTCAAGGTCCATGGTGGAGCGTAATGCCTCCCCATGACTGGCCTCACCAATCCTCTGAAGGAATAAAAAGTAAATGATAAACGAATTGAAAGCAGAACAAGACTTTAAATATTCTGATAAAGAAATATTATCTGCCATACTAACTTATTACGTGAAATCTTTATTGCCACTGACCTCTCCTAGACTGACTCCTGATTGGTTGTGCAGTGATCGATCTGTTTGCAACATTGTTCCCTGCTGGCCAGGCCTACTCATCCACACACAGAACATAGAGCTTCCATCAGGGAGGTTAGTCCTGCACACGTCACACTGCACATCTGGAGAAAGGGAAATATACTAGTTAATGTCTAATTGCTTAATGTAGGAATATCTGTAGATTTTTTGAGGGAAAGAGAATAACAATGAATACTGTATTTGTACCAACCTACTCTCGTGCCATCTCTGTGGTATGCACTTCCTTCAAATCGCCCCTCCAGTATCTCTGTAGTGTCTGAGGAAAGGTCGTGTCCGTGTACCTTCTGTTTCTTTGGAGTAGATGTAGCAGGAATGTCTGTCACTGACTGAATCCCACCATTTACTTGGTTGCAGAACTCCTCGCTCTTTCCTTTATGAATTGAAGAGAGAGCTGCCCAGTGATCCTGCTCGCCTGGGTCCTTTTCCTGTTCTTCACTTGATCCATTTCTGGCCTTCACAGCAGCATCTTCAGTCTCAACAGAATCTGGTTCCTGGTCAGACCCTACCCCACATGGTGAGGGTGTCTGCAGGAGCTCTGCTGTATCGCAGGATGTCATTGAGTGTTGGTCATCGTTGTACCCTCCACCGCTGAGTAGCTCTACACTACCGCTCAGATCAAGGTCAGCCAGGGCCCGGGTCACCAGATCACCATTGCTGTTGAGGTCCAGGAAGCAGCTGGCCGAGTCCACTATTTCTGCTGAACGAGAGTCCTCTACTTGGCCTGGGTCAGAACCACCATGACAGGCAAACTTTTCACAGAAGCCAGAGGAAGACCTGGGAAATTAAGTTCCAACACACTGATTACAAAGAACACTAGACTGGCAAATCTTTTTAGAATAAATACATCCAGGTAGTATTATTTCATTAAAAGGAGGTGGGGAAATGTGAACATTGCTTAAGAATGTTGCCAGTTTTCTGTCCAATCTCAAACTGGCATGTCATCGTCGTTCAGGTTTGCATTGCATACACATAGCTGTAAATTCTGGGCTATTTCAGTCTACTTTGCCTGTAAAAGATGCAAATGAAAAGCAGTTCAGTACAAATGGTTGTTATGGAATTACCCCGCAGTTGTCATGCCAGAAGAGATATTCTTCCCTATTCTAAATGGAGGTATTGAACAAAATTTTAGTCCCTTTCTTCAGTGAAGCTTCAATCCTTAAGCAGTCAGCCTAAACCATTTGAATGAAGGCACTGACTGAATAAAATAGAGGATTTCTTCAGTGATGTAGTATGTGACACACTGCTAATTTTTCCTTGTGTTTTAGCCCTGATTGCTGAAATAAAAAGATGGGCTATCTTAACAATTAGATTACAGTTGGATGTGGTGATAATTGCATGCAAATAGAGCTAAATCCAGTTGTACGTTTGGTGCTGAAAATATGATGTGTGAAATGTCTCTTAAGGCAAAGAATCACCCCTCACCTGCTCTCCAGTGAGATGACCTCAAAACTGGAGTCTTGGAGGACAGAGGCACATGATCGGTGGTCTTTGCCTCTGACAGGGGAGGCGCCACCCACCCTGCCAACAGCATGTCCTTTCTGAGTGGGAGTGTCTGAACAGGGAAACACAAGCGCTGAAACATGTTCACTGCAGTTTTTGAAAGGATGCTCTTTTAATACCATTTCTCACTGGAAGTATGAAATCACTCCAAACAATATTAAACCTTCACACATACAGTTACATATTGTGTAGAATGTTCTGTTTCTGTACCCATAATAATATCGCCTGCACTTCTGCAGTTTACTTTATGGGTTGCATGGAAGAACTTTATAGAGAAAAAGAAATAGTTGTTCACCTGGGATAATCACAATAGCAGGGTCATTATTTTTCTGAACCCCACTGTGGAGCTGCTGTTCCAGGTTATGGTGTGGTGGTTCGGGGAGAATCCGACACAAAAAGGTGCCGTCCTCTGGAGGTTCCACCCAGGCAAATGTCTTGAGGAGTGCCTCTGTGGTATCTGCACTGTCCAGCTGGCCACTGCAGGGAGCAACCTGGGCTGCCTCCTCCATCAGCCCCATAGTGTCATCCGCTCTGAGGAAAGAATGACTGGATTTTTTATTTAAATATTGTTTAAATATTTCCAGTCACGATCAAATAAGATTGTAATGGTCATATTGTAAAGGAGATTCTGGGAGATAAATCTTTAAATAATTTGGTTGTGGAATTTTCTGTGAAAATAATGATGGAAATGTATATGCATTATATGCAACTGCTCTAGCACTTTATAGGTGCTTCATTAGGAGGATGGAGTGGGTTTAAGGTACTAGTTTTTGTAAAGCTATAGTTGTTGTAGCCAAAGTGTTGTGTTTGCACTACAATTCACTGAACTGTTAAAAAAAAATGCACGATTATAGGTGTCACTGTTTGGTTTTAAATGAATGGATCAGAATACCACATATATATAATTGCAGGTAGAAGTTAGCATCATAGAGACTATTCGCTCGATCATCTGTGAAGAATGAACGTTTAAACCTCTCACAGATGTCTTGTTGCTTATAAACAGCCCATTCATAGATTTCAAGCTGGCAAGAAAGCCATTACTGTTTTCTGCCCTAAGCTGTAGCATTAGTTATTTAATCCCTTGAGGTTTCTTTTTCCTTGTGAGAGAGTCAGGATATTTGTATCAGCCAATAACACTATATTGTGAATGTCATGTAATGATCATTTCTCATGTGCAAGGACAGAAAAATCATTTGATATAGTTCATGGGTAAGCAAAACAAATTGTAAGAGCACTTTTAATGCCAACATTGTTTCCCAGAAGCACTTGGTTTGATATGTATTCTTGTCTGAAGGCTGCTAGATCTTACTTGTTCAGCTGTAACAGGAGTAGACCTTGTAGTGTAGTCAATCTTATGATAAAGAAGGTTATTAAAAAAATAACGCACCACATAACGGTTTGAGGAACTTAATTATGTGTCATTCATGAAAATGTAAGGGAGATTTTGTTAACACTGTGGGATACCGTGCTAAGTAATGAACTAAATGACATGCACACTTATGCAACACTACAGCAATTGCATAGTGATATTTCTCTAGAGATCTGGTCCATCATATAACATATTTCCAGGTAACTAAACCTGAAAATTGGTTGAACCTCATGTAACTTTACTATAAATCAGTACCTTTTTTTTTTTTTTTTTTTTTTTTTTTTTAAACCAAACATGCTGTGACATTATTTGTCCAACAGATGGCAAAAGTGAGAAATTTTAATACATTATAAATCAGAATTCTGAGATCTTCATTTTCCATGATCTAATTATATTATGTGGTGAAACTATTCTTATCCCACACGGCAACAGCTAAACAATTGACATTCTAAAAGTTTAGAAAAAAGACAAAAATAAACTATGGTAAAAGCTTATTTGTTAAGAAAAAGTTGTAAGTTAAAGAGTGTTTTAACTGGCTGGTTAGACACAGAAAGGATATCAGGCTTGGCCATAGAGTTTCTGCTGTTTTCCAGATTTACCGCAAAGCATATTAAATATACATGTCTCCTGCTTTTAGGTGCCTGGATGCTGCTACAGCAGCTTTTGTCTGTCTTTTATTTGAGAAATCACAACAAGCCCAAATTCTAACATCTGCTAACATATAACCCTCTGTTCAAGTTAAACATGCTCACATTCAAGAAGTTTATTATCTGTGCTGAACATGAAGTGAGTGAGGGCTTGAACACAAAACATTCAAGTGGCATATGACATTAGCACATAAGGTCATTTACTTACATAACCATGCGTGTAGAGGTGACTGCAGGAGGGGAAAGAGTCGACAGGGCACTGCCCTGTTTCTCTAGCCTGGTGCTGGTTCCAGTGAAGATCCTGCCTCTCCCTGTCGAGGTTCTTTCCATCACAGCCTGATGCACCATGGCCATATCTCCAGCCACCAGTGAAGATGGATCTAGGATTGAGGGAAAGAAGCAAATGATTAAATCACACGTAATGTAACCAAATGTGCTGTATGAAAAGCAAAAAGAAAAACACACAAGAAAACCATTGTGCAGTGCATATGGGAAAAACACAAAAATGTCTGGTCAGACAGATATGATACATCACATATTTTATCATCCATATGTTGTTCTACCATAGAGACAACACTTAAGACTAATTACAGCAAGTAGGTTGTGAAACGATACCAGCTTGTACACATCAGAAATGGACACAAATGCTCACCAGATTTTCCTGATATTTTGGATGAGGCTGTACTTTTGACAGCCTCTACCTGAGAATCAGGGAATGGACAGGCCCTTCTGCCTGAGTCAGACATCCAGCCATAGAAACCAGGCATCAGGAAAGTGACACTCTGTTGATGACAAAGCAGCAGTGACAGAAGTGAGGGTTGGCACGAACCTCAATCCAAACAGCCCTGATCAGCTGGTCATGTTGGCTAACCTTTCCTAACAGCTCGTCCTTGCTGTAGCCAAACAGACTGAGGGCCAGGTGGTTGTGGATGCTGGAGATGGAGCCATCAGGGTGGAGCAGGAGGAGACCACTTAGAGGAGTAAACACCCAAACTGTTCCAGAGTACTCCAGTGCAGGGCTTGGGGAGATGACACTGCTGTCCACTTTGACTTGAGAATCCAGGCACATATTGAAGATACACAATTAGCTACTGCAAGTCTCCTCAATTACAGTATTTGCTGAATAAATTCTTCTTGATACAGTAGTATATATATATATAGTATATAGTGTTAACGTATAGTGACTGTTTTTGCGTAGCGAATCACTTTGTGAAAAGGGAAATGAAACACTACAGTTTCTAAGCTACCATTGCTAGAGCCATATGATTACTAAGGGTCATTTTAATTTGAATGCAAATCTATCTAGCAACTCTGTTAGTGCTCTGTGAAAACCAGGTTACTGTCAGTGTTTCATGATTTTTTTTTCTGCCTTGTGACATGCTGGTTGCAGATACTCCAGTGGGTTTTTTTTAATGATTTTGAATGAATTTGGAGATGTATGTTTTACATTGGGCCACAATTGTGTTGTTTATAACGTTTATGTTCCTTTAGGTTGCTTTAATCTCAAATCCCACCCATTTGTTGATGCAGTTTTTATATATTTTCATCATTGGCATGATTTGTGAGGATTTCTCCAACCATTAAATAACTTTGCTAACTTTCATATCTGACATTCAACTTCTTAGCCTCACTTGTCAGTCACTTCTGAGTTTGATTATTTTCCCACCAGGATGAAACTTTTTTTAATCTATCCTCTGCATATTTTTCATATAAAGTCTGGAGTCTTATCCTGCCCAAACATCTTGCAGTGTAACAGCACAACATAGTGGATTATGCACCGGTTTTCTCAAAATAATATTGAGTGTGTTTTTAATCCCTCTGTGACCTAGCCAAAGGTGCCAGCTAAATCCTCAAACTAAACAACTTACCAGCGGACTGCTCTTTCCCATGACCATGCTTATGATTTTCAGAGTGTGAGCCTTCTGTTTTGCACAGAGGGGAGCAAGGCTGCTTATCATGTGCATCTGATCTTTCTTGACTATCTGTTGGGTAGGTGCAGCCAGTCCCATTGTTTTGGTGTTGGGGTTTCCCACATAGTACTGCCCCCTGGAGTTTGATACACAATGGGACTGATGCACCCGCTCTGCTTTTACCACACTCTCTCTGAACCCTCAGCATCTAAAAGGAGGAAGGAAAAGCAAATGACAGACTTAAAGAAATACCTGAGCTTAAAACGTTAAGGGATATAATTTATTTTCTGTGTTCCTGAACTGTCTAAGAAGCACATTGGTAAACAGAAACTTAAAAGCAAAGCTTAAGCTTAGCAGAGTGGGACAATTTTGGTTGTACAGCTTGCTTACTTTGGGCAATGCATGACTCTTGAGAGGGATTTGTAAAGAGGGGATTAGCTCCTTAACTGACACCCCTTTCAACTCATCAGGGTGGTGGTACCCATGGAGATGGGCAAATGCCAAGTCACAGGTTAGGATGCTGCCCTAGAAATGATAAATGATATTGAAAGTGTAACATACAATTGTGTTGATAGGTTAGAAAATTATAATATTTAACCCAGTAGGACATAGTTTAAGCTTAAGGGAGTAAAACATTTTTAAAAGACAGAAAAGCTGGAATTCTTGTTGGAAATTTTGCCAAAAAAAGCAAAGAAAAATCATGACAATAATAAAAATAATGATGTACTTACATCTTGTGAAAAAGAAAGAAAGGCTGATAATCGTTCAACACTTTCCATCATGACAAGCCAGTGCTCTTCATTTTGTGACAGTTTGTGGGTACACACTGACACTGGCACCTCTCCAGATAGTGTCACAACATCCACCTACAGAAAAAGTATTAATATACAAATTACAATCTTATGTATACACACAGACAGTAGCTTGATGTAATCACGTTTTAAGGAAAATTCAAGAATTCAGTGCAGTTGTTTTCATCTAGTATTTTTTTTTTTTAAGTCAGCAGATTTCATACCACTTTTCCAGACACAGTTGCAACAGTTCCATCCACAAGTGCAAAATCTTCCTCCAATGCCTGTTCAAGGATCTGACTGGTTTTCTTTAGGAGACAGGACAGCTTTTTCCCAATCAGCTCATTAGTGGTGCAGTCAAACAGTTTGCAGGCCTGTTCGTTTGCTGACAAAATCTGAAAATTTGACATAAATTACATTTACAAGGTACGCTGTAGTTGCAGTACTGGTTTCTGCTCAGCTACCACTGCTCACATTCAGTGCACTCACAGTACCTCTCTGGTTTTAGGGTGGACAGTCAGAATGACTTTGTTTGGGTTGAGGACAGATGGAGATCCTGACAGGCCAAATCTTTGAGAGGTTAGCTGACAGAACAGGCTTTCCTCTGTCTCTGACATGGTGGATGGGTGTGGCAGGCAGACAGCAGAAACTTGGGACCCAGGATATAAGCTAGAGATTTGTTGGTTTTTCGCTGCAACAGAACTGCAAACATCACCTGTAAGAAAAAATTGGGGGTAATAATTTATTCTTTCTTATTTATTCTTAATTCTCTCTTTTAGGCACTTTTGCTTGATGAAATATTGGAAACTATTGTGGATTAACTGTTGTGCCGATTGATAAGTCATTTGCACTCAACCAAACTGTGTACTCACCAGAACAATAACGACGTTGCAATGCCAACAGGCTTTTCTTGTATAGCGGTTTCTGGGTGCATGGGTAGGACTTATTCAGGTCAAAGTCATCTTCCAGGAGATCATAGGAGAGGTCGGGCACCACACAAATAGTGTCTCCTTTGAATCTGATGCTTTGGCTCTCCCGAAACGGAGCCTCAGTCGATACCGACATTGCTGTTAGCTATCCAGCTAGGACTGACAATAATATAGAGACTGTTAATGGGTTCCAGCATTTCAACAATAGTGTAAAAGCCGCAGGTTAGCTTTTTAAAGCAGAGTTAGCTAATAGAGAAACTGCTTCATTGATTATCTTTAAGTTGCTCAGGTACTAGCGATTGATTTGAGGATGAAGTCTGACACAACACTCACCTCAAGTCGTAGAAAGGTGCTGTGAGGATTGTACTTCCAAGCTGTTCGGACGGATAATGGGCACAGCAGTTTCAGTTGACGCCAGTTGACTAGGTAACGTTACCTCCCCTGCGCTAACGGGCTAGCTAGCCATCTGCTAACATTACTGCTAACATTAACACAAACAAAACGCAGCCGTGCTCTGTTTGGCTCTCAAGTAAAAGGGTTTGCCGCTGCAGTTTTGAACGTCTTTATCCAAGAGTTGACGTTACCGTAGCGTTAGCACATTCTCGACACTTCCCCAACAGGCCAGCTTTGAAAAAAAAATGATTTTATTGCGATTATTTCACTTCATCCAGCTGTAGTTTTCGTAAACCGCGGGTTTCAAGCGCCAGCCGAGTAGACGATTCGACAAAGCTGTCTGTAGCCAATCAAATATCACGCTTCCAAACAGGAAACGCTCATTGGATAATTCGCCGGAAACGCCCGCCTTTGTTTCCATGGAAACAATGTCACGAAAGCAAAGTAAATACAATAAAATAAATGAGGAAAATGTCTCAATGTAAGCATTTTTCACATGTCAAAAAAATAACTCATTATTTTATTAAGAAACAGTAAAACACAGTCGAACCCCAACAGCAAACAACAGTAACTACCCCAAAATGTTTTAAAAGTCACAGACTTTTTTTTTTTTTTTTTTTTTTACTGGGGTTTACAGTCTAACTCAGCAAACAGTAAGTCTACCTTAGCTAGGCTATATTATTTAATTTATTTTACTGGGTTAAAAAAAGAAGGTATCCACAGCAATAATAGAAAATTACAATAGAGTTTTAAAACATATCACATGGGAATTTTAAGCTCTTTATTTGTATGTACAAATAAGATGAACAACACCAAAGCACATTTTAATAGACAGAACTTAACAAAGATAATCTCATTATGTAAAACTGGCATCTGGGAGAAGTTGGGTAAGAGTTCAATGTGTTCCAGGTGCAATGGCTGTGGGGGTCCATATGGTTTGTATTTTGTTTTTTTTTTTCCCTACCGAGTCTCTTCGTAAGCTACATGGCTTTGTTTGTGAAATCCACAAGCTCCCCCTTAGCAGGATAAACTGTGACAAGACAAACGTTTTAGCCACAACACAGACAGAAATTAAGTGAATCAGACATCATCATCACTGACAGTCCAAATTAAAAGGGGTTGAAGGGGCACAAGAGGAGAGTACACTACGCTGTACTTATGCATGAATGAGAAAAAAAAAACAAAAAAACACAGAGATGAAAAAGCTCATTCTGACATAGCTGCTTAATAAGGAAAATATATAACAGTCAGTACAGATTTTTTGAAACATATTTTAGCTTAACTTAGCTCTCTTGGTATAAGCGACAACATTGTGAGCAGAATTTCAGCTCATCCAGTACTGAAACGATTCATCACGTTGACAGGTCAGCTCCACCTGCAATATTAACATATCATCCAGTCTGCTGAGACCAGGCCCAATTACACACATCATCATTGTTTTGTTTTGTGGCTTTACATCACAAACATCTAGTAAGGTAGATTTCTAGAACATTGGGTACATTTTGACACAGATCATCTTTTTGTTGTGTACTTACTGCACTGCCATTAACTTATGTGATGCTTTTTTGCAGCAGTAAGTGCCTCTAAAGCTTTCTTTACTTAATGCAATGACACCCATACTAACAGATGTAATCTGAACAAGACTTTTTTGTAATGATATATTTTTCTTGCTTCTTTGAATTTGTGGTTCAGCAGCTTTTGCACAGTTTTTTGGAGAGCAGGAGACTTTTACTCCAGAAATCATTTTGCTGGATCCATTAATTGTTGTTCAGTCCAGTGGCTGGCTGCTATAGCTGTAGCATGCATGCTTTTTCAAGTAACTCACTTTACAATAATGAGTACCGGTTGATCTTCATACAGACAAGGAGCCAAGCAGAACACTTTACACAGTCACACACACAGTCGTACGCGCACACAAGCAAAGTTGGGCACGCATTTATGGTGCCATGGCTGTGAAAAGTGAGCTTTGATAAGCTTTTTGAGCATAGTTCACTAAAAGGGGAGGCGGGTTCATCCTAATGGTGGTAGTCCCTTTTACTGTGAGGACGATTTCCCAGAATATGATCAACCTCTGAGGCAATGCCTGCTGTCATCTTTGGAATTACCTGTGGTGCACAAAACAAAGACAGACCGCATGATCAGTGCTGTTTGACTAGACCACATAATGACATGATTATTCAGTATTACTCAGGCCTTGGAAAACCGCCTTTATACCTGAATGGCTCCCAGATTCTCTGTTAGTTGACTCGGATTGGAGGATCCCAGCAGCACTGAGCTCACTCCCTCATTCCTCAGGCACCAGGCTAAAGATAGGTATCAAGGCATCAGACAGTATGCAGAGAAACACTGAATTCAGTACTGAGCAACATTTTCATTGTTTGCTCTCACAGAAATGAAAATTGAGTGGTATAGGGTGCTATTGTTGCCCCTCACCTATGGCTAACTGTGGCAAAGTACATCCGAGCTTCTCCGCGATATGAGCCAGTTCCTTTAGCTTGGCTTGTTGTTTTCTCCCATCTTCACTCATTATTTTCTCTCTCAACCACTGGTATGGCTAGAGGAGCAATAAAAGTAGAAGAATTGGAATTGTACCTCAAAATCAGGTGAAAATAACTTGAGCCAGATAATGTTATGTGGATGTAATAGCTTTATATATGAGTCACAGGGTTAGAACATGTAGCACGAGACAGACGGTTTGATGAAATTTAATTTGCACCTTCATCGAGGCCCTGGAGGATTCTGGGACACCATTCTCATACTTTCCAGTGATGATTCCACAGGCCAGAGGGGACCAAGAGACCACACCCACACCTGGGATAGAAAAATGACCACTGAGGACACAAAATCTCACAGCCCAAAATCCATTAAAAAAAAAAGAGATTGATTTCATGAGAAACTTGCTACACGCTTACCTATCTTATGGTAGAGCTCTGGTAGCTGAGTTTCCACTTTCTCCCTCTGGAAGAAATGATACTCAGCCTGCTCACATACAGGTGGAATTAGATTAAACTGCCTGGCCACAGAGTATGCCTCCTGATCGAATGAGAGGGAAGCAAAAGAAAGGGCAGGCATGTTTAAGAGATGATGAAACAGACATAAACACAGACTTTTATGGTTAAAGACTTTCTTCTTTTTCTTTTCTCACTTCTGTGTATATATTGCAGATATTGTTTAAAGATATTTGCTCATTTTGAAATTCATTGTCCCCTTCTACAGTATAAAGAACATGTCTTTTAGTCTTTTACAGTGATAGCTTCAGTATTGAGGGCCAAATGGATATCATGATAAACAGAAGCTCTACCACTGTTCTGTATTTAATTGCACATGTTCTGTAATATATATGCATTTCCCTATATTCTGAAATCATTCAGGAAGATGTCTGACTTGGTAATTTCTTTGTAGTGGTAACTTAGACAGCAAATATATGTGTCACGGTGTTAAAAACGTTCCAACAACTTTTCCATTACGCACCATAATTTCCATGGCGGACCACCGTGACGTCCCCCAGTACATGGCCATCCCCTGGTTGATCACATGTGTCATCGCTCTCACTATCTCTGTAAAAATAATATCATCATATTAGCAGATACATTGTCAATAATTGAACAGCGGATGGCGCCACAATTTCAACTTTTATATAATATGCTGAAGGACCATTTTTAAAACCACTGACATTAAGTTTGAAATACATCACAAGAGAATTAGATAATCAGATAGTAAAAAAAAATATATCAAAAAAAGATTGAAAGACGACTATAAGAACTTTAAAAACCAAGGCTTTGTTAAAAGTGCCACCTTTGAGAGAGTAAAAACATACCTGATCCTTGAAATATATATTCAGCCTGTTTGTGAGAAAGGCTCATCTCCATTTAAACTCATGTGTATGCAAAAATTCTTTACCAGGCTCACACTAATTAATGTGGCCAAATGCTGCAGGGGTTAAATGAAAAGACTCAGCCAACCTCGGCAGAATGTTGCTTGTGCAGTCAAACAAACCATAGCAAGTTACCACTGAAGGGGCTGAAGTCAGCCACAGTGGTCTTTAATGGTTTGTGTATTTGTGCATTAGGATGCAGCAGGGAAGTAACAGTGGGTGGAATAGCGGATAAGCTAAATTGTGTTTAATAAAACTACTGTGAACTTCTTTCTCAAAGGAGATTTTAACCAAAGACATATCCTATAGGAGGAGGAAATACAGCAATTGTTTAACAATTATTTGGAATTTGTGTCTGTTGTTTGTGGTGCACAAATTCTCTAATTACTGAAGAAAATAACAACAAAGTGATAAAATAATTCACGGGGCTGCTTTAGCCAGTAATTGCTTGCTTTAACTTGTAAATTGGGCTTAAAGTGCATTAGTGAAACATCTGCTACATTAGCACAATGCAAAATTCTGGATGCAAAATATGAAAGAGGGAGAGTGAAAATGAGGATGACGAGATGAGACCACAGCAGAGTGTGATTAAAAAAAGAGTGATTCCTTTTCATCACTAGTTCTCTCTCTAGACCAAAATGTAGCTCAGTGAGAGACAGAGAGCAAGTGTGCGTGTGGGTGAAGCAGGTGGGAGGGTAGAGGAATAACAGTACATCTGCTCCGAAAGGGAGGGAGGGATTTGCAGGGATGTAAGGACAGAGGGAAAAACTGTGCACCGAGTAGGAACCTTAGAGGCATACACAGTTCACAGGAGTTTGTGAATATATGAATAATCCACCTCAACGCGAGGAGAGAAGGATGACAAGTTGATTCATAGCAACATCCATGCTAGTCTCAACACAAAGTCTCTTTCCACAAGGCCGTAGTGAGTCACCATCTCCAATAACAGACGCCGCACCGAGCGTAGTGCTCAGGTGAGATTTCCAATGAACACCATCGACACCCCACTCACAAAAACCCACAGCAGCTTTTCAAGTAGGGTAATGATGTGGGTGAAGTTGTGGGCACATGGCAACATGTGCATCTTTGAGCAGTACTGTATTATAATGAGATCGCTGTACAATTTAGATGAGTAGATCCCGACCACATACACTATCTAACCTGATATCTAACAGGAAACACGAAGCTACAACCAGCAGCATGTTAGCTTATAGGCTGGAAACAGCTAGCCTGGCTTTCTTCAAACCTAATAAAATATACCTACTAGCTAGCACCTTTAAGGCTCACTGATGAGCATGTTGTTTTCCAAGCTTCAAGTCTTTATGCTATGCTAAGCTAACCAGCTTCTGGCATCATATTTAGCATACAGACATGAGTGTTTATCAATCTTTTCATGTAACTATTTGTTGACACAGAATCTTCCTGAAGATGCGGAAACATGACCATGTTGTTTAGTAAATTGTTTGTGCAGACACAATTGATAAATACTGTATATAGAATAATGTTCAGAACTCCTGTGAGCACATGCATGAACATGGGTAAAATTCTGTAAAATTTGTGTTTTAAATGCATGAGGCAAACTTTTGCAAATTTGCAAACTGCCTGGCTACTAGCCAATATCAGCCCATCCTTGAGCCCCCTCATAGCAGCAGTATGCCACTGAGTCTGGAAAATTTGGCCAACTTCAAGCAGCAGGTATCACAGTGCCCATCTGCAGAGTGCAGCAAGAAGGGTGGAAGAAAGCAAACAACGCACACCGATACCCGTATTTGTCTGGTCGGGTGTCTATGTGGAGGTCTAGGTGTCCTTGTGAGTGCTGCTTCACTGTGAGCTGGTGAAGCTAATGTTTATCCTTTATCCATATATCACATCACTGATGTCATTTCTTTGGCCTATGATCATGGGAAAGAAGGTTTTGATTGTGCAGCCAAGTATTAAAATAGCAAGTGCGAGAGATCATCCTGCATGCTGCGCTTCTTGCGCTTAACATGTGAGGACATAGGTGATACCATGGAATTTGAAGGAAAGTCATGACTGGACGGCTGTGGTTTATGTTCAGTATGCTGTGGCAGTCCCATTTCATTTGATCTCCAGTGAAAACCCCTTGGCTGGAAGGATTATTGTAAAGTCTATTTATTGATGCCATGTCTGCTCTTTCCCTCTGCCTATCCTATTCTTTCTTCAATCTGTTGGGGGTTTTTCAAATTCACTCAATGGATTCAATTTGCTCGATATTGCTCTGTCAAATAAAAAATTATGCTGAATGACTAGATGGAAACATTGTGCTGTGATTCTGCAGGCTATGCTATGCCTATTAAAACAGCAAACTGACTACGGCACCATCTCATCATATTTGCTATAAAGTGAGTACTTTATGAACTACACTATTTGGCCACATGCTAGATGAAAAGCCAGCCTGGCCTTTAACCTCTTCAAGGAACATATCTTTATACTATCATCACTATAAGTGACAGCTGCAATAGTTAAGAGCAGCAGGGGAAATGAAAGGGAATCAGATCCTGGCAAGGAAGGAGGAAGTTGGATATTTCTGACACACAACTTGGGCTTGTTCCTGCTATTAGACTCAATGCAAGCCAAAGAAACACAAAGCAAGTCAAGAAAACAAGTAGGGGGTGGGGGTGGGAGTGGGAAGAGAAACACAAAGAGGGAAGAGTGGATGGGAGAAAGAAAGCAGTGATGGTAACAAAGACAGACTCTGCAGCCATGACATCACTTTTTTTGTCCTCAAGGGGACACAAGTTGTCTCACACAAAGTCGGAAGCAGTTAAAGTCACAACAAGAACAAAATACAAATGCAAATTCTACACAAATGCGCACACACCTGTTAGTTTGCTTAACATTCTCATTTTGATAACACATTTGGAACTTGAGTGCTTTTTTTGTGCGTGTAATTGATGCTGTTAATCCTGTATAAGCTTCAGGAACACGTGGGTGTGTGAATCAATACCTTAGGCATGTGCATAACGAGTCCTACGTACTGCAAATGCCCACAGAGATGAAGAGGTCTCACTTTTTTGCATGTTAGCACTGCTCCTCCATCCCGAAAAAGAGACTATTTCGGAAACATTACAGTGCTCATGCATGAGGATAGCCAGCTTTGTGTGTTTGTCTGTGCATGCAGTTCCACTCTCTGAAGATGTTGAGAGTGACTGACCCTCTACACAATGATTTATGACACTAGCCTTGCTCCACAGTAATGAAGGATGAAGCAAGCGTGCACAATGTTATACACTGATTAATGGGCCAACTGTGTTGCAGAGCTACTGGAAGCACAACACACCCAGCCTATCTATATTTATATTGATCAGGGTCTGTTTTCAATCTGACATGTCTCTCTGTTCAGTTTCTATCACCCTGTCAGAGGCTCGATCAATCAATCAATCAATCTGTCAATCAGATTAGCCTTCTGGACATCAGCTGTCAATAGCTGTCTGCACAGACAGCTCACTAGCAGGTTTGATGGAGCAGGCCGTAGGGTCTGTCTGCCAGTTGCCAGTACCAGCAGTGACAGCAAGGCCCCTGGAATGGTAAGTATGACAGATTGGCCTCCCACAGTCTGCTGGCTCACAGGGGAGGAAGCATGGGGGGCAAAGGGGAAAGAGTGGAAAATATTTTAGTGAGACCAATGGGACTCTAGCCTTTCAGTTAAATGCAACCTGTGGACGAGGGTTTGTGTGGAAGGACAGAAGAGGGGCCTAAGTATCTGCAGCGGCCACATCACAAAGGAGTAATTGAGGAAGAAACTGGAAACGTGTAAAAGAAATAAATGGTGACATAAGGTGGATATGTGGGAAAGGCAGCACTAGAGTGTTGAAGGAACAGAGCGCACAGCAGGACTTGTGTCTAGTGAGACCAGCCCAAAAATACACCAACTTCCCCTGAGGGGGCCAGATAATCCTGCTTCTGAAGAGCAGGGAGGGCTGCGAGCGGGCGCAGCTCAGAGACCCTGCAGAGACTAGGGATCCCACAGAGACAGAAAGAGAAAGAGAGGGAGACTGTGGTAGTCTAAAATAGAGGACGAGAGATGAGGCAAGATTGTACTTGAAATGTGTGTGCGCATGTGTCAGAGTGAGACACACACTCTCTGCCACAAAGACCAACCCCTTTGGTCAAAGGCAAAGGTCGCCAGTCTGACGGGGGCAGCGGTCTTGTCAGTATTTCTCACCTTCTCATGTTACAGAACAACACGAATTGTCCCTGCCCCAACCCTCCACCAGCCCCTCTGGGGTCTGTCCAGCGCTCACTCACCCTCCATGGGAGTGTTGCCGTCTGGCCGGTTGGCAAAAACCACATCCACATACTCAAGCTGCATCCTCTGGAGGGAGCCCTTCAAACCTGAAGAGAGAGGATGAAAGAAGTTGAGAGATGTAGATTTAGTTAAAGAAAGAAGAGAAAAGTCAATAGAAATCCCAACTATTTGTCATAGGGCCGGAAAAGACACATGTATCACCATCCATAGTGTAAACACATTTGCAATAAGATGATTTGGCAAAACTTAACATATCCCACATAAGCCATGCATATCATCCTCCACTCATACATACTGCTCATACCACCGGACCAAGGAGACTTATTACAGTATCATTCAGACATGCTAGCAAGTGAGAAGTCCTGTCCCTTGATACCTCTGGATGTGCAGATACACTGGCCTGGATCTGCAGGGAAGAGGGATAATCACCTTGTACATGCAGCTCCCTCCATTTATTCCCACTAATTAGCCAATGCTGCCATGTGAATAAGATATTGGAATAGCTTTATACAAAAATTGGATTGCCTGCATTATGCCCAAAACAGTAGGCTATACAAAATTCAAGAGTGGTGGCTTTTATTTTTTCACCTAAACCATGGTGTCAGGTAAGAGGCAAAATAGGGTGATCCTGAGGGAGTAAAAGTCAGCATGTTCAGTTGACCACATGCGACTCAAAGGTCCGCCAGCTGCAGCTGGTCCTCCACATTTGATAGAGCTCGGAAGGGAATCTGAGTCGTTAAATTCAGTATGGTTTACCTAGTAAGAGTCATGGTTATGGGACTTCATGTTCAACTTTCCAATACATTGTTCATAAAAGACACACAGTCTTTATCTCTTCAAATTTTAATCTAATGTCCCATAATCAAGCGGAAGATCATGTTGAGCCGTTCCTGACCATTTTCTTTAATACGAGATGACTGAGAGTGCTCTTTCCTTTGTGTCTGATGGTTCTGAACACGACCAGCAGCTATTCCACCCAGAATCAGACAGATTAATCTGAATCTATAATTTTTCTTTCTTTTTCTTTTTCTTTTTCTTTTTCACTTCAATCGCTGAATTCTTACTGGCTTCATGGCGAGCCAAAGGGGAAGCTGTTACTAGGCTGGAAGGTTTTGTTAATAGTCCTTTTTCACACCACATAATTTAAGTTGCTGGAGCAGGAGAAGCACAGGTGTAAGTAATAACATTAATTACGCCTCCAGACCATTAAAATGTCTCAGTTAAGTCACGACAGCAAGCACACATGCATAACAGCATGAATGGATATTATCTGAATCGTTTATGTGATTAAATACACTTAAAATATCTTGTATGTAGCAGCCAATTTCAGGACCACAAAGTGAGTAAGTATTGAGATTCAAACAGCTGAAATTATGGACACATCACATCTGTTACATGTCTTTACATTTTAATTTAAAGCAAGGCTCGGTAACTTTCAAGAGAGAATTATTCCTCTTACTGAAAATATAAAATTCATATAAACTGCGTTAAGCATAAATGACTCTAAACCCTGCTCATTGAAAAATAACAGAACTGGTCTCATAAATGTCTTTTACATTTTAGGCAACTGTCAAAAACACCGGTTGTCCCTTTTACACATCTACATCTTGTTCAGTTCGGAAATAGTCATTAGATTTGATTCACAATGAGATTTTTGAAAGGTCGGACAGAGAATTTTGACAAATCAGTGTCAAGCTCACAAGTTCACACCACAATCCCCTGGTGAGAATATCCATGTAAAAAAAAAAAAAAAAAAGCACCACACCTGTGCAATCCTTTATCCCTGTTACATAAGTGAATGCTGTTTTGACAGCTGGTGGAGGAACCAAACAACTCAAAGCCGAGAGGATAATGAGAGAGATGAGGGATCAGAATAAAGGTCGCACTTTTCTGGAACACTCTATATTGAGTAGAGGATAAGACATGGCAACAAAGTATTGTGAGCACATCGGTCTCCATTCACACACAGAAGAAGACCAGATGAAAGATGAAAAGTGAACACAGGAGACTGTCACAACGAAGAGTAATAGAGAGACTAGGCAAAAGACACTCTTGCGCTCTTCAGTATGTGTGAATGTGCGTGGTAGATTAGTGCCAGAGGCGTCTTCATCGCCTGCTAATCCCAGTTGAGAGTTCTGCTCTCCCCGCCACCGGTAGAACCACTTCTCCCTTATTCTGTCATCTGCACTCCCACAATCCCAGAAACACCCATTACATGGATCCTAATCTGAGCCTGCTCTGTCATCATGAGCAGTCTCCGCTGTCTCGTGGATTAGCTGGAGTTTACTGCTGCTGAAGGATGTCTATTTCTGGAACCCAGAAAAGACGTTGAACAACAAAGCTATTCTACTGGTGTCTGCGATGAATAATGCATTTAATTATGTGTTCTGTGAAAGTCTCTTGCAGAAATGCAGAATTTTTTGAAGAACTTCTTTGTCCTGTGAGAAAAAACTAAACTCTTGCTGGTTGCTAGAAAGACTTTGACACTTTCTTGCAATGTCACCTCAGAGTTCATCAGCGCTGATCTCTGCTATAGATCATTATGTTTGACACCCCATCAAACCTAGATGTCACTTAACCAATCGAATGTTTCAGTGGTTGGCCTGTGGTGGCCCCTGTAACAAGTAGTAAGGATGATAGTGTCAGCAGATGTTTCACAGCCAATTCATTTGCCTGTGGTGACCAGTGGCGACCAGTGGCGACAGGGACACTGCACCTTTCTCTCACAGATGCTACCTATTATCTGGACAGGCAAACTCGGTCTAGCTAATAAGCAATGCCACCTTTCCTTCCCCTCTTTCTCTTCTTGTCTCTCCTACTTTCTCTCTCATTCCTTCTCCTCCAGCCCTTTCCGAGTGTATTCCCCTTCTCTTGTTTGGGTGGATGGGGTGTGGGGGGCTGCAGTGGCTGCAGTGAATGTTAATAACGTGTGAGAGAGCTGAGTCACTGCAGGAGGAGCACTGCGCTATGGGCCGGATGGTGAGTTGTTTGGGATGTGGGGTGGATCGGGCCAAAGCTATAAGCTTGAAAAAGGCCACCACTCTTATAAAAGAGGGCTAAAACAGGAGAGAAGTTTGTACTCCTCTAAGATGTAGCAGTTTCTTAGAAAGACACCTGCAAATGTATTACAAGTGATCAGACATATACAGCTTTAACATTCAGCTACTTGCACATACTGAGAAATATCAAAGAGGAGAGACACAGACAGGAGGAGAGAGGGCAGAGGAAAAGAGATAAAAGAGGGAGATTAGAGGGGAGCAGCGGGCTCTGAGTGATGGGGTGATGTGAAGGACAATGCAGAGGAGAGGAAATCGACTTGTTACCTTCAATGATGTGTTTTCGATTGAGGCCTCTCTCTGTCTCTGCTCTGCAACAGGAGGGGAAAGAAGTGCATGTGACGGGGGTCAAGACACTTTCCTGCACATACACAGAGCTCTCAGAATTTGAGGCACATCGTTAGAAATGCCTGCATAACAAAGTACCAAAGAATTACACCCACTCAACGCTCCGCAGTGTGCCCACACTTATAGAATATTTACTGAGCAGTGTGTTTGTGCACTGGCCCAACACATGACTTACACTGATTACTAGTGTCACTGAATACTAGTGTTTTGCCTGTGGCTTCCCAGTTAGCATGTTTTTAAGGATTTTTGTAGGTGGAAATACTTCTTGGCAAAAAACTGGAACTACTGTGTGATTCAAAGAAAATATAGCAGATATAATGGTTTTAAAATTATTATGGATACATATATGGATACATATAGATGTACATTTCAACCAAAAGTTGCCCATTCATAGCCTTAACATGCCAAGTTGAAATGTAACAAAATACTTGTACTAAAGTACTGTATTTATGTGCACATACTTGTAGCCTACTTTGCTTGATTAATTCTATATTTAAATCAGCAACAACATAAGCATTCATTGGGGTCGTGCTTCTGGCTGCCTGACTAAATTAAAAGCAATATTCACTCTCCTTTTAGCTCTGTTTTGGGCTTCACCACATCCTGGGGGAAATATCTGGCTCGTTAGCTGCTAAATGATCCACTATATTCGCTAGCTAGTTGCCACCATTGTCTGTCTGACATATGGTGCTAAGCATGTAGTGCACAGTGGGTTTATCAGAGCTGTTTTTCTGGAAACAGCTGCCAGTTCTTCTGAAAATGATGCTGATGAGCGTGGTGAGAATAACACACAACATTACAGTTGTGGGCCGTAAAACCGAAACACCTGCAAATCTCCAAAAACCCTGCTTACTGTGCTTCAGTTATTCATCAATAGCCTCACCTGTGCTTACTTAGTCACTTCCAGATTTTCCCTGTCCCTGCATTTTCCTTCTCCACTTGGTTCCTTTCTTTTCTTTCTGCTCTGGTGTTTGTCCCGCTTGCTCAGTTGCCTGCTATTTGTCTTCTCCTGCCTTCAATTCACACTTTCTCTTTCTGCCTCTCTCCTGCCTGTGGAGTACCGGCCTGCTATGGTTAATAATAATAATGTATTACAAACAAAAAAACATGTTGTCCTCCTGCCTTTTGTGCAAAAGAGTAAAAAAATGCAACAGATTATAAGCATACATATATCTGTGTTTGGGAGCTGCATGACAGGCCTCTCAGGCACTCTCACAGCTCACTCAGTTGGGGGTTAAGTAGTTGTTCTCTAAATCCATCCGGCGTAGAGACTGATTTGGTACCTTGACGATAGTCTGAGAGGATGAGCTTAAATTAAATTTACACAATTACACCCGGGCCCTACTCTACTGATCTACATCAGATACTTAAAAAGAACCAACAGACATATGGAGCCTACTTCTCTCAGTATAAGCCTGAAGACTTAAACTATGTGACTAATGCAAACTGAGAGCAAATTACTTCAGCATGACAGTAAAACAGACATGACAAGAAGGCTGAGGAAGGCTGAGAAGGGGAGGAAGATGGGGTGAGAACATGGCCATGTTGTGTGTCCATGCCAGTTTTTGCATGTGCCCCTGTATCTGTCTGCCTGTGGGCTTTCTGAACCCTTCAATCCCATGTCATACTCTGTGTCTGGAGGCAAATGTCTGAATGCATAGCCTGTTGTTGGAGAGCTAGCCTGAAAATCTGAGACGGAAAACACTCATAGTGTACTGGAAACACATACCCACACTTGCATGCACACACTTACTTTCCTCCCCAGTAGAGTTTCGTGGTGATCACCAGGCTGGATCTCCTGAGGGAAGACAGACAGACATCAGAAGGATACAGAAGAGGACTTCAAAGTTGACAAGATATGTGAATGTGTGTGTGTGTGTGTGTGTGTGTGTGTGTCTCAGCATGTCCATGCCTGCATCTGTGCATGATTATATGTGTGTGTGCGCATGCAAGTGTATCTATCATACTTATGTTTATAATGATAGATATGTCCTCTAGTGACCTTCTCTCCTGCAGCGTGAAGTGGCAGATGGGCTGCATACTTTTTTCAAACATGTAATTTATCTGGTATGAAGAACGAAGGGGGACGCTCTTCTCTGAACTCTAACAAGATAGCTCCCTCACTATAAAATTCCCCATACTTGTATATCAATAATTTAAAAAGATCCAGAGTTGAGGTGAAGGCAGGCAGAGAGATGGCATGAGTTATCAGGAGGGGCAATAACTGAGTCTTAATACTGCAAAGTATCATTGAATTGCATGCAGTACAGACAGATAACTGATATTTTCTGTTCTGCTCACACTCACCAGCACCTGATGGGTATATCAACTGTGAGACATGAGCAAATTTAATGTTTTTACATTTCAGCGATTGCTTTCATGGATAAATAGGTGTTGGTCTGTTTGGGCTAGGTCCTGGGGGTCAGGGCCCCCCAAGAGGCCCAAACATGAATCTGAGGGATCATAAAATAATCAAAGGAATAAGAGGAAATACATATTTCTGTTACATAAAATAAAGACAGCAATGTGGGCCTGTCGGTCCACAGACTGAAATATCTCAACAGCTATTGGAGGGACTGACACAGAAATTTGTTTTGGACGTTCATGGTCCATAGAGGATGTATCCTCATTACCTCTGTGATCCTACTAGCTCCCAGCAGGTTGATATTTTAGTTTTTATTTAAATATTTGGGTACTATCAGGCTGTAAAAACCCTTCAAGTAAAACAAATCCTTACCATCATAAGACAGAGCCTGTGATGAGGAGTCACAAGTAGACACTGCTTCAATTTAAGACACAATCCAAAGAGCAAGAAGAAAACTATGACAATAGTGCAACAGTTTTCTGAAGGCCCTGTCCTGTTTCAAAATGTCAGTGGCCCCATGCACAAAGCAAAGCCCATAAAGATATGGTTTTCTAGCTGGAAGAACTTGACAGGCTTGCACAGAGCCCTGACATTAGGGATGAATTGGTACATGAACTGTGAACCAGGCTTTAGAGCTCAACATCAGTACCTGACCTCACTAAAGCTTTTTTAGCCAGAGAGCAGCAAATCCCTGCAACCAGGCTCTCAGATCTTCCCAGACGTGTGGAGGCTGTACAGTATCATCATTGGCATCATCTTGACAACCGTGGGTTTAAATGAGATCTTCAACAATGACACGAGTGCAATGTTTGCGTATCCGCATACTTTTGTAGTATAAATGCACATAAACACAATTTAAACCTATTCTTGGAACACATCTAAAATCGTTTGCTTTGTTAAGAGACTGTACTTTACCTCCAGCATTTTTTCTTGATGATGTTTCCCAGGATTATCTCTGCTCTGTGAGAAAGAAAATGCACAAGGAGATGATGAGATTATATCGCAAGATGCTATTTCTCTAAGAGCATGTAAGCATGACGGTTATCTGCCACATATCTACAGCATGAACACCCGATCAGAAGGAGTTCAAGATAAAGGCTAAACGCCTCTTGTATTGTACCCCTGAAATTCACCAGCAACCTTGAAATTCATATTCATCCCCATACAGCCACAGCGTGTCCCACATTATTCACCAACACAATGTCCAAGCTTGTAAAGGTAGATTGAGCTGTGAACATGATGGGGAGCGTCCAGTGATGAATAAGATTATGTAAATCACTTTAGAGTCACTGCTACCTTTCATTTTTGGCCTCCTCAGGTGAATAATTCCTGCTCTGGGGCTAAATCTTGTTAACATCTTGTGTCCTTTGGGAAAAAGAGCTGACAAGACAAGAAAAGTGCTTCTGTGGATAACAAATCAGAGCGATATCACTCACTTCCCCCCAGAGTAGACCTCGGCCGTGTCGAACAGGTTGACCCCGCTCTCATAGGCGATAGTCATCAGCTGCTCTGCCACCTGACAAAGACACGAAAAGTTTCAGCTCTTGAACTTCAGTGTGGTATTACACACAACTATAAATATTCTCCAAATTACACTTCAAAAAAGAATGAGCTGGGAAATTCCCTGAAGAAGTTCACGGAGAGTAAATCTGTTTGCCGCTGAAGTACACATCACCAGGAAACTGTACAGGCAGCTGCTTGTTGATTAAAGTTGTTTATTGCCCAGTATATTTCCTGAACTATTTTGACCTAGTTCTTGTGCCTGCAGTTCATCCATGGCCTTCTATTGGGAGGCCAATTCTGTCATGATGACTTTCTCTTTCTGTTCTTGGCTCCTGTTTTGTTATGGTGATTTTGTTTGTGTCTCTGTGTGTGTGTCACTTAGTCCCAGTGGTCATCAGGCCATGAAGAGCTGTCCCCAATTCAGTGTTTTCCTCCTCTTCAAGGCTGAATCAAGCCACTGGAGGAGGTCTTCCACTTAATAACTAGTGACAGAGAGAAATAAGACCTGATCACTTGGCCTTGGTTGAGACCACAGGGACTTAACCCCCTGCTGTGATATTGGGAAACTGATACTGGATACCGATTTCTGTGGCTTACTCACACTCACGGCATTTCCACTAAATTGCTCCCATGTGGACTACAAATTGGGTGCTGTAAACTGTCTCAACTGCTCACTAGTTTTGCAAGATCTAAAATAACGAAAGCTGACATCTGCTCATGAGCTGTGGTGGCTGACTGATGGATTTGACATAACGTCTTACCTCATCAGAGATCTGACCTCCAAATGTTACCCATGTGCCTGTTGAAGGAAATGTCAAAGTCAGAGTTTTGGAACAAACAAAAACTGTACAAGACCTTCTGCATGTAAAAACATACTCAGGAGCCATTTTAGTCATGCATTAATTTACTTGACATTTTGGCATGGACACCTGACAACACACCCCCGTTCTAACAGCCATCACAGCCAAATGTCAGGGATGAGTGTTGATAGGGTAGAGAAAAGGCTCACTGCCATATCAGGTTCTTGTGTCCCACAGAGATCTATACTCAGGCCACTTTTATTTAGTCTGTTTATTAATCACGTCTTCTGTTATAAGGTCATCGGGGCAAAAGCTACAAGTTGTGTCTGAGTTCATGTATCTGGGCGTTTGCACTGATTCGTATCCGTCCTTTAGATCTAATATTAGAGTTAGGTTTAATTCGACTAATTCAATACAAGTGCTCATCAGGGAACTTACTACTTTATGGTTTAAGTCTGGATTATAACAAACAGTGGAATACTTTGGCATTATGTATTGGTAGATGTGACTTTTAGAAGATACGTTGTTTCATTCTAATTTTGTTGCCTTTTTAACATCTGTTGAACAGATAATTTGCCATTTAGGCTAATACTTTACCATTTTCATTCTGCTGATTGATGAGCACTGTCTCTATCCTTATTACAACAAAATAAATAAACATGCACAGACAGTATTCATACTGCATAAAGACAGAGGAAGTTCCAGTCTCTATTCTTCATTTGAACAGCATAGGCTGAACACAATTTTTTGTTATAACTTTTATATTCTCCTCCCAGTCTTCTGTTGCCTGATCCTGTCACATGCTTTGTGTCATGTCCCACTAATAAGAAATAATGCAGGAGCTGTTGTTAAATCTGTAGCCAACTGCACTACAAGTATAGCATCAGATTGGTGTAGGCACATCCACAGCATTTCTCTAAGATGTGAGTAGTAAAATAATAATAATTAAAAAAAACCCCTCTAGTAAACAATTACTATTATTATTTCCTGCTACCCTTTAACAGGCGTGTGCAGATTGACAGACAGCACCTGTCATCGCCCAAAAACTAAAAGAGGTTTGATAAGTAGCAGTGTTGAGGCTATCAATAAACACTCTTGTATCAAGGGTCAGATTTAGTCTTGGGTCATGTGAGGTCCTCTTACTATATCTGCACACAAGTGAATGCACTTGTGCACAGACTGCAATGATGTACTGTATATAAAAAGAAACACAGCACAGACTGAACACAGTTTTTTTGTGAGAATTTAGATATTCTCCTCCCAGTCCTCAGTCGCCTGATCCTGTCACATGCTGCTTCTTGTCATCTCCCACTAATAAGAAATAATTACAGTGGCTGGTGTTAAATCCACAGCCAACTGCACCAGAAGTGGCAGCAGAGTGGCGAAGGCACAACACAATTTTTCTAAGCTGACAGAGGTTAAGTAAATAATCATTTTCTTTTAAACTATCACCATTTCTTTTAGACTACACAAATGTTAAAGGAATTGTTTAACATTTTTGGAAATGCGCTCACTTTTCCAGTGAGAGTTAAAGGAGAAAATCAATACAGCTGTCATGTCTGTACAGTAAATGTGAGACTACTGACAGCAGCTGTTTAGCCTAGCTTAGCACAAAGACTGGAGCTAGGAGAGGGACTCCAGGAAGTGACTGTATCTGGGCAAGAAATAGTCTACTCCCAGTAAAACCACAATGTGACATTTTAACACCTTGGTCTTTGTAAGAATTAAACAGCTGAGATATTACGGTGCAGTTAGGTGAGGTTGGCTATGTACAGAGTTAGGCTAGTTGTTTTCAACTTTTTCCATTCTTTTGGCTTACTTTTGCTAAAATAAGCTTCTCCTAAAGTGTCCTAAAACTATTCCTTTAAAACATGAATATGCACCTCAGACAGTGAAACATACAAACCCACATAAAATCAAATGCTAAAGTGACCTCTGATCCTCACAGTGAAATGATCTTTTCTCTTGCAGAAAACTGGTACACGAAGGAATCAATGTTTTGCTCAAGGGCACTACTGCACGGCTGAGGCTTGCCAATATCGAGGCTTGAAACAAATTCATTAAATTGAAGGATGGTCTTGCTGTTTACTGTTCCTCCCTGCTGCTCACTGTGCTGCGGCTAAATCGTTTTTAAAAATCACTACAGCGAGGATTAACTAACTCATTCACAGATTTTCTGTCATTAGACACACTTCAGTGTCTGCTCTGAGCCTGAGCAGCACTGCATCATTCTTTTGCCTTCTCAAGTTATTCAGTCTGCAGAGACACACCCCCTTCGCACACATTTGGCACACACGCGCTGCAACACGGTTCATACCCACATTTGCATGGAAAGATATGGCCAGTACATACACAAGAGATTCATTAAATGAATCAGACCTATCAAAATGAATGAGAGTGTTTACACTCTGGTGTGCATTGGATATGTGTGATAATTGAGCAACTTGTTTGCTGAGCCCATGCAACTGATTAAATATTAACAGAGAAAATATTAACACCCTGCTAACAGCTTTGTGCTGCCTCTTATGACTTCCCATACGTATGAAAGATGCAAGAGGTTGAAAATAGGGTGAAATTTGACGAAAGTTAGGACCATCCCCTTCTGCTCAGCTCTTTTTCTGGCTTTACCTTCTCTATACACACATGCCAACACAGGGATGAGTTGAGTTTGCACTTGGATGCTAATTAAATGTACTCACCAAGCCCCAGACAGGAGACACGCAGTCCAGATTTCCCCAGGTTCCTATGAAGAAACACAGAGTATGATTAACAAAACTGGTGTTGTTTAGGCTCAAGATGTCATGAGTCAAATGTGATTGTAATTACTATACTCATGCCCCAAAAAAATCCATGTTGTTTACCACATCACAACCTATAACTATAATTGAAGTGTGCAGGGTTTCATAACAACAAAGGTAGTTTCTAATGTTTGATCGAGAGGAGAATTACTGAAACCGAGGGTCACCTTTATCACACCAGCAATCATGAATCAGAATTGAGAGACTACACGGGGGAGGACAGTTGATTTATTACATCAATATGGAACCCACCTTCTCTGGAGGACCCTGAAAAATGTTCTACTCATAACTGAAATAATCTAATTGCTGTTTGTACTGTGGCAGTGGTGGGAAGTTTGGTACTCTACTTTTTTTTGACAAGTCTTGCCCTTTGTTTCTCCCCCTCCCCCCTCACTCAATTGCCTCTTCTCACACTCAGAGCCTTCGAATATGCTCTTACAGCAGGGAGCACTTCAGACCTCAGGCTTTTTACTGTTATAGTCTTCCCCACAAAATGCAGACAACCATGCTTGTTCTCAAGCCCTGAGGTTGTATCATATCAACATTTCTCAAGATAGCTCCTCACACATACACTATATGTTTTTCTCTCCTTCCTTAATGTATCCCTCTAAACTATTAACTGTGTAATGGTACACCTCCTGATACGTGGCTCCTCGATAACAGTCAATTTACATCCAGCTGATCTGCTGCGATGTAACACAGTACTTTCAACTCCCATTAACACAGCAGAAGATAAGCTAAGACATCACAGTTCAAGCCACCCTCAACTCAGCATCACATCTAGTTTTACAATCTGTGGCACATCGAGTCCAACTGAGAGGGGAACTCATGTGGTACGAACGTTTAATGACTTAACATTGACGACAACAGCAAGAACAGATTGTTCTGCCTCCAGACGCCACAGGTGTCTTCCCTCAGTGTAATGTACAGACCGATGACAAATTAAAGAAAAAACTTGAACAGATGAGCGAAGAAACACAATGAATGCAGATGCTTCCACACAGGTGCACATCACAGTACAGCTGGTACATGGTACATTGCTCTGTGGCATGTATAAAAATGCCAAGCAGGCCCAGTTGATTCAGATTTTGTATCAAGATGGCAAGAGGAAAAGACTTGACACTGAAAGAGGGTTCATTGTTGGGGCACGGATGGAGCTTCAGTCACAAAGACTGCTCAACTATAGTGTTTCAATAGGAGCAGTGACTAAAGTGACATCTGCATTTAGATCTATGGGAATGACATCAGTAAATAGGGTTGGAAACTGTGGTTGACAGCACAGATTTGATTACCATGTTGCTCGTGCATTAGTGAGATATGGAAGGAAAAACAAAAGAACAGCTTTTCCCCAGCTGAGTGAAAATGTCAGTGCAGGATGTAATGAGACTTTATCAAGAACAGTCTGTCAACAGTTACATAGAGTGGGATATTATAGCAGAGTTGCGGTGCATAAATCCCTCATAACAAAGATGAATGCACATTTGAGAGTTCCGTGGTGCAAAAAGTGATGTGATTAGATGAGTCATCCTTCACCATATTCTCCACATGTGGGCGAGTGCATGTGTGAGGCACACAAAGAGAATGGTACAGGCCTGAATGCTTGACCCTTACAGAGAGGGAACCCAGTGACTCTGTTATGCTGTGGGGGACATTTTGCTGGCACAGTGCGAGTCCACTTGTCCCCTTACAGGAAAGGGTCACTTCAGTCACCAGATATCAGCTGAACTGAACATTTGGTGATTTTGGACCACCGTGTTAGAGAGCACTCTCCACCGCTATCATCAAAAACACCAACGGGAATATCTTTTCGAGAATGGTGTACATCACTCCACTAGAGTGCTCGAGAGTTGGAGAATCAATGCCATGTAGCATTGAAGCTGTCCCCGTGGCACGTGGGGGTCCAACACCACTTAATGTTGGTTTTTCCTTTAATTTGTCAGCCGTCTGTATGTGAAAAGTAGCTGAAAGAAAAGGGACAAGGGGCTCGAGAGCTCTGCAAAGGAAGCCTCAGTCATCTGACAGAGAAAATGATTTGAAGCAAACACTATGAAACTGAGATGTATTTGTTTGACGGAACCATCAAGGCCAAAATCAACACACTTCATTTTGAGAGGAGAATATGTCCAAATACGTATTTCTTGACACAGAAGCCACCTCCAATTACGGTCTGGAGATTGTGCTTTCTGCTCGGTTTTGCAGGCAGGCATTTACTCATTACAACAAATGAGGCCATAAAAAAATGCCAGTAGTTGTTTTCTCGTGACAACTAATGGCCTGTGCCCCTTGAGATGAAAGCAGACTAATCTGAGCCCATACTGTCTGACCGTGCCTTCGGCCAATTCAATTAGGAATCCAACAAGGGAGAGCATCAGTCATCAAGTCAGTAGTTCGACCGAGCTGCCAAGATAAAGATGGAGAAAACACAGTAGAATGAAAGTGTTTACATACAAACACTTTGGACGGTCCGATAAATGTATGGATTCTTTGGTGTATTGCGTAATCGAGGCACTGATAATAAGATGACAGGAGAAAACTAGGAGACAGATCTCACTGCAGTTACAAATCGTGGGATGCGTTCTTGTTTCTGATATGGTGGAGGAGTTTGGATATTGTATCCTCCGTCTCTGATGTATTATAGAGTGGGAGCTCTGATCCATGAAAGTGTTGGGGGAAGGGCTGTACTGTAGGTTAGAAGTGTTATACTGACTGAATCTGTGTGTGCTCAGTCGAGGGGGGGAGTCTGAGGACAAAACCACATTGATGCTGATGAATGTTCACTACTACATTTATTCTGAATAAAGCAACTGCATAATGGCTTGAAGAGTTTTAAGTTGTACATTCATTTGCCACAGGTCTTTATTGATACTGTCTCCATATTTGCAGCGGCTCATTCATGCACAATCTCTCCACAATAAACAAGCGTGCAGGCTCGCTCCATTTCCAAATAAAGCTGGCTTTCCTTTGAAAATTGCAAACTTTGTTTTTGGTGATCCTCCACCAGATACATTTGGAGTGTTTGTGTGCTGCTTTAAAAAGGCCGTCTTAATAATAGGGCATAAATAAAGCTGACGTTCAGGAACTAGAGAAGCCGCCTTGCTCCTGTTTTCTTGTCCCCCAGTGTTTTCTGGGGAGGCAGGAAGCAGCAGCAGCCATACCTGATCATTAACCACACAAAGCCTGCAATGGTGCATTAATAGATCTGTCCAGGTCTGGGATGCAAGAGCCAGCAGAGGCACATTGCTGAAGAAGCTAATGATTCAGGGGATTACAGCATGTCATTTGCAACAACTTGCGTTTAAGAGAAAAGCTGTGCTTGTGCGTCTGTGGGAGACAGAGAACAGGGCTGCCAGGATACGGAGGTAAAGGCACTTTTATGTTATCTTGTAAATGGTAAAATAACCACACTAAGGGAAGGACAACTTGTCTATACAAACTTGCACATAAACAACTTTGCAAACCAGTGAGCGTGGTTCCGTCCCTCATGCTTGGATGGTGCCCAAAAGAAGCCTTGAAGTAAAATGACAAATGAGTCATTTGAAGACGCCCCCTCACACAAACCTGTCACCACTTATGAGCATCCTGCGAGCTGCTACTGTATGTAGCCCTTTCTATTCTTAGTGAACCGCCAGCTGAAAGAAAAATATCAAATGAACATCTGGCTGATACATTGTGCTTGAATCTTAGGAGGAATGACCTCTCATTGTGGGAGGATGTTTTACTTTTTTCTGTTTCCTGCAAAGCAATTTCTCTTAAGTCACACCAGGGCATTTCTTATGATTTATTTCCTGATGTTGGTTTGTTTAAATCAATATTTGTCAGCTAACACTTTTGTCAAGGTTGTGAGTAAACAGATAAAACTTCTCACTCGCTGGGGATTAATGTAGACGAAGCAAACCCACACAAGGCAACCTTGATGGGCGGAGGGATTAGACAACACCCACCTCCTTGGTTTCCACCGCTTGCCTGATGGCAACCATAATGTTGTTATCAAAATAATTCAGTGCAGGGGAGAAAGGCGGGTCATATTCTAAATATATCAAAGACAGGGCCTGTGTGGGTGGGAGGAAAGTAGGGAAGTGAAATCAAGTACTTTAAGGGAAAGATGAATAGATTGAATAAGAAAGAAGAGCTGCAGCTTAGTTACTGGGGGACAAAAAGATCACTGAAGAAGCCTATAGGCCTCATGGATGGAGAGAAGGATGGAGGGCTATAAAGAGAGAAGGAGAGACAGAAACCAAGAGACGCTAGCAACAGATTGAGGCTTGCAGAATTGCAAGTCCAAGCCCCAAGTCTAAGCAGATGAAAAGCCCTCTACAGATAAAGCATTCTATATGACACAGAATGGGAAATAGGAAATGACAGCCAGCTCGCTACAGGGGCCTGCACAATGTGCATGTTTGTATGGTGTGTGTGTGTGTGTGTGTGTGTGTGTGTGTGTGTGTGTGCTATAATGAGAAAGAGTTTTGACATGACTCTGCTTTTGTTTTTTCCACAGGGTCGAAGTCGACAACTTTTTTCATTTTTATGCAGCGTACACAGACCCACACACACACAACACTCTTTTGCTTGTACACACTGTTATTTCACTGTGTTCTGTGAGGCTATTCAAAATGCTTGGAAATCTCTTTTTCCAAACTAAAATTTAGACATCGGGTGAGAAAACCCCCCGATGGGGGGAGAGTCTCACACAGAATGACTGTATCTTAGACAGAGACACATGATTGAAGCTAGTGGCCTGTGGGTTGCTCCTGTATTGAAAAACATGTGGGCAGATCTTAAGTGGTTGATTCTCGCACGTTGTGGATTTCAGAGAGAGCTTGGCAATGTACCTTCATACAGTACTGAGAAAAAGTATGTCACAGTATGTCTTTAGGTTTAGTTTCAGTCCACTGGAAGGAGCCAAGATAAGTCAGGCTGATTTTTATCTGCATTTATTTCAAATATTTCAGAAATGAATCTGTAGGAAATTCAAATACATTATTGCTTCCTAGTATTTACATAAACAAAACAAAATAGTATGCCAAAGCTGATGATAAAATAAAATCCCATGGTGCAATTGCAATCATAGAAATATATATTTAAAATATACATACAAATCCCTGATTTCCAATACAGAACCAAAACAGATGTTCCTTAGTAAATTTGTGTTTTAGGTGACAAACAAACTCACAGTAAGATTAAAGGAAGAAGAGGATGGCACAAATAGATGTCTTAGGTTAGGTGTATCTGATTATTTGATGTTTTGTCTTCTTCAACAAAAACAACAAACCTCCAATTAGAGAAAAAGACAAATTTGCATTTGCAAGACACCACTATTATAAAGCCATTATGCTTACAGAAAACAATTTCAGTTGTGACTTTTAATTAAAATGCAGAAGCCATGCAAACATCCTGGCTGCTTAACAGAGAGATTGGGCAGTTCTTATCTTTGGGGGCCTGTTAAGTCTTTAGGCAGAGTGGAGCTCAATGCTACAGCACTGCTGCTGTGTAACACCCTGGCTCTTATTATTAGACCTACACATCACAGCAGAACGGCTGAAAGAAGAAGTGAAGTAAATGATGTGGGGATATAAAATCCATCGATTTTACTGAAGGGTGATGAAGACTTTTGATATATGATGAAAAACTGGGGAAAAAAACAGCAAGTCCAAAGCAGCATGATGGACTCTGTGAGAGGCAGATATGAAGTCATGCCAACACACCTGCGCATGTGCACACATACTCAAAGTTCACTGCAAAACACACAAGACATCCATCCTGACGGGTGCCACCGCTGTATAAGATCTGTTATGTTTTTGTGGATAAGCAGGCAGAGGAAGAGGTTGCATCAGTTCTCGCTATAGCTGCAGGTTTCTGTGTAATCCTCAATCGCAAGCATCCCTGCGCCTTGTCTAAACTCAATGAATGATTTGCAGCACAGAGAAAAATGCAGTTTTCTTGCTGACTTGTTGTTTCATATGTTATAAGAATTTGCAGTGTATTCCACGCCAAACTATCATAATGAAGGTGTCCTTGACTAAGCTGAAAGACCTGCAGTAACAAGAAGGTAGTTTCCCATTTTGTGACAATATTATAATGCAAGTGATCAGTCATTTTTAAGCTTCAGACTTATCTGTGCAGAAAAAAAGTCCATCCTTTGCCAATGATGAGTCAGGAGACTCGGGAGAAATTATAGGTTTTAGCAAAACTCACTTACACCAGTATTTTTGCTTTAAGGTCTGATAGCCCACTGGTTTGTTTAATAGAGGGACTCAAAAGAGGGAAACGATTTTTAATTAGAAGGATCAAGCTAGAGGCACAGCAGAGTCATCTGTGAATGCAAGAAAAACATTGGCTTTGGGGATGATTCACACAAACGAATGGAACAGAGACTCTCACAGTTTTTCTTCAAAACTTGAAGTCAGCTCAAACTCGTGTGACTGTGCAAGAAAGCAACGCGTGGAGCACCTTGAAACGACCGCTGCGAACCACAAAGATGACTTTATGTGCTTGCTTCATCACTGTGGACACACAGATGTACACACAGCAAAGGGTGCCGCTTTCTCTGCTGGCCGCTGATAAGCCTGCATCCACAGGAACCAACAGAAGGGATTTTTGCATGCCCATCTGCAGCGCAGCTCCGAACCAACCAAGCGGAATCTTCCCCAGACCTCCTGGACTGTCAAAAGGCCTTCTGCTGCCTAATGACCGTTATGAAGTTCAGTCTAGGCTCCCTACCAGGATCCTGAAATAATCTGCACAACTTGTGAAGCCAGCAACAACAGCATGTTTAGTTATATCACATATTTTGGCCCGTGCGTGTGCTGTTTGTGGGCTTGTATTTTATTTTAAGAGCAAGAGGAGGTCAAACAGCTTTTGGAAGGTTGCAACTACGGGGCACCACAATTAGAGATGCCCTGTATTTGGGTCACCATGACAACTAAAACGCTGTGGATGGCCGTATTATTAGTTTATGCTCGCACGCTCTGCATACTACATACTGCTTCAACTTGCTATTCCTTCAGATGTTAGCACCGTGGAGCCTCACACATCAAGTGCACACACATGCACCCATGTATGTAATGCGATGTGCCAGTGCATTCCCCCCACAGTGCTACACGCTCTCGTCTTGGAAGGGAGAAAAAATGATTTCGTTTGCTATTACACAGAGAAAACAGATTTAGTGGTGGTCTCCACTTCAAGAGAAAGAGGTTCCCTGTCAGACGGCAGTCAAAGAAAAACACACAGCCACTTTAACGCAACAGCTTTGAGTCGGAGGTTTGGAAAAAGAGCGACAGGGAGATACAGTAGGAGAAAAAGAGAGAAGCAGAACATGTCAGACAAACAGGGAGCAGAGAGGGGACGCGACAGACGAGATCTCCAATATTTGCTTCTCAGTGGTGAAAATAGGGGATTTGCTGAGGGCTTTAGAGGAAGCTTTACTGCTAACATCCTCAACCTGTTTTTAGAGGGAGCGACAAGAATGAGCAAATCCTCGTGTTGCAAACCAAAATAAACTACACACACACACACACACACACACACACACACAGTAGAAGCCACATACTTTGCATCAGCACTGCAGAATTTTTCGAACAATTCCTGTCAAACAAAAGTGCAAGAAACAGTGAAACAAGCAACATGGCTTCTTTGCTTGTTGTATCTGTAACTTTTTTTTTTTTTTTTTTAATCAGCTGAAGAGTTGAAAAAGGTAACAGAATTTCAAAATCAATTTTCTTGCTCAAAGGAAGAAATAAAGTAAAAACTGAACCAGTTCACACAATGGAGTCATCAGCCTTGTTTGGCGTTGGGAACAGATTGAAGTTGGCCATTTCAATGTTGTTATGGAAACGAGATGAGATTGTATGACAAGAAGACACTTATCACATTTAGCTGCTCTGCATCCAATCTGCCCAGATTCTGCTAATTACCTCTTTTCTGTGAACTGACCTGAGTGCCCCAGTTTTCTTTTTTATTCAAATCTTTTTTCTTTCCATTTCTTCTTTCTAACTCCATCCATTCCCATCATCCTTTCTTTCTTTCAGCCTCTCTTTCTGTGTCTCTCTTGATCCTGACACTGTAAGCGGTGATGTCACCCTCTCCAGTGAGTTAACAGTGTGAGGTGAAAGCTACTATTTTGCTCCTGCGGTCCGGGTTAAGAGCCCACTCACTGAGATAAGAGAGCATTGTTTACTTGGCCCAGCCTTGTTACAACTCCCACACAGACACACATGGAGAGATCTGCTGCATAGCAATGCTCGCCTTTTCTGTCACACTCTCTCCACTCTGTAATGTATGGTCTCGGCCAGTTACTGAGAGCTGCGTGCAGAATAGTCGCAGTCTTAAACTGGTGCTGGTGCAATTGAATGAGCTCATGAGAGATCTTACAGAGCCATCGCAGCGTTGTTACAGTGAGGTGTTGCATTGTAGGTGTACAGAGTGAATCAGGTGATTTATATGATTATGTGGAATGCACTTTACCATAATATTGGTTACATATTTCATTGGTACTATTATTTTACTTTTATGAGTTATATTTATATTTCTTATGTGCATTTGTCTGAAATTCTTTTATTACTTATTTGCTTGCCATTTATTATTAATATTTGCACTCGTCAGCTTGTCAGTCATTTGTAAAGTACTTTGAATTGTCTAACCTGTAAGACAATAGTTATAAATAAAGTGTGATTGACTGAGTTTGATTGATCTCAACAAAAATATTAAAACAAAGAATTAACTAAACTTACTTACTTTTGCTTCTGCCTGTAATGGTGATATTATTCTTATTATAATAACCCTGTTTCTTACAGATTAAATGATAAGCCTTACTCTATCTTGTGCAGTTTGGTACACACTGTACTGCAGCATCGTTAATGCACCCACCTTTGTAATTTACAGACAGATTTTGTCAGTTCAAAGAGCTGGCATCATATTTTTTGGCCAGCTTCATTTTTCAGAAGCTCAAATGTAAGTTTTTATCATATTTGTACTTTTGGATGGGGCTGCATCGAATTATATGATCTGTATAGTTATTATGGTTTGTTATTTTATCTTATTTTCATGAGATTAGCGTGGAAACAACTTTGTGACAGGTGTTTTCTGGGTATTTGTTGGTCATTTCATTATGTGATGGAAGAATTGTCTTTATTGAGTACCTGGTGTAATCAGTCTGGTTTTACTATTTTGGCCATGAGGAAGACTTTTCCTTATTCTCCATTTAAATAAAAACTTCCAATATAACTTTTTATGTGCTTGAGGAGAATGATCTTTTTTCTCTTTTTATCTTTCATTACCACTCCAGAATATCTTCAATCTTCAAATTGCACGTAAATTCACATCTGAAACTCTGAGCTCTCTAAGCAACATAAGCTGTCCCAGATCCTTGTTCTCTACAGACACTATTCATTTGGAATAATTATATTAAGTTAAATTGAATAAAATCTACATCTTGGAAAAATGTCTTTGTTTCTTTCAGCACATACACAAGAGAACACTCGCGCAGCTTCCCACTCATCACCTGTCACTGCTCATATACCTTTATTGTTTCCGCTCTTTTCTCATTTGTGCTTTAATTCATATTCATTCATTAATTTTCTGTTGCAGCACACACTGGGCTGAAGAGGGATAACTAAACTTAACACACCTCCTCTTATCTTTCTCACTCTACTCTCTCACACAGTCTCCATCATCACGTGGGTCTACATACCGGTACTTCATGCCCGTGAGCTTGGCGGTGGACTCCTTGAGGTTGTGGTGGTAGCGGTGGGTGAAGGAGCCCAGGCTGCGAGCGATCAGGGCCACAGTGCGGAAGCGGGCGCGGGCCTGGCTGGCTGTGTTGGGGCTGGTGGCGTTCTGCTTGCTGTGCTCGCCATTACGCGGAGCCTTCAGCCCATGGTCTGTACATGCAAAGGACACCTGCATGGCTGTTGGCAAATGCCACTAGAGCAGCTCCAAGACGTACAAGTGTTCGTTTGTGTCCTTAAAGTACTTAAAAGTCTTTTTTCTGCCCCTGGAACTTGTTTTGTTTTGTCTTTGTTGTTTCTATGTGAAGTTGAAAGTCAGTGGTCCAGGCCTGGTCTGCCTGGTGCTGCTGAGTCTCATATGGAAATCACAGGCAACAGCGATGGGAGAGTGAGATTGTTCAGTTTCCTTAGGAAGAACAATCTCAAGCTGAGGTTACGTCAAGACTGGACATAGTAGCAGTGCAGTCCTGGTCAGTGTGGGAAGAGCTGAGAAGGAGATCCTGAGCTGGTCTGACACCACCTGAAAATATGAGAGAGGATGGAGATGGAGGGAGAAGGATGGAGGAGAACAGGAACTGAATGAGTCGCTATAAGAGTCGCCCAGTGAGAAGATGGAATGCAGTTGTGTGGTTAGAGGAGAGAGGTTTAAAAGAAGGGAGAGATGTTCTGCTAAACCAGAAAGAAGACTGTCTTGAGAAAAACCCGTAAGACCTCTTTGTGTTTTCTTTTTCCAGGCTGTTTTCTCCAGTTTAATGCCTTTTGTTTACAGCTCTAAGCTGCTACGACGTGGCAACATGAAGAACGAGAGCAATTCTGCCCTAGTTTTTCTCCTATCTCATTTTTCTCTTTCTCTTTCTGTCCTGTTACTTATTCTATATAGTCTCCACTCTTTCAACTCAAATTTTGTCTCTTGCTTATTTCTGATTAATCTATCTCAATTTACAAAGTCCATCTCTAATGTTCCTCTTTACAGTAACTAGGAAGCTTTGTCTGGCTGCCAGGAGTTGTATGTGTCTGGGGGGGTCATTCTTGCCCTCAAACCGTGGCTAAGCCCTTAAGTCCAACACCTGGAGTGAGGAGAGTAACACTGCATCACCGCACTGTGCTCTCAACGCCATACACACACACATAATCACAGACACCCTCTCACTCATGTCACACATGTTTAAAATAAGGTCATGCTTTCACAGTAAAGCGAACGCCTGCAAATATATACTGCTCTCTTGCAAATCTTCTCAGGCGAACAGCTGCATTTGCATCCACTCAGAAAACACACACACACACACACACACACACACACAAACCAAATCTTTATGGATACAGGTGTTCTTACACACAGGGAGATGTCAGCGCTCTCTGAGATACAAGGATGAGGCAGGATGAGATTCTTGATTGATGTGTGTCTTCCTGTAACTTTTAGAGGAATCAAGCAGTTTCACACAGCAAGTAGAGGTCCCGCAAAGATCTGCATCCCAAAAGAAACAGCAGGAGCAGCAGCAGCAGCAGCAGCAGCGTTTCCAGCAGCTGTCCACAGACCCGGCGAACAGCCTTGTCCCGTCTCCAAAGTCCTCAAGGGAGTAACACAGCTTTTATGGTTCCCAGCTTTGCAGCAAGAATGCTCTGTTTGATAAAGGGACCCTGGAATGGTAATGGACGAGCGGAGAGGAGGAGGAGGAGGAGGAGGAGAGAAGAGGATGCATGGTACCTCATTTCAGAGAGAAGAGGACAGATGCAGTGAGGAGGCGATGAGCAGCGCGTGTGGAGAGAGTAGAGAGAGTGAGCCAGACGCTGAATGAGGGGAGAGAGACTGTGTGTATAAGCTACTGGCTCTGACTGACTGGCTGAACTGCAGTGTTTTTCACTATGGCGCCACACACTCAGAGAGAGAGAGAGTGAGGAAGAGAGATAGAGGTGTATTGTGAATGGAAATCAAGGCAGCTGAGTTGATGTGAGTTGATCTATGTGTGTGTGTGTGTTCATTTACTTAAAGAAATCCACCTCAGGCAGGATGTTAAGGTGGCATATCGATAGTCGATAATAGTAACCTACATGTGAACATCACAGACACGCTTCACTTCACTGTGGACGACCTATGAGGCATTTTACTTGCTACGCCCTCTTTTTGTTGTCTACCATTACAGTGCATGCCTTCTTTATACTGCTGTAACCTTTGTGATCACGTAACAAGTACTCACTTCCAATCCATGACCCATAACATAATTTCAAAGCACTTTCTGTGATGGACGGTGAGAATTTACAGGCTATAGTTCATTTCAGGCTCAAAAAAAGAACCCAGAGAGACCTGCTCTGACTCTGACATCTCAGAGCAGATGTTAAGTAACAGATCAGTTGAAGTAGCACAATGAAATAAAGCATTAACCAGCATTCAGGCAGCGCAGCGTCTTACTTTCCTCCCCCACTGAGTAGCAATGTGACAATGCAGGATTTCATGGTTCACTGAACATCACCAAGCCTCGAGGCCAACACAGCTTTATTTATATCCTTGTGATTGCAGATGATAACAGCAAACACTGATAAAAGTAAGTTTGGTAGGGCCCTGTCTTTTTTGATGCCGATGTTGGCATCTGGGTCAACAGGAGCATTTGGGAGGAGGAGTTGCCAAGGATGGTCATTCAGATTGTATCCAAGGTAAAAATAAATATTCCATTTAAAACATTTGATGTGAGATTTTACGATTTCACTTCATTTTCAAGTAGATGCAATTCACAGAAATGCTAGACTTCAACCAAAGTAATGCTACTGAAACTTTCTGGTATAAAACCTCCAGAGATGAAACAATGTCTAATTAATACCTGTTGTTGTAGACATTTGTGAAATCTGACACGTCATGATTTGTATTTTGTCTTTTGCAACTATCAGAATTATTGGAAGAACTGTCACTGGGAGACTGAAACGAATTGTATTTAAAAAAAAAAATCAAAGCAACAGAGGCCTGACATTTAATCTGTAATTTGGGTCAAGATCCAAAAATGTTGGAGCCTACAATACCCACAATGCAAATCAATAGCTTCATTTTTTTTACCTCGGCTATTTAAATGCCTACATCATTCAAAGTGCTGCCCCCACAAGCAGAGATACCATTTATGACATCATCAGGGTAATTTTTGTCAATTTTGGAAAACTCACTTTGAAGCCTCAGAACAAATTAAATATCAATATTCCTCGTGATAAGAGCTGCGATCTTGATGTGTAAAATCACTGCAGTGCTCCATCATAGCCCCTTTGCCTGCTAACAAACCATGTTTTCAGCCTCATCGTGTTGTTCTGCGATGCTCTGAAATAGGTTCGCACTGTTGTACAAAGTCACAAACCAGCACCTCCAAGGATACAACTTCCTCCCTGTCGATCCCATTTGAAAGTGTGTCAGTCAAAAGCGTCAACTAGAACTGTTACGTTCTCGGCTGGAATCCCCAGCAGGCGATAACATTGTTACCCTGAGGCGAACCACTCTGCCTTTAATTGCTCCAGTAAGAACCTATAATAGAGTTCTGAAACTTTGTTGCTAAGACACAAACCTCCATATGGTGAGTTTGCTGAAATAGATGAGCGACCATGACGCTGCACTGAGGAGACTAACAAATCCCTCTACAGTAACCTAACCCTGGATTTCCCACAGTCTGGAACGTCTACAGCACAGTTTGGTGGCACTGCCTGTGTATCACCAATAAACTGCATCTATTTATACGGAGAACAGCGAATTTCCTTTCTCATAATAGCCACTGCCGTCTAAATAAAGCCCTCGGGAACGTTAGTTTCCATGTCACATAATTACAGCCCTGTAAACAGTCTGCTGCTTCACCAAAAGATTTTTGTGTTTCACATTTTACTGTTATGTTCAAAAGGCTGTTCAACATCTAATAGATAGTTTTCCTTATCAGCACTAACCTTCTGTAGAGAAAATGAGAGATAATGAGGGGGGAAACCTTTCCAAGCTGTCCGTGACGTCACTGCTGCAGCAGTCCCATTCTCTCCCTGCCCGATTACTTCTTTCTCAGTGTATTTTCTCCTACATTCCTCCTTTTCCTCACACCCTCTGTCAGTCTGTTATCTCCTTTCTCTCTAAATCAGCATTTAACACAGGGCTCTGTCTCACTCAAAGTCCCTAGTCTTTCCCCTTTGCTGCAGATTAGACCGGGAGCCCAAGTCATTGTGATGCACTGCACGTACAACACCATAGAGGAAGAATTGGTTGTTTAATCTGCCCTAATAGGGTGGTTCTGACTCCATGTAGACATAATGGTCACAGTTATTAGGCGCTACAAATTTCACTCGGGGCCAGCAAACATGCATGAAATACAGATGAAGAAGCTCGACAATACGACAATCGACAATATGAGGTTTTGAATGAAAATGCAAGGTGGTTATCATCGTTATCGGCATCACCACATAAGAAAAATGCCCTCCTTCATCATCAGCACCAAAACCATCAATTTTGTCGTCTGTTTACATGATCACATCATCATCATCATCATCATCATCATCATCACCACCACTATCATCATCACCCCATAACTATTATTCCCATTATCATCATCACCATCATTATCAGGCCAGCTTCTGCCACAACCTCATCTCCGTATGAATGCAATACATTTGGTGACACTGATGGATGTTGACATCTTTATAGTGACAGTCCCTACAGATGCCTATGGTGACCTTATGTTTCTGCCCAACAGGCATTTAGCACCATAGTGGGGAAATTGAAGTGGATGCAGAGCCATTTCTTTCTAATGGTGAAGCACTTAGTGGTTCATGGATTAAGTATTGATGAAATGTTTGTGTACCGTACCAGCAGGATTTCAACCTTGGGTGAAATGGCGTACAAGCTCACCTTTTTATTGTAAAAAAAAATTTGTCTATGGTAAACAATGAGGGGGATGAATTAGGTTTACAGTAACAATCACAATAAAACAATTTAATAGTACATCTAGGTAATTGCAGTATTAACAACGTTGTGTGCAACATAAAGAAACAGCTATACGTACAAACAAATTTTGTCATTTATTATCATCAGTTAGGCTGTTGTAGTATAGGAAGGGCTCACCATTAAAGAAATAATTGGACATTTTGTAAAATATGCTTTTTCACTTTCCTACCGAGAGTTAGATGAAAAGATTGATACCACTTCAAGTCTGGACACTAAATCTAAAGCTGGGACGTAGTCAGTTTGCTTAGCTTAGCATAAAGTCTGGCAACAGGAGAGACCAGCCAGCACGACTCTATCCACAGGTGACAAAATCCACCTACCAGCACCTCATGGCGCATAACACTTTATATCCTGTTGAGTTAATACATATATTAACAAAATTGTAGAAGTGGCAAGGAAGTTAAAAATAGGCTAATGACCCCTGTGCAACCATAAACTTTGGTTTTTGAACAGATAAAACAACTAACCTACATATAATATGGTGAAGAAAAGTTTGACATTTTGGTTTACAAGAGTGAGATGATAAAAATTAAGCTAAAAGCTGAAAGACCAGGAACTCAGGAGAACAAATAGCATGGCCCTGTCCAAAAGTAACCCACACCACAAGCTCACTAATTCACTTATAATATCTCATTTGTTTAATCTGTACACAAACAAAATAATAAAAATGGCAAGAGATTCACAGATCCCTGCCAGATTTCCACCTGTTTTGCAACTGCCTGCTGTAACATCTTTCAGAGCACACAGACAGACCTGTCACCTGCTCAGCTTGGGGCTTTTAAACCCGACACACTGTGGCTACACTGTGTCCTCGGTCCGAACAGAAAGGCAAACTTGACTGGCACTGGAAAATGGGTCAATCGGCTTTTATCCATGTTTTTAAAAAATCCCTCTTATACCCACTAATTTTGGTGTAAAAATGGCATAACTTGGATTTCCCCTGGCTTCTAGTCTTTACGCTAAATTAAGCTAATTGTCACCTTGCTAACCACTTAATACTAAGTGTAGAGGCTCATGTAAAAAAAAAAAAAAAAAAAAAGAAGCAAATAAATGTATTTTTGTAAATTTCCAAATGTTCTTTAAACAAGTGATCAGTACTAGATGATTAAAAATTAACTACCTGAAACGCAGTCAAGGTATAACCCAAATATATGGTACACTTGTGGTTCTAACTGACACACACACACACACACACACACACACACACAATCGTATGAGACAGAATGTGAATTTGGTGTCACAATAAAATAATGTGAACCTAGAAAGAGAAAAAGATGATTGGACTGAATCATGAGGCCTTTGCTTCATTACTCCAAACCTCAGTCTTTGCACAGTACTGAAACCTGTCGAAGCCACCGAAGACTTATGCAGTATGTCTGATGATGGCCTCGTGTGCCTTAAACGTCAAGTCTAATTACAGAGGGGAATTAGTGCTGGGTCTTGCTAAGACACACACTGTCTTATCGGGAGATGATGAAAGCATTAGGTATTTAACAGGACCGGGGACCCTGCTGGGCAGAGTTAAACTTTAATCCTCACTTCTTATAAATGACACAAATTGGAGTGAATTGACAAACAGTCTGCTGCTTACCCTGATTGGGCTTTGACTAAATTCACATTTATTTCAGTGTATCACAACAAAGTTGCAGCCTCTCATGCAGAATCAACATTATAACCCCACATAATGCAAAATGCAAGTCATTTAAATATGTGTGCGGTAAATCTCCTTCAACAAGATCCCTATTACTGTAAGATCATGCATAGATTTACAGGACTTATCTAAATGTACTAAATTAGTTTGGATTTTTAAATGTATGCACACTTCCTCAGAACATTACATCCTACCTGTAGACCATGTTGGCGCTCGGTTGGGCAGATGCCTGAAAAAGGTGGCTGTGTACATGAAGAAGCTCCTCCAAATTCTGCTGCTCTCGAGGTCTGCAGGCTTCGAAGCTTCCTGGAAGGCAGCTGGTGGGGCTTGGGGGGTACACCCTGGTTCCTGACACCTGCCTCTGCTGTATGATACTGGGGCAGCGATCCAGCCTCGGCCCCCCTCTCTGCCTGGACACAGGGATTTCACTACAGGCTGCCTTGAGATACATGTCTGGATCAGCCTCTTCTCCCACAGGCTGACAGGACACTTTCTTTTGTTAGCAAATCTCTTTCAATATATTTAGTCGTGCTGTGGAGAGAATCTGGCCTAAAAACATCTCCATGTAAGTGCAATGCAATGCCGGTCACGCGGGACCACAGAGGATATCCGAGTGTGTTTGCTGAAGAGTTTGTGCCATGCCTAGGGCCAACAGGGTGATTCAGAGTAATGACACTATTTCCATAGATATATCAAAGTACACATGTTCGTAGACACAGCCAAGGCAGCCGGGTGAACAGGCACACACACAAATAAAATGAACACACTAACAGTATCAAAGGAGATAACAGCTAGGCAGCCAGTAACATCTCTGAGTGCCATACCTGTGATGTCAACTTTATTTTTAGATGATTGACAAATTAAAAGACAGCAGGCAGCTTTTGTTTGAGCTCCTGGTGGTTCCAGCAAGAGAAGCCTGCTTGTCTGTGACTGAGGCAAGTTGAACAAAGCCTGAGGGATATTTCTGTCTACTTGTCAGAAATATCATCTTGATGCATCTGTTGCACGTACGGCCAATCCAGCAGTGCAAAAAAAAAAAAAAGTGATCCATCAAGTTTAGCGACATCTCCTCAAAGCAAGTAATCCAATGATGACAGAAATGAAATGAGTTATGTGAACAAGGTGTTTATATATCAGTTCACGTATGAAGGATTGTAATGTGCATTGACATCAACACAAGGCCATTGCTAATAATGTGACAATGAGCCAGTTAAGTGGATGTTGAAAGAGTGGATGTTAACCAAATGACCAACAGATTGTCTACCTTGATGGGATTTGTATGTATTCTCAATTTTGAATACCCTTTACTGTGTCTATTTAAGTGAGACTATGTCCCTTGTGAATGAAGAAATATCTTCCTCTTGCAGATGAAAAGTTGAATTAATAATAATCAATCAAATAATCAATAAAAACACAGTTGTCGAGTTTTAATATTATCAGAGGTTTTGCTGTTAGCTAAAGTTTAAGTTGGTATGGTATGACCCAGGTATGACCGTTATCTTATGGCAGCTAATGCGAGCCAATGTTGGTAAACTTCAGATAAATAGCGCTGTGTTACTGACTGGCTGGTTAGCATTAGCTAGGTAGCTATCATGCTAACTGAAGTACAGGAAAGGAAGTGATCTAAACACAGGCAAAACAAAAGGGTCGTTCTCCACTGCCAGAGACAGCTCAAGTAAAGGAATGAAGTTTGATGCCCAACTTGCATCATTTCTCCTGCTAATGTTAAAGTTGGCTATGTAGCACTGGCACAAAGTACTAGCCCATTTAAAGTGCATTATGATCTTATAATGATAAGTTCTAGTATGAACATATTATATGTTAAATACATATGTAACCTCTTTTATAAGACCAAGTTTTTAAAACTCAAAAACATACTTTGATTTTTATTAAACCCACCTTATTTATTGTTTGGTCACCTTTGTTTGTAGCCTACTATAAATGCATGCAAGTTTTTAATCATTTGTCTGCATGATTTGAGAGGGAGGGAGTGGTAGATCTAATTTATAATGTGAAAGTGGTCGAATTATTTTTCAATTGCACCAAAATGTAGATTTGTCAGTATATAAGTATTTTGTCAGTATAAAAAGCATGAACATGCACTATATATATTGCATATTATGAAGTAACATGATACCCTCTTCTTTCTTGGTTAGTTGTACCTGCCTGCCCTCTTGTGGAGAGAGAGGATACAGAAAGAAAATACAAAGTTACATTTGTACGTTTGGTACATGCAAGAACATGCAGCTTTCCAGAGACATGGAGATGCGCACACACACACACACACACACACACACACACACACACACACACACACACACACACACACACACACACACACACACACACACACACACACACACAGTCTCTCTCTGTCTCTCTCTCTCTGTCTCTCTCTTTTTCTCAAACCAACAGGAATTTCCATCACTCATTCACAGGCCTAATCGTATGAGTATTAAGGCTGAAAATGGAGATAAGATATTGGATGAATGTGGGGGAGCTGAGCACCTCTGTGTGTCTGCTGTGTCCTCCCACTCGGTGTTCAGTGTGAGAGGCAGACGCAGAGCATTTAGTCTATTTCAGTCCCTGGATATGTGAGGTCTTTTCTTCACTCTTGAATAATGACTCATCGACGCTTGTACACAATCTGACTCCAGCAGGCAGAAAGGCAACGCTGCTAGAAAAATCAGACCCTCACAGTGCAATAACACTGGTCAATCACATGCAAATGCTTCCTCTGACACATCAGCACTGTTACACTCTGCTCTTGGTTTGCAGCAAACATAGATCTGTAGTCATGTGCGTTCCTATCTTCCTTGCACTCTCTGATTTTGCTCATTGTTTTGCTTTCTGCTAGTTTTTGTACAACCTTGTCTTGACTCATAAATGACTAGGAGAGGAACAATCTTCAAGTAATCAAGTTGTCAACGAAAACAAAACATGTTCTTGAAGGCACAAGAAACAGCAATTACAGCCTCAAGGCTGGCAACGCTGGAGCACGTCAGAGTGACATCCATTGGTCACCTCACTGACTAAAGCCCTTCTGCCCCGATCGCTCAGATTGGCCGGGCGGCCAGCTCTAGGAAGAGTCCTGGTGGTTCCAAACTTCTTCCATTTATGGATGATGGAGGCCACTGCTTTCAATGCTGCAGAAATTTTTCTGTACCCTTCCCCAGATCTGTGCCTTGATACAATCCTGTCTCGGAGGTCTGCAGACAATTCCTTGGACTTCATGGCTTGGTTAGTGCTCTGACATGCACTGTCACCTATGGGACCTTATATAGACAGGTGCGTGCCTTTCCAAATCATGTCCAATCAACTGAATTTACCACCGGTGGACTCCAGTCAAGTTGTAGAAACATCTGAAGGATGATCAGTGGAAACAGGATGCACCTGAGCTCAATCTTGAGTGTCATGGCAAAGGTTGTGAATACTTATGTACATGTGATGTTTTTTGTTTTTTATTTTTAATATATTTGCAAAAATTTAAAGCAAATTTTTTTCACTTTGTCATTATGGGGTATTGTGTGTAGAATTTTGAGGTAAAAAATGAATTTAATCCATTCTGGAATAAGGCTGTAACATAACAAAATGTGGAAAAAGTGAAGCACTGTGAATACTTTCCGGATGTACTGTAAGTTATTCAAAGATGGCTGAGGTTTGCAGCATCTTCCCAGCTTGTCCCTGTGAGCAGAGAGTAAAGGAACTGGAAGCCAAAATCTATATCCTTTTTGTTTAGTGCTACTTAACAACATTAAGCATGCTCATGTACTAAAACAAGATGATAATCATGGGAAACATTATACCTGTTAAACATTGGAATGATAGCATTTTCATTTTGAGCATGTTATCATACTAATGTTGCATTTACCTCAAACCACTTCCATGCCAAATTACAGCCTCAGTCTTGTTACCAAACAACACACATAGTAGTATGTTTGGTGGATACTATTTTTAACTGTAGATAAATACACATGTTGTGTTCTAGTGAGCATTTACTGCAGCATGCAGATGGTTTAACTAACATTAAAATACCCTCTGTTTTTATGTTACCCCTCAAGGTAATCGGGTGGCTAATGAGTTCATTTGGTAAATAAATGCTGCCCTTAACTGTGGGTACGCTGGGAAGCACAACAGCTAATATGTAACTCTGTTGATCATCCCCAGGTGTTTTCACTGCTCCAGTCAGAGGAGTCTATCACTTCAGCTTCTCTGGTCATAATGGAGCATCTAGAGGAATGGGGCTGCGACTGATGAAAAATGGAGCGCAGATGGTTACTTTGTTCAATCATACAGATGGAAGCTGAAACACCTGGATTTTTGATAATGAGAATAACCGCAGCACCTTCATTGGCCATTTGTTGTCCCCCCTGTAAGTTAAAGAAGTTCAGATATGTATAACTAAAAAAAAAGACAAATAGATTAGTGAGCAAGGAGAACAAGCCTTAGCCAGATCATTATTATTATTATTATTATTATTATTATGGCTTTTGATAGTAGTGGTGGTGTTACATTAAAGGAAAAAACGAAAATAATGTTTACATTATAGTTTAAATAGAAACATCTATACATATTAATATTACATTTGTCTATGTTTTTTTTTTTTAGTTAATAAAGCTACTATACCTGTTTCTGTAACTGTGACTATTAAAGGAAAACATAAGTATGCTTTCATCATCAACACTCATACACTAACAAGATGTTATATCCTGATTTCAGGACAGAAAATATTTGCCATCAGTTAAATAAGATTTCAACAACAAGACTAATAGTCCAACAGAGTACTGCCATACAACCCCATTTAACATTTCATTTTTAAGCCACACAAAAAAAAAAAAAAAAAAAATGATTAAAAACCATAGGTTGCTAAACATGAAACATTTCTGTTCTCATTTGTACCTATCATTTCTTATCTGGATCTTCTTTTTCTTTCTTTTCTTTTTTTTTTGGTTTGGATGGGGTTTTAATAAATAGTTTGATTTGTGTGACATTTTGAGAAATGCACACATTTGCCATCTTATTTTGATGAGAAGATTATGCAGTACAGATGTAAAACCAGAAGTGATAAGCTTATCTATAGTCTTTGTGGTAAGATAACATGACCATGGATAAAAATGTTACGTAAATGTTGAACTATTGCTTTAAAGCAGGTGCCCGAGTTGCATCAATTTTCAAACCTAACTTCTAAAAGACAACTTGGGAGAGAATTTCCCAAAATGTTGAGTTATTCATTTGAAGCTGACTGAGTAATAGGGAAGTGATGGGTCAACATATGAGACTTCTTGACCTTCCGTAAATTTACCAGCAAAATCCCCAACTGCATCACTGTCTTTAAAAGTCAGCAGAATGACTTCTAAACAAACGTCTCTGAAGTGGCAAAATATTTGTCCCGTTTTTCTGCAGTTACAGACACTGTTATTGCAAAACCCAAGTCAAGCTTTACGTACATATGAGACATACAATGAAAGAAAACATTCTTGCTTCCATTTTCTCACTGGGTAAACCCGTTTTCAGTGCTGCAGTGTTTGAAAGGTGGCAGTGTTGTAAGGAACATTATTGCTCCTCCAATATTATCATTTCTTTCTCAGACTGTCTGTCCAAACCACTTATAGATAACCAGCCATAACAACCACTGTAAATTAGTGTCATGTGATCCTGCGTCTTTGCTCAAACCAGATCACATGGAGCCACTGCATGCGCAAGCCACATAAGTGACATCTATTCATCATTTTCCGTCTCTGTGCCTCTCCTTCATTTTCTATCATCTGCTTTATTCTTTTTTTAATATTATTTCCGAAAAATGTGTGAGGTTTGGCTCAGGTTGAAAAGAGGAAGTGGTCTCTGAGAATGCACATAATTTATTTCTAAATGGTTAAGAGGAACTGTGTGTCTTTTTCAACATTTCATAGATCTGAGAAGTTACCGCAATACAGGAAGTGCCCTATCATCCACCCTATGTTTCTACCGCATACTAAGAAAGCCCAACGTATTAGTGAGTGAGTGAGGTGAGATATTTCCTTCAAGAGTCGGCGGAGATAAACAGAACTAAAACCAGAGTGAATATTGGATTTACATTCATCAGGCAGACACAACCATGAATCCGGATCAAGGCTTATGTTGCCCTGTCTGCTCGATGTGTAAATAGACAACTATTTGCTAACAAGTTCACTTCATCACCTTAATTAAGTGGTAATGTGTCAGTGTTGTGTTCACAACTTGTTTCTGCTGTGCGCCAGGGGCAAAAAGCTATTGCAGCTTTAAAGATTTTGTAATTAGTATATTTGAAATTAATATACCAGAACAGTTTTAGTTCACTTTTTCATGGTTTACTCCTCACTAAAGCAATTAAAATGATTTCAAACATCCAGTACGAAGCTTTAAATCAGAAGAACCAATTATTTCAAAACAAACAGCAAATAATTTGAAAAATGTAGTTTCTGTCAACATCAGATAGTGACGGAGAGACAGGGATGACATGCAGCAAAGGGCCTGAATTGGATTCAAACTGAGATGGTACCTGCTCTACCGGGTGAGCCACCTGGGCAACCCCTTCTTTGTTATTCTTACACTTCCTTCTTATCTCACGTTTCCTCATGTGACTCCAGAAAACTTTCCATTTCCTGCCCTGCAAGTAAAAAACCAGACTGAAATGCATTCACTCCTTTCACCTTAATAAAAAACAGCACAGTGTGTTACTGCCTCGCTTGCTGAATGGCCATAGAAATAACCATGACCTGATAACTGAAATGTTCATCTAAAAAAACTGTGTTTTTATAGAATAGATTTTTTGTATTGAACCAAATGAACCGGTTTGAATCAGCAACAGACTGATAGCTGACACCACCACACTCGATACTGTGCACATGTATAATTACAGACAGCCTCCCACTGCTGTCACACATCTAAAAGATAGGGTCATACACAGACAACCGTGTGCTTGCTAATGAATACTGTGCTCCTACACATAGTGAGTCGTCAGTGGTCTCTAAGAAAGGAGAATGGGGCGGGTTGAAGCAGCGGCAGCAGCATGTTCCAGCAGCTGTCCTCAGACCACAACCTTGCCCTTTCTCCAGAGTCCTCAAGCAAATAACACAGCTGTTGTGGCTTTGCAGCAAGAATGCTCTGTTTGATGAAAGGACCCTGGAACGGAAACAGATGAGTTAAGAGGAGGAGGCGGAGGACGCATGGTACCTTATTTCAGGAAACGGGGGACAGATACAGGGAGGAAGCGTGTGTTGAGTGTAGAGAGAGTGAGCCAGGTGAGTGTGTATAGGAAACTGGGTAGAGAGAGAGAGAGAAGAAGAAGAGAAAGGTACATTCTGAATGGCAGTCAAGCGAGCTGCGCTGATGTGAATTGAACTGATAGATTTATACAAGTTAAAGTCTGATGATACTGAGGGGAAAGGAGCTCAGGTCAAGGTGATGTTGCTACAAAAAGCCTGAACATGTGTGATAAAGATTGACCTTACATCTGGTGTCCTGTCCAGGGTGTACCCCACCCTCGCCCAATGTCAGCTGGCTCCAGCCCCGGTTCTGATAAGCGGTATAGATAATGGATGGATTGATGTGTGCTGTGACATATTTATAGTAGCTGTCTGCCATTATCGTGCATGCCCCCCCTTTTTTTTTTTACACTGCAGTGAGCATAAGCACTCACTTCCTACTTACGACCCTTGGCGCATTTCAATAGAAAAAACTACAGGTTGGGTCATTACAACCTGAAAAGAACCAAAGGAGACCCACTGTTACGCTGACATCTCGGAGCAGATTTTAATTAGCACAAAACAGTCGCAGCGCACAGTGAAATAAATGAGGAGCACCGTCTCACTTGCCGTCCCCACTGAGCAGCAATTTTACAATGCACAGGATTTCATTGTTCATTGGACATCCATGGACCAGTACTTATATTTACTGTATATCCTTGTGATTACATCTGATAACAGAGAGTTGTAGGAGTCAGTGCAGCAGTCTGCTGTCAATTCTGATATCAAGAATGATAGCTAATCAAAATAAAAGGTTTATCAAACTGTCAAACTCTCTCTTTAATCAATCAACCATACAAGAGTTCACACTTTTGATTCTAACAGCAATCTGTAAAAACATTTCTGTTTTTTAAGTGATCTATAAGTTATACTATCTACATATGCCATATAGTCATATTATATATATATATATATATATATATATATATATATATGTAATAGATCTGAGGTGATCTATCTAGTCATCCCTAAATGTAAATGCATTGGTACAAATAGGACTTTGGCAGTTGTTCCTGTCTGCCCTCTTGTGGATGTAGAGTATACAGCAGCCAGATCACATGAAAAATTCTGTTTTACATCTGCAAGAGTCGGAAGTCTTATTAAGTTACAGTTTCCCAGATAAGAAACATGCTGCCTTTCAGCCACAATCATGAACACAGAAGTGGATGCGTGTACACACATATACACAGGTACATCCATCACTCATTCACAGGCCTAATCGTATGAGTATAAAGGCTGAAAATGAAGATAAGATGTTGGATGAATATGGGGGAGCTGAGCACCTCTGTGTGTCTGTTGTGTCCTCCCACTCAGTGTTCAGTGTGAGAGGCAGACGCAGAGCATTTAGTCTATTTCAGTCCTTGGATATGTGAGGTCTTTTCTTCACTCTTTCCTCCAAGACCAGTGTGACTCATCCACACTTGTACACAATCTGACTCCCGCAGGCAGCAAAGCAATGCTGCTAGAAAAATCAGACCCTGAAACTGGAAGAACACTGTGGTCAATCATGTGTAAATGGTTTCACTTACACTCAGAGACTGGCATCTGTCACTTTTAGAGTTGGAAGTATGTTTCAATAACAAGTGCGGTATAATCTCTCTTGTGTCCTCTTATCCTGTTTTGGATTTTATATCGTGTTTTTTGCTCTGCCTTATCTTATGACTACCATAAAGCACCCCCATTAAAGTGTTAAAAGAGTAAATGCTTAAGTTCAAAGCACAGTGTTCGCACAAAATCCTCTTTATATTGTTATTTTTAAGTAAAATGAAAGGATAAAGCTGTAGCTGTTGTTCTTGCATTAGTTAATTACTCAGTACTAACTGTAGCAACCATGGTCCCTACTCAAAATACACATCTTTAAAAAGGGATCATAAATATATAGTTTCACTTTTGAGAAAGGCCAAATCATTTCGTAAAACAGCTGGGGACTGTAGTTTTCATGCACAGCAGCAGCTTTGATCCTCTGACTTTTGCCTTCCACAGCTATTGGATTGATTGCTATGCAGTTTGAATCCTAAAGACTTTGATGATCCTTGACTTTTCATCTAGTGCCACAATGAGGTTTATCTTTATGGTTTTCAGTGAAATGGCTCAACGACTACAGGGCAGCTACTATGTTGCACTGTAGGCTTACTATAAGATTAAAGATTAGTTTATAGCCTAGTTTAGCATTAAGACTGTCTACGGGGGAAATGGCTAGCTAATCAGAAATAGCACAAGAAGGCAAAGTGTCTATTTCCCAAAAGCACAGAGACGAGAGTGGTATCTTCAAACCTAACTTCCAAAAGACAGGGTGGAAGAGTTTTTACAAAATGTTGAGCTATTCCTTTAAAGTTGATCCGGAGATAGAGCAGTGACAGTGAAGCACATGATCATGACCTTTCATGTGTTTAGTGACTACTGTGTCATTGTGATTAAACTAGAGATCCTATGTTGCTGTCAGGGTAAATTTCAAGAATGCAGCTCACAGAGATGATGTGACACGGTCATGTATTTAAAAAATCAGCAGAATGACCTCTAAATGTAAACTTCTGTGACCCATCAAGCTTTTTGTCCCTGTAATGCTTCATTCTCTTTCAGTTACATACGCTATTACTGTAAAATCTTGAAGATGAAACATCAGATGAAAGAAGTCTACAGTTTCTCATCTGTTACACCCATTTTCACCACTGGGGTCAGACTGAGTGTGTGGGTTGTCAGCTGTCACAGTAGTCTGAGTTCATGTGGGTTAGTGTTTTAACTATAATAAAGGCATAAAAGCCTTTTAAGAATCTATAAAGAAAAGTTCATAGAGAAGGTGTTTTAGGAAGAGGTGCCTGCTGTGGTGGATGATCTCCTCCAATATTACCATTTCTTTCTCAGGCTGTCTGTCCAAACAGCTCATAGATAACCAGCTGTAACAACCACTGTAAATTAGTGTCATATGATCCTGCGTCTTTGGTCAAACCAGATCACATGGAGCCACTGCATGCACAAGCCACACAAGTGACATCTATTCATCTTGTTCCCTCTCTCTGCCTCTTTTCTATTCATTTTAACCTCTTCATTTTCTTTCATTTCCATTTCCAAATGCTTTATTCTTATTTTGATATCATTTCCTAAAGTGCATAAGGCTTGGCTCAGGTTGAAAAGAAGAAACGGTCTCTGAGCATTACAGGACTGAGGTCATCTCCTGTGTCATGAGCACCTGTGCACGGACAGGCTGTTACAATGCAAACAATTTATTTCTGCATGGTTAAGAGGAACTGCGTGTCTGTTTTAACATTTCATAGATCTGAGGTGAAGTTACCGCAAGACAGGAAGTGCCCTATCATCCACCCTTCCTTTCCCCCATTTACTAAAGAAGCCCAACGAATCAGTGAGCAGTGGCTGACAGGTCTGCATGCAATGAAATTCTGATGTAGCACGGATTATAGGCATGGAGGCTTTATACTAAACAGGTTAAATGTTGCAGAGAATAAAGTGAATGGAAAATTGCATTTAGCTTACATGTATGCTATGCTATCCCTGTACTATGCCAGGCAGCTTGTGAAATTCAGGATGAACAGCAGGGCTTGTGCAACACTGCAGTAAGCAGAACAGGGTGTCAGATTTTAGGCAAACCTCCAACTCTGAGATGTAGGGAAAATTGAGTATGTAGTATTATATTTATATAATTTGTGCACAGTTAAAAAAGAAAGGCCAAAACCGTGGTAGCAGCAGGGCAAATTATGACTGAGACATACTTAATGTATTCCCACAGTTATAAAAGCTGCATGTATAAATCACCTCACCTTAATTTCACATTATCTTATCATGATATACCAAGGTGACTCCTGGTGCCGCCAAATGTTCCCATCGTTTCCAGTGTTGTTCATCAAGTGTCTGTTGCAGCCTCCCTCTGCGCAGCAGCAACACACCACTGATGTGATCTATGCATATGTGGAAAAAATCTAGGCACCATTCATGTACATACTGTAGATGACTGTCATCATGCATCAGAAAAAAACATTGCACGGGTTAGTGGAGTCACTTGGGAAACTACAAGGCTGTGATTCACCTGCCAGGCCATATGAATGAAGCCCTGCGGATGTGGAACCAATGTGAGATTCATTTGAATTCAGTCATGCAGACAGACTGCATTACTTCATCCGTATGTAGCACTCTAATTGTTAATAGTCATGCATCAGTGCAGAAGCCGCATTTTACTGTTGTAATTGGTCAAGGTGGAGCTAGTTTCTATTTCATATACGGTTTAGTCCAGCCTTATTGTGTGAAACACCCACTGATGTTTCACATAATAAAACTGAATTGCTGTCAAATGATTGATGGAGTACGAAAGAAGAAAAAACTAAGTTCTGCTATACAAATTTTTACAAATTTTACATTTTTTTTTTTTTTTTCACAAATTGTTCGCAATTTTCTCAAATCTTTTTCTTTATTTGTGAAATATTGGACAATTTTACCTCTTAACAATTATTGAAATGAAAACATCTGAGAGGTTTAGAGGGGAATTATCTCTTTGTTGGAACTGCTAACAAAACATAGACATCTTAAATGTTACAAAAGGTGTCAAGAAACCCCAACTAGACACTGCTTTCAGCACGTCAAAAACACCCTCTCCACTGATAAGGCAGGAAGTGACTGTCGTAAGGGTGTATCTTGCACGTTTTAACCACTTGCTGGAATAAAAAAATTCAGTCGATCAATCAGTTTCACATATCCGCCTACAGAAACCTCATGAAAATATTATTATTTTTTATCTGATGATGAACAAATGTCTGATCCCTAATAGCGAGGCTTAGTATGAACTTTACAATTGCTACCTAAACATTTTTCCAGTCAGATGAAATGGACTATGAGTTGTGAATTACTGCAAAATACTTCAAAGTTGCAGATTCTCATTGTCCCCAGACTGAATTTGGTAATCTGACCTTCAATCTCTGTGGTAAGAGGGAAGCTTGCGGTAGAAGCTCATTGGCCAGTCTGAGGAACAGCTTACCAAATGCCAGTCTACAGTATGTATGGCTGATTGAACTTGGCTGCAGACACAAAAAGCCCTCTCTGTCCTCCACTCTGCAGCCTAGAAAACATGCAGCGGGAAGAGCTAAACACACTTACTGGAAACCCTACCCACTAACCAAACAACTGGACTGAGACGTTTTTTATTCAGCTGAGTCGAGCCGAGCCACGGCTGTGATCGCTTCGTTTATAATGCTAACTAGGTGCTGAAGGCCGTTCGGCCTCATATGAGCAGTTCATATTTAAAACCTGTGTCCCATATGGCATTTGGTGTCACATCTACTACCACGATATCTAAATACCAAGAAAAGCTACAACCTGTCTGACTCAAGAAAAAAAGCATATGACATATGACAATTTTCACTGGCTTTTTCTGATTAATTGATTAGTCTGTAAGGTGTACAGAAGCACTGAAAAATATCCATCACAAGTTCACAAAGCCCAGGGTGACATCTTTAAATTAGTTGTTTTATGCCACCATTTGTTGAGAATGAGAGAGAGGCAGCAAATCCTTACACTGATGAAGCTGAAACTGGAAAATGTTTGCAGCTTTTTGCTTCATATATTACTCAATTGACTGATTATTAAAATCTTTTGATTCATTTTCTATTGATTAACTGACTATTTGTTTCAGCACTAAAACTGTTCAGAGTTCAAAGTACCCCTTAAGTAAAATGCAGAGACAATCACAGCACACGGTGTTACGTAAAATGCATTTTGTATTACAAGTCTTTGAAACTGACAGGTGGATGGCAGAAGATTTTTCCAAAGGGAGAAGTACAGTTACAGTAAGTCAAAATGTCACATTTTTAGAAAAGAAAAAAAAAAAAATCGAGATAATACAGACAGACATGGCTTGCCATTCACAGAACCAAAATGTTCTTGTTGGACTAGTACCTCGAGAAACGGCCTGAATCAGACCCCGACACAACAGGTCTGTTACAAGCTTAGCTTCCTGACAGTAAAATAAGAGGAGGCGCTTCTTACGCTGACACCAAATGAAACTAGAGAGTATACTGAAAACTGCTAAAAAGTTCTGATTGCCATCAAGACGCACTGCAGAGGAAGTAGGGCTCATCAGTTGGCACAGTCACAGGAGTTTTCTTAGGAAGGCACTTGACATGGGGTCATGGCTTTTCCCCCATGCAGCGACAGCAATGCACTAAGGTCCTTGTTTGTGCACACTGAGGAGGGACACCGTCAGCTAAGTGCAAGTTCCATGATAAATCCACTTTCACCAGACCAGAGAGGGGGGTAAAAAACATAAAAATATGTAGGCGTTACACAACTCCACCACAGTCCACAGCTTCAAATACAGTAACTTAGTAGGTGGATCACACTAAAATTGGGATTGGATTTGAGTAACCTGTGCAAGGCTCGAGTGGTGATTGATACGTTTAGGAGAGATTTGAAATACTTTCAGGCCTCCTTCTTCAGGCAAAAGGCCCGAAACGTGACCAATCCCATCTCTGCCTGGGGATTTGGCCTAATAACTCCCATCATCATCAACATCACCACCGCCAATCTCCAACACAGATGGACCCAGCCCAGAAGATGTAACAGTACAACTCAACAAATAAAACCCAAACAAAAAACAAACAAACAAAAAAAAAAAAACAGAAAACACGTGTCTCTTAGGTTTCACAATAAGACATTCCCATTGAGGCACATTTCCAGAGAAGTGTCATATACAAAGCTATAAAAAAATCCCAAAACATTCAAGTACTTTGTCATGTAAACACTTTTCCAGACTATTATACATAATCGATTGTTGTCGTCGTCGATTTTTGTTTATGTGCAACAATAAGACAACAGTGTGAGGAGAGAGAATACTTTTGCAAAAAGCCTGCAGGACATGTTAGAAGCTCAAATACAGCCCGGATGCACTGTTTCTGTGTGGTTTGTTTTTTTTTTTTTTTCTTTTGTTTTGTTGGGTTTTTGTGGGTTTTTTTTTTTTTTTTTTTTTTTTTTTTTTGTTTGTTGTTTTTTTTTTTTTTAGAGCAGGACACATGAACAGCACTTGTCGCCAGCACTGGGAACAGTTGAGTAGTTCATCTGTCTGACTATTTCTGCGAACAGTTCGTCGACCGATCCTTTATTTTTGGCTGAAGTTTCCATGAACGGGCAGCTCCAGTCCTGGGCCAGCGCCTTGCCTTCCCCGGAAGACACCTCTCTCTCCCCCTCCAGGTCCACCTTGTTCCCCACCAGGATCATGGGCACCCTCTCGTACCTCTTCACCCGGATGATCTGGTCTCTCATGGGCTTGATGTCCTGGAAGCTCTGCTGGTTCACCAGGCTGTAAACCAAAATAAAGCCCTGCCCGTTCTTGATGTACAGGTCTCGCATGGAGGCGAACTGCTCGGTCCCCGCCGTGTCCAGGATCTCCAGCACGGACGGAGAGGAGTCCACCTCGATCTCCTTCCTGTAGAAATCCTCTATCGTGGGGTCGTACTTCTCGATGAAGGAGCCCGTCACGAACTGGACCGTCAGTGCGGATTTGCCGACTCCGCCCGACCCCAAAACAACCACTTTGTACTCCCTCATGGCTGCGGGGGGGTGGCGGCGGCGGTGGCGGTGGTGGTGGTGGTGCTGGCGGGGTGGGGGGGGGGGGAAAGAAAAGGCAGACACCTCCTTTTTCCGCGACGAAGCCTCCTCTCTCCCACCCGCTGACCAGCCCCGATGTTTTCAAACCGAGCAGGCTGGGAAGGCTGCGCTCTCGCTCGGGTACGAGTCAAATCCCACGCCGGCAAATCCTCCCAGGCTGCGGTGTGACGGCCGCGGAGCACAGATCCGAGGAGAGTCGCCGCTGCTGGACATCAGCGTGGTGAATTAAAGCACATTTTGATCGGACTGTATTGTGCAACGGCGCGGGGAAGCGTGATCGCTCCTCTCCTCTCGCATGGCGTTTCCTGCCCACATCCTCAGCGCGTCGAGAGCCGAGGCTCAGTTCCGCTTTCTTAAAGGAGCCGTCACCCGAAACCTCGGCCAGAGCGGAGCAGCTGACCACACACACACACACGCACACACACACACTGCAGACATATGCATGTCTGTATGTCTGCGTGACCTCTGCCCTCGCATGCACCACGGTCATTGCTCTTCACGAGAGGCTGCTGAGCTGCCCACTGTCTTTAGGTTACTGTAGCTTAGATATTCAGATGTTTGTCTGTGAGCCCCTGAGGTTTAATGTCACAGTTCCACTCAACCCAACTCAGTGAGGCGCACTGCTTCAGATAAAAGAGTGAATGCAATCCATCTTTCTGTCAGGTGAAACAGCTTGTTTGATTGCCTCCACAGCTGTTTGACTTATAAAATACTTCCTGAAGCTCAACTCAGATCCATCCATGTGTGAGACAAACAAAGCTGTGTGTCTTGGTTAAAAGCTGAAAACTGAGGCAAAGGGTTTTCACCTGATGGTAATGCAACGTAGGCTATTGTTATTTTCCTTTCTTAACTCTGCTGGTGATGTTCACACAGGCCTGGATGTAGAGTATGTCACTTATCTTAATGAGCTACCATGAGAGCTAATTTAACAAGATGAGGTGACCTCATCTGTGAAGCCACAACAGGTGTTAAATCAGACCTCCATAAACTTCTTGAATGGGTAAATCACTTGTACTTTAGTTTTTCTCTCATTTATTTATTGTTATAATGACTCCCCTGCACTGTGGCCATTAGCCTCCCCATTATATCCAGCTCCCCACTAGTCAAACCAATAAAAAAATACACCAAATGCCCCAAATGGCCTTTAACACTGATCATTGAATGATCATTGAAATGAGGTGATTGAGTAGCATGCACACAGTATCACAAACAGGAATGGATAATGTCTCATATCCATTTTATTTATTGGTGTTGTAACATAATAATAAAACAAAAAAAAATGTTAATGAGTTATTTCATTAAAGCATTGATCACTTCACTTACCTTCTCACACAGGCAACTATCTTACTTTTATTAGCAGTTATTTTCTTGAACAATCGATCGATTGCTTAGTGTATAAAATGTCAGAAAACAGAGAAAAATGCCCTCATTATTACCTGAAGCCCAGCTGACACATTCAAATTGCTTTTGTTTTCTGACCAACAGTGAAAAACCCAAAGATGTTGAGATTATTTTTCTCATAAACAACTATTGGATCACAGACTGAAAAACACAACTCACCGTATGGATGAGATGTCCAAGCCTTCTTGATCTTAGACACTCATTTCAAGAGATGGAAAAGGGGGATATGGTTACATGTTCATACACAACACAAAGGGTGCTATGCTGTGTTCATATGGGCTTCATCTAACTTTTTTATTATAATCAGTTCTGACCCAGATAATTCTATACAAGCTCATGAAAATTGCCCTGAGCAGAATCAGTTTAACCTTGCAGATCTGTCATGTATCAGTCTCTGAGGAGCTGCTCCAGTCTTACTGATACTGTACCCTCAAGATCATGGCAACTGTTCATGGGATTGATGTTCAGAAACAGTATTGAATAGATTATCCCCTTCACATATGGACTGGAGAAATATATGGCAAATAAATACTACTGAGTTTTGCAGCAACAGGGCATCCATCTGTCATGAATATCTTAACGTTAAGGCATTAACTGATAAGTACTATGTGATAATGATAGATGTTAATTTAACCCACACATCCAGTACACACAGAGGCAGTGACCACATAACTGTTGCATGAGCAAATGAAATATTGTTTTATTCAGATTTTTTTTTTTTCATCCATACAGCAAGAGTCAATTATGGCAACAATAAAATGTGCATAAACAAATCTGAAGACAGAAGAGTACATTATTCTGTGGCAACTGTTAGCAAATACATAATTGATGGTTGCACTTACAAGTAAAAAGCAGTCAAAGCGTACATGTGCCCCCAGCAGGGAAGAGAAACCTTGGCTCCAGCCAGGAGACTGAACATCTGATTTGGAGAAAATGGTGCTTTGGTTCTGTAGCGCCTACACAGCAGCCTCAAGTCAGAAACATGTTGACGCTGAGTGGCGACTGTTACATTCATTTCAAAGACTAATTTGCCAAATATGCATTTGGTGTGGTGAGCCTTCACCTGCTGAGTGCACAGATATGATAGCAGGAACAATGTCCCGTGAGTCAGTGTCGGCTGTAATTATATGGCTATGAGAAAGTATCCGGGGTGGATGAGTGCTAATATTTTATCATTCTTTAAATAACATGTTTGCTTGGAAAAATATTTTATCACACAAGAGTAAGATGACTTGTTTTTGAAGTATTATTTCTCCCCACTGTGGATGTTATCTACTGTATGTATAATTTGAAAAACATATTATTGTGCATCCTGAAGTCTGAATGTGTTATCTTTCCTTACATACTGTAACTACACAGTTTCTTTTTGTTTACATGGTTGTACTTTTACATGCAGTCAAATCAAACTATAATAGAATACAAAGTTTTGACAGTTGTATGTATCACCTGTACCATGGGAGCAGCAATACTGCATGACCAAGTCCAACAAATGATATATGGACATCACTGGATATGTCATCCTATGAGAGGGGTGGTGTTAGCATGACATGGGGATATCTACTCCCCTACAACATTCCCTGGCAATACTAGCCACTGATAAAATAAGACAAAAAGCGCATAGCTTTCTCTGAATGCATTGGCCAAGAAACTAGTGCCCTTCTTTGCAAGCAATTTTTTAGCTGGTCTTCTAATTTAAGAATTTAAATTAATCTAACAAAATTCCTTATAATTATAGATATTTTTTTATTCAAAATAATATCTCAATATGATACACATTTTTTTCTCTGTTCATTTGACTATATACAGAAGTGCAAAAAGTCAACCTTCGTCCCTTAGGTTAGAACTCATCATCTGCAGCATTTTGGACTTCTCCAGTCTGGAAAAGTCTTTGCTTTCTCGCTCCTAATCTCACTATCGACCTAACATCCAGACACCCGTCAATCTCACTGCTCGTTTTGGCCTGACATTCAGGGCAAACTTAAGAAATATTCAAACAAAAGTACATATCTTTTTGAAATGGATACAGTAGAAAATAATTTTTACTCTAAAACATGGACAATCTATATCTCAATACAATATATTTTCAAACATGATCTTGACATGTTACAAGGAAAATTTGCGTTGGTTAAAACATTAGTTTTTTGTTTTTTTATCTACTCAGAGATGCTGCTGTGGCAGCAAATTAATCTCATCGAGGTGATCTCATTCCTTGTATCAAAAAAGTCTTTCATCAACAAAGTTAAGTGATAATGTAACATCAACTGAAAAAGACATCCAGCTATATGAATGAAGTGAATATTTAAAACTGACTCAACACATTATCATTTATATGGTTTGAAAAAGTTATGAATGTCATACTACCTCAAAATCTACAACGGCTATATCAATGTTGTCAAGTAATATATAGTAAGGCAAAAAAAAAAGAAAAATCTACAACTACATACCTCAAATAGATTCAAATCCTTAAGTAGTACATAACACATAAGTTCAATGAAATTTAAGAGAGTAATTGTTACTTTTACATAGCGAGAATGAAAAAAAAATCATAAGCGGCATGTGAGAGAACTATAAAACATCATTGGTGTTCTTTACCTGCATGGTGATTGAAAGTACATTTGTTTGGGTTCGGACCCATTAATTGTAATCTAAGGCTTTGTTAGGTACATTACAATCGGTAAAGACACACTACACACCTCTGTGAAAACAGAAAAGGAAGTGATCATAAAACTGACAGATGAATGAAAGATGATAAACATGTTTCCTTAACTGTTCAAGCCTCTTGAGAGATGCTTTTATAACCCCTTATGAATACGATTGAGAGAAAAAACTGTGCTTTGGTTTCCATAGTCAGATCTGCACGTGAGTGAGAACCTTCATGTTTTGCTTGAAATACAAGTCAAAGTCATACAATGTGTTGTATTTCCTCAAAACTGAAAGTTTCGCTGAAGATGGGATGTGAAATTAAAACAGGGTGATCAGACAAACAATCATTCAAGTGCACATGTGGTTTAAATGACCTAGTAGACCTTTGGGTCTGTTGTTTTAAATTCCCATCAACACATGGCTCAACAGTGCTTCTTGGAGAGTCGCCCCCCTTTAAAAGAGGGGGAACAAGGTAACACAATGTTAATTGAAGCTACACCCTCTACCTCACCAGGCTTTAGAGTCAATGGACTTGAGCAACAACTTAATCCCAATAAACAAAAACAACACTAGTCTATTAAAAGAGGTATGACAAACTTTAGAAAAACCCTCCATTTTTGATTTTAAAAGAACAAAAAATTTAAACAAAAAAATTGGCAAAAACCCCACTTCTAAAACTGATTAATTAGATTAAAGTTTAAAAAAAAAACACTCAATGGAGATTTTGAAAAACAAAACAATACAAAAAGAGCCATACAAAACTTTTACCTTCGGTAAACAAATAACACTGCTGAGATAACACTCTGGTTTTAGCTGTATGGCCTTGGTGGCACATGACAAGGTGAGAAAAGCTAGCCTGGCTGTGCTTTCAAGGTACACAGGTATGTTGGTTTACCCAGAACATTCATATGTCCAAGACCCTCATTTCAACATCTAGTTTCACTAGTAGCCGTAAAAACACAATACTGTACATGCCTAATTCTTTTGGCGAAAAAAATTCCTGTTAAAATCATTGTGCCTTTCAGATCTCAATTTAAATTCAAGGTGCATGTTTGCATTTCACTTGTAAACTATGAAATATGGCTATCAATTAAACAAAGTAAAGCAGAACAAATAAAAAAGGAAAGAAAAATCTTGGTCTACTAACGTACCAGCACTGGATGTTGCCTCATGCAACCACGCTCTTGACCTTCTGTGCGTGCAGTAATGATAATAATTAGAACAAATTGAGTGCTATGATTTAGTCAGACACAGAGGTGTAACGTGAACGTTTCCCACCACGGGGAGACACACTGACCCCACCACCAAGATATCCTCTTCTCTCAGCTGGACGTTGAATTTGACAACGAATTCTTCTTGACATTGATATGTGGGAAGATGGCACAGATCATGTGTTGCACCCTTGATGTTTACATGTGTGATGAGACCATCGTCGTGGACCGGCTAAGAGATGGCAGACCCTCCTTGTCTCATTGCTTGACATTCTGAAGGTTATGTACATAAAGGCTGAACTCTTTTGGCTTGGACGGTGCCAGCACACATTCATTTGATCTGTAAGACATAATGGATTTCACTTTTTTTTTAAAAACCAAAAAACCAAAAACTCATATTTCTGCTTTCAAAGTAAGTTTTGCTACAGAGGAAGACAGAATAACAAACTTTGCAAACAATGAGAGAGAAAATGTGAGGACTGAAATAGGAACTCACTGTTCTTGAGAGGAACTACATTTGAGTCAAGTACTTGTGACTACTCAGATGATCTGCAGATATTATTGGAATCTGGGGGTAGAAAACAAACAGGAATCAAATTAAGCACTGAAAAACCCTCAAAGTGGACGTTGGCCGATAAAACAAACACAGATCAACACATTTGAACCACATCCTCTCACATTACGATGAGTTCATTGCTGAAAAAGGACGAAGATGGCAAGATAGAAGAAGCAATTTTCTACTGTTTGGCACGATTCATTCAGATGTGACATGTCAATAAGAATAAAGAGACACTTCTGGACAGCAGGGCAGTAAAAAGGAGGATTGAAGGGAAAGGGGAAGTGAGGGGGGCAGAGGGAAACTGTCAGTGAGGTGGCTCCCCCATGCAAATCTAAGTCCTCCATGTTGTTGACCTGCACACCTCAATAAAATGCAGAAAACTGGTTCTGGATCAGGAGCAATAACATGATGATTCATCCTAACCTTTCATAAATCTTTTCTCTGGTATGATGACATTGTACAATGTAGCTGACTGCTTACAATATCCCTTCAACAGAGCTGAATTAAAGTGTCACAGATCTTCTTACAGAGTGATTTTAGAACTTCCCTGACTGTAATAATGAGTATGTCCAGCTTTTAAACACAAGAACCATGGTAAAGCTTTGCTTTACGTGCTGGAAGCAGTAGCGAAAAAAGAAAAAGAAAAAAAAAAAAAAGCCAAGCACCAAAGGGCACAGATAGCGACTGTTGCACAAGCTGTGCGAATGGCTCTAAAAAAAATGTGAAAAATAACTACCTCATACATACCAATTGCATGTATTCGTTGGTAGTCAACTTTGATAAGGAAGAGTCCTCAAAATGGGAAAGGACAAAAATTGAGGTTACAATGAGGACACACATTAAATGCAATACAGTATGTTTCTCCAGAAAGACAGATAATCTAATGTATAACACTAGAATATGGTGGTTAGAGTTAAAATGGATACAAGATTTCCTAAAACTTGTTACAGTACGATATACACATGTTGGACTCTGGTGTAGGCCAACAAGAGGGAGTACCGCCTTTTACCCAACCCACCCCTTGCTGTAAGACACAAGCATCCCCAGATTGCCCATGTGCACTGAAAGACAGAGAGAAGGGAGACTGGATAGATAGATAGATAGATAGATAGATAGATAGATAGATAGATAGATAGATAGACAGACAGACAGACAAACAGATAGATAGATAGACAGACAGACAGACAGACAGACAGACAGACAGACAGACAGATAGATAGATAGATAGATAGATAGATAGATAGATAGATAGATAGATAGATAGATAGATAGATAGACTGAGGCGGTAGAGGTGCAAACCTGATTGGTGGAGGCAGTTGCGAAGGGAACGCTTGTGGCAGATGTGGTGGCTGCAGACACAGTGGCTGGAGTACCACCGTGCATCATGGGAACTTTTTTGGAGGGAAAATCATGTAAGCAAAAATAACACAGAGGAGCAGTGTAGCCACATACACACCAGGCAAATGGAGAGGGAGAAGGAGAGAGAGGGAGTCAGAGAGGGATTCGATTTAACTGGTTCCCTTTCTTTCCTATGCCGATGCTGATAAGACGTCGTTGGATCTGAGAACTTGATGAGACACAGTGGTGCTGTCGCTACAGCATCTTGCTTCCACATTTGTCGGCATTTTCTGGTTAATACCAGATAAGTGCTAACTTTTAAAAAGTTCTACAGAAAATAACATGAATTAAAGTGCTGTCACATGAGTCTTAATGGCAGAAGAGATAAAGGGAAGGTTATAATTGAACTCCCTCAGTTTTTTAAATATTTTTAAAAGGGTTTTCAATTGGTGTCAGGTTAGACCAGCCAAAAGCCAAGTTTAGAACAGCATGAGAACGAGAGTGAACAAGCAATATACAGAGAAATTAACATAATAAAGGTCAGTATTTGAACAACTGTAATACAGGTCATATACAACATTTAAATTTCACAAGATTTGTCTTTCCTTATGTGGACTCCTATGCTTCAAATCACAAAAAGTTGTCTTCACACAACCAAAACAGTGACTCTCAGGTCACCAAAATCTCATATAAAAATCACAAAGTAGCTATGACTACAACACTGTAAATTTCACTGAATGGTTAGATTTTGATGACGTGAGTCACAGACATGAGGTTACAGATAACTGAAGAAGGAAAGCTGGAACCTACCAACGCTGGCTGCAGGTGTCATGCACAATATTGAGCCTGCCCATCATGCAGTGCAACAGGAAGTGGATTGGGTAGGGAAGAGAAATCAAAACAGCCCATCACAAGGTTCGTTAGAGTGAGGGGAGAGATAAGGTGGGAAAAAAAGGTTAATATCTCTTGGACACAGTCATCAGTGATTGGAAAAGGCGGAGTGGTGAATGCATCATAAGGAAATCTGTTAATCAGATGAGGGTCTAAACTTTTGTCTGAAGTGTAATGCATATGAATGTGTAATACACCATGAGTGACAGTGCGGTTATGATTGTAACTATCAAGTATTAAACATTATATACACACTCTAGACAGAAGTGAGAGGAACAGCAGATGTGTACAGAAGCCAGACTATGCAGCTTGCTGTTTGCTGCCAACTCGAGGCGCAAGATCCCAATGTAATCAACCCATCCAGCCCCATACATCCCAGCCCAAGCCAAAGCCCCAAGCATGGTATCTCATGAAAATATGAGTGACCACACCATGGACCATCTAACAAGGTGTAAAAAAGTCCTATCCTTTTCTCTTTCAAAGGTCCATGCCTTCCTCAATCAGCCTGAATGTACTAGGAGGAGCAGGTAGCTAAGTGGAGTTATATTAGGGCAATTAGTAGGCAGAAAGACATTCTAATCTGTTCTCACCCAGTGGCCATGCAGCACCATACAAAGCACAATGCACAAGTTTGTTATAGCATTTCTAACTTTAAAACTGCACTTTGAGATCTTCATGTTTGAGTAACCCTCACTGGCTGAGTTTTATGTTTGACTATCTTTGTAATTTCCCTCTATCTGAAGAAACAAAAGTTGAAAAAACTGAACTGTTCTGTACTGCAGTCTACCACTTTGCCCAACCCCAGCCAAGCAGGAGCCAGGTTAGACTGATCCAGGCATCCTCTGGGTGATCAGAGCACTAGCGGTGGTTGCTTTTTGAGCCATACCTGATGGGAGGAAAGCTGCCTGCTGCTGAAACTGCATGTTGGCCAGGGCCTGTTGGTACTGGAGCATGCCGGTGTTAAATACGGCAGAGGCCCCGTTGGCCTTCTCCAGGGCTGCCCGCTTTGGCAGGGGAGCCATGACACTAGGGGCGATGCCCTGCCCAGCCAGATGGAGGGAGGTCAGTGAGAAAGAAAACAAAAAACAGATAGAAAGAGAGAGAGAGGTACGTGGAAAAGACAGAGAGGGTGTGTTGGAGAGAGGCAAAAAAGAAAACAAAAAAGGTACATACGTTAGAGGACATTGTAGGAATAGCATCACAACATCCTTGTGTGTACAACAACAACAATATCATCATATCATCAGTAGCAAGCAAGCAGCAGTCTGACACAAGTACTACACAAGCAGTAGCATGGTGCCTACTCGAGCTACTGGCTAACAAGCATTAATATATTCATTATTTCATCAGGAAGCTTACTTGGATTCATTAACTTTGTACTACTAAGGCTGACTAAATGCAACATAAGCAAGCATTAACTATTAAAACAATAAGGCTAACAAGAGGTGGAACAGGTAGGAAGCACAGAGAAAGGGAGGCTGCACTGCTAGCTCCATGATAAACTGTGTAAGCCATGTTTAAGTGATGGTTCACTCTCAGACAAATGTCAAAAATGGTCTCAGGCCAAGGGACGCGAGTCAGAAAAATATATGTTCAGGTGTCAAGATTCGCACCATAAAATGCCTTGTATGTTGATTTTATCTTGGCATGAGGCCATTCCTGAGGTCTGAATATCTGTGACAAGAATTGATGATGGAGTGAACTATCATTTGAACTGTAATCATCTGTTATGGTGGGATCACTCCTGTATGGTTTTAAAGACTGTTCCTCTTAGCCCCACCCTTATCCATCTGACATGCACTAGTAACACAGACATGCACACATTTGACTGAGCTGCTCCACAACACTGACCACTGACTTGGACGTAAGACTGAAGCCATGCCACCATTATAGAAGCGCTTCTTCCCTAGTTCTCACTGACTTTTGTTAAATAGGCAACAGGTGATGAATTGATTGTGGCTCCTCATCACAAATTCTACATTTGAATTCGTGTTTGAGGTGATTTCTATGTAAAGGTAGTTGTTTGGTGTTGGATGAGAGCTAAACCCCTGAAAGCCACAATCACTTTATCACAGGCAATAATGACAGATCAACAGGAGGAAAAAACAGACATTGCACTGAGACAACGACAACAAAAATAGCTAGGTATCTTTGGTTAAAACACTGCTCTACAACAAAGCCACATGCCAAGCTAAAAGGTGAAAGGTCATAGTACCAGGTCAAAGGTTGCGTCGAGGGGTCGCTTCAGTGATTTGACAGCCGACTGAGTCTTAATTAGCAGGCAGCGAGCACATGATGGCAATGGGCCAATGGGGTTCAAGCGCATTAACATAAACCAGCAAGCAGAGGTGCATCATGGGGGCAGCAGTGCAGTTTGGGTATAGGTGAGAAAAAACAAAAACAAATAAAAAAACAAATCATTGGAATGCAATATACAAGGGGATAACAGGACTAAGGCATGCACAGTGTGGACACTAGCTCTACTGCTCAACAGTTAAATGATCATCAATAATCAATGATAACTACTAATCTACATTAGTTATTGTCACACAAAGATGGGTGAATATAGCGATGAGAAAATTATTCAGTCACTACTTTAAGTAGTTTTCAGTGATCATATTGGACAGAAAATATGGAAGCACAATTCACAAGTTTCTATTTCACTGTGCACATCATAGTCAGTGTCACATTACAATGATTCACCCCAAGCTCTCTGCTTCACTATGTCAATAAGAGCATGAACAGAACACTGTGATCAAGTGTGGCTGTACTATTATTCACGTTGCTGTTACTGTGAGACAGGACTGACAACACAATGAATCCTTTTTAATAATGTCAAGAGGAAGAGAAGTAATAGATAGGAAGCACAGAAACAATGGCGTCACAAATAAGACCAGGGCATCAGAGAGAGAAAGAGAGAGGATATGACTCTCTGGTTGTGGTCCTGGATGACATGAACAAGGAACAAGACTGCAGTTTTTGTGAAATTAGGAAGAATAATGATGAAAATAATGACGGTTACAATATACCATTGTCTGATCCTTCTTCATATCATCCACCTCTGAGGAAATTTTACCCAAACCAACATGCAAACCTTTAAAACTTGACCTGGCCAAAGCGGAACTGAAAAGCTACATCATACCAACCACGAAGGTGAGACATATTCAAACATGAATGTGAGAATGAGCCACAGAACATATTCCCTACTAGGTGATTTCATTCATAATAGATAGCCCTGATGTACATTTAAAACTTGCTCCTTAGCCTTCTTGTGTAGGTGTGAATGAGTGTGACCACGCTTGTACAGACTGCTCACCATGGCCGCGGCGGCTGTGGCCTGGTTCACCTGGTGCTGGGCAGCCTTAATTTTGGCCTGCAGATGGGCCAGCGGGTGGAAGTACTTGCACTTTTCCCGGGAGCACCGACCCTTGATGTAGTCCATGCACACGGTGACGGTGTTGTCATTGGTGTCGATCATGGTGCTGTCTGCGGGGTGGGCGAAGCGACAGTCATTCTCTCCCCGAGAGCAGTTGCCTCTCTGATACTCCCGACACACCTGGAAACAAGGTGAGAGAAGAGAAATAATGAGTTAGAGTTAACACACAAATTCAGCACAGTTTGTGTTCTATAGGGAGAGTAGCTCCCTATAGAACATTTACTGCTTTGTCTATTTGTCTCTTTATTCAGAATATATCAAGTATAACTCATCGAGCTTTCATTTTGTCATTACAGAGGGAGTCTATTCACCCAAAATCCATTAAATGTAAAAATGCACGAGACCCACAGTCCAATAAACAGATCAAAAAGCTTCATGAGATCATATTTGTCTTGCTGTAGCCTTCCTCTACCCAGTATCCTGTCACGCCAAACACAAGATCTATGCAGATGCACGTCAATACAACGTACTTCCTGTTTACTGATATATAGTTCCTGTGTTTGGTCATGGATAGATATTACAATGAGGAAGTTCAAGGCAATAAAACTTCTCAACTTTAACAAACTAAACACAAAATGTGATTATAAGTTTTTTTCTGTTTGAAGAACTGTGATGCATTTGTTTAGTGGCAAGTGAAGCTCAGACATTCTTAAAAAGTCTATATGTCAGACACTAGAGGGCAGCATCTTCCTTTAAGTTAGACTTATCATGAACGCATGGCTATTACATAGTTTCTATTTTCCTATGCTTTCTGTTAATGTGCTTCATGAAGATAATGAAGTTGTATTTATACTTCACTTTTAACTTTTCCTGATATGATGTAGAAGAGGAACTATATATATATATATATATATATATATATATATATATTTTAAAACATAACACATAGATTCTATCAGGCAAAATAATTCTGAGATATTTCTCATGTTACCAGAACAGCACTGACCAGGTTTTATTTTTAAGGCCATATCTGAGACTCAAAGAGCAAAGGCTTCTTTCTACACTATGCAGTGTAACAGTCTCGCTAGATAAGAAAAGACAGTTATTTCTCTGCTCACGCTATCCTCGACAGACCACGATGCAATGCTGCCTCAACAAATGTAATGCTTTGAGCAGGTCTTACAGTTCTGATTTTCTCCTGATTAGAAAGAACATGTTCCTTTGCTGTTGCCATTTTATTACTAGTGCTTTGGAAATCATTACTGCTCTCTCCACTCAAATAAATATTCAGCAAGTTCAGGCTCATCTCTGTTGCTTCTCGAATGACATTTGCGAAACGTGCTGTACGAAATCACAAACTGTACTGGACTGAAATGAGGCAGATAAAGAGAGCCGGTTTGTCAAAAAAGAAAACGAAACAATTCTTGGACTTCACTCAACATGATGAAAGCTGATGAAACGTAATAGCTTATGTACCTTTCACGGTTATTTTTGATAATAGTACTTATATTACATATTACATATATATTACAACTCAGTTATGCTTGTTAAACCACTTGTTGAAAGGACTCTGCTCCCACCAAGAAAGAAGGACATCAGAGAGTTTATTAGAGATTTCTCTGGAGCTCTTTGTGAAGAGTGAGTTGATTCTGTGCCACATTATACATCCTTGCCTCAAGACAAACTAAGAACCAAGTCCTATCTGTCAGTCGGTCTGTTACCTCAAGTCTGTCTGTTCTCAGCAGTTTCTGGGCTGCAGCGGCTGCAGCGTTGGGGACTTGGCTGACGGTGGGGCTAGAGGCCATGAGGACAGGAGTGCTGGGCAGGATCTCCGGGGGCATCAGGCCAGGTGACACAGGGCTCAGGTAGGGATTAAAGGCCGCGGCTGCAACTGCTGCTGCTGCACTGGCGTTGGTGGCCAGGCCTGGCGTCACTGAGAACATAGGCTGAAAGAGAGCAAAATAAAGGCAGAAATGAAGACTGTGGATAAAACAGGTGAAAAACCTCAGTCAGCTTTTTGTAGGGGAAGAGAGGGGCTGACGGAAAAAAACTGAAAGAGCCACACAGAAAGTGAAGGAGCCGCATATGTGCGAGCTTTTACATGTATGTGGTCTCACCGTGGGTAGTAGCTGTGGTGTATTCATACGTGTGTGTCCTCTCACCATAGGTGGTAGCTGCGTGCCGGGCATCATGGCGTTTGCAAGCTGCATCTGCTGGGCCAGCATGGCCATGTTCTTCTGCTGGATCAGGTTGTTCCTGCCATTGATCTCCAGCTGGGTCTTTAGGTGGGGAGGGGGGTGCAGATACTTGCAGTTCTCCCTGGAACAGCGGCCCTAAAGGAGGAATAAAGGAAGAAATGTGGTCTCTGTGCAATTTATGGACAAATACATGTTGAATGCCGACTAATTTAAATATATATATTTTTCGTGGTCTCAATTTCAATGTCACTCAAATTCACATCAGGTCTGGGTTGAGTCTAGCACTAATTGTTAGCAGCTTGCTATTTCTGTCAGTCCCAGCAGGGACATGTGCACATGCGTGCGTGTTTGTGTGTGTGCGCTGGCCCCAGGAGGTCATGACTGACACTGTGGTGCTGCTGGCCAGACGTCCAGCTTAGCTACATGTCTAACTGACACTATAAATACTGCCCACTCAGATGATCTGTACATATTGTATCAGCAGTCATCCGGAGGTCACACTTCAAAGCGTACGAATAATTATCTAAGACAGGGATCCCTTTTTGCTGCCTGCTGTGAGTATCCAATTATATCTTCAGTCTGGAGAGGAGGAGTCTAAGAAGAAGTCTGACACACACACACATACACACACACACATGCACATTCTCACACAAGCAAGAATGCATACTCCTTAATACATGTGCACCAGGGTCATGTTAAAATAACAGGTGGCAGATGCACATCACGCAAACATAAGAGAAATGAACACACAAACACGTCCACAGTTTAGGAAAGACGAGTATTTACTTTCAGCCCTGTGGCACAGCTGAGCTGACTGTGGCAGCCTGTGCTTTCCCTCGCTGACAGAGCTGTCCCCACTGGGATTCAGCTCTATACTCTGTCATGACTTCATTCCCCTCTCCCATCTCCCTCACTTTCACTGACACTGGAGCACCAGACAGGTGCGAGGGAAGGAGGGGGACGTCTAAATGGCAGGGGGGCCTCTTTAAGATGTTTTTTTTGTCCACTTGTCTGAAGTTTCTCTCTCAAGTTCTCTTTGGATCTCCTTTTAAAATTATTTCGGATTGTGTTGCACAAGTACAGAATGCATGAAGTAGGATTACAGCCATGACTTCTCTACTCTGTGCCCCTGTTATCTTTCCTTATGCCTCAATAACTGAAGGGAGCACATGAATGAGGAGCTTGTCAGTGGTCAGTTTCCATATAAAAGCTCTGGTGGAGAGCTAACTGACAGAAGATGTTACGTATCAGGGCATCTGTCTGTCTTACTTTCAAATTCTAGTAGAGAGCTACTCTTTATACTAGATATAGTAGAAAGATATAGATGAAAATATGCATAAAGTGACGCACAAGGCATTTACCATGACAAGACAAATGCACCCACAAACATAAGGACATGTCACAATTTTTGTATAGTATTGAATAAAATAGGTGTTTATGTAACTTGACTTAACTGGAATCCATTTAAAAGGGAATTTTAGGGGCAGTGTTAATTGATTAAAGCAAAATTCAGCTGAAACAAACTTTCCATGCCGAGGTCTCCTGTTAACATGCAAGACTAACCAGGTTGTGCGCCAACTGTGTGTGCATACGCTGAGCTGGCATTCAGATGAATTCTGACACTAACAACGTTTAGAGGTGTATGCGTGGGCGAGTGTGGCATGCATGTGCGTGAGATGAGAGCTCAAAGTGGGTCCTAATAGCACTCATCCAGAGAGTGACAATGGTATGCGATGAGGGGAGGGTGAGAGTGTGTGGAGAGTGTGTGGGGGGCTGGTTGCAAAGGCATGGAGGATCACATTGCTTTCACCCCATATGACCCCGACTGTTGACCGCTGGCTTCATAACTTCAGCGGTGTATATGTGTGTGTGTGTGTGTGTGTGTGTGTGTGTGTATGTGTGTGTGAAGGTAGGAGGGCAATGTCTAGGAAAGAAACATGTGGCTTTCACTTTACTTTAGCTAACTACATCTGCCTTCCTGCCAACTCATCCAAAGAAAAAGTCACCCACTAACACTGGCAGCCATTTTGAATAAAAAATCAGGTTCCAGAAGAGGAAACGTCAGGCTGCGTGAGTGGAAGAGAAAGAGAGACAGAGTCATAGTGAATCTGTATCGAGAGCCGGGCTGCGTCAGGGAAATTTTAGAAGTTGCAGAATAAGTGATCAGTGTGGGCCATCACATGCAGGGAGGAGAGAGAGAGAAATGGAGATGCAGACAGACAGAGGGGAGGAGGAGGAGGAGGAGGAGGAGGAGGAAGACGTCGCCCCTCACATCATGTTTGTGGCTGTTATTGTGACATGATTGGCCTTGAGGAGCAGCTAGAAACGGTGTCCACGGCAACAGAGCAGCCAGTGACTCCTGTTCTGACAACGCTGTGATTCCTGGAACCTTCCTGATCGCCTGGCAGATATAGCAACTCAGCAAAGAAAATACTACAGATACAGCCGAGCATGCAGCCACAACTAGACCAAGAGTAGAGCATTCAGACGCCAATCCTCTCTGTCCCGTGTCCTGGCCTTTTTTATATCTAATACAACTGTTGTGAAAAAGCTGATACTCCAAATGAATGATAAAGATATCATCTATAACATTTCTTATCGCTGATCAGCTCTTTTGTCTCCATCGAGGAAACTGGAACAGAGAATTACATCATCTTGTTACACCGACACAATTTATATCAGGTAAAATCAGATGTGCAATAGAGACCCACAGACAGCTCCAATCACAATTTTCATGGCACTCTGAGAAAATACCTGATGAGAACATGATTAGTGAATAAAGTGATTTGTCACTGCTCATTGTTTGTGCCAAAAATATGGGAACAATGAAGAAAGTAGCCTAGTAATAATATATCCACGGCATTAGTTGATGAGCGGAGAGCAGTTACATATTTGTTTCATTGTTTCATTGCATGTGTTTGAAAGCAGCTACTTTAAGCCTTCCAGCAAGAGCATTATGAGTAGAAATCCTGACCATATTGTTTTATCAAAATTCCAAAATGACAAAACTGAAAGGTACTATAATATTCATTTATAATACCTCTAAGGCATTGCTTGTTGTAACATAGAAATATCTTGTAAAATGTACAAATTGCAAAATGACTAAAGAGGTAATTGATAGTTGGTTTAAACTACATTGAGGGAAAAATAAGTAAAAGTAAAATATCCACTTGTTTCAAATCTGATTTTGTGAAATATTCTAATTACTTTAGATAACAGAATTGTGGATGATGGACAGAAACACCATTAATGATGAAACTGAATTTTTACCAAGCGCAGTTTCTTTTAAAATACAATAAGATATCTCAACACGGTCCTGTCGCTCTACTGAACTTTCCGTGCCTCCTTCAAGTTCAGCCCGGGTTTTGTATTAATAGTGGGGGGTCTGTGTTTCTCCTGGTGAGATCAGACTTGCCAAACTGGGAACAATAATCCTAGTGGCTACTGTGCACTCTGATTGATGATAAGTTGTAATAACATGTCCCACCCTCATCGTTCTTTCTCTCTCCTAACTCTCACCAGTACACACACACACACACACACACACACACACACACACACCCTGCCTTTGTGACTGTGGGATTTAAACAAACAATGAACCAATGTGTAAAGAATGCTGGGTGGGGCAGCATCCCATCCTTTGGAGGAGAAGAGATGAAACATGCAGCAAGATGTATTAATGTGCATGTGTGTATGCGAGTGAAAGGAAGAGTGAAACAGTGGAAAAGTGAAGAAAAACTGGTTTCTACTTAAGGGCAACAGTAAAATGTATCCAATAAACCAGCAGTTCCCAACCTTTTTGACTTGTGATTACTTGCTGCTGTTGGTTTATACAGCACCATGGAGGTTAGGGCCAAAATACATCACTGATCTGCTATGAACTGTTGCTGAGACAGGTCTGTTTACTGTCAGGGTCAAAGCAAAAAAACATGAAACATGGGGTTGTTTTACTCTACTTAGGTTCTTTCAACCTGTGGCTAAAAACTTTTCTGTTTCCCCTCTGCATTTACATTAAATTAAAACTGGAAATATTCATTCACATCTCGTACTTTACTGTAAGTACACAAATTTTCATTACAGTCCCATGTAAAAGCACCGTTCTAAGGCCTTGTCTTTGTTGATAAATCTTTAAATGTCTGTTTCTAGATTATGTAAAACACTTGAAATGATCTTAAATCAAAGCTGCATAATGCCTGCTTGCAACTGCTTCTTACAGATTGCACATGTGACTGAGTTGTGAGTTCAACCAAAGACTGATTCCTCTTTTTATTTTAACGATTAAGTTACTACCAGCTGTTTATCTGCTTTGCATCACTGACATGAAGCATCACCTATGAACGTATGTGCTCCTACATATCATTCTGTACATCTTTCAAAATGCACTAAACTTACAGTTACTCTTTAACCAAATCTTTCCTTTTTATCTTTGCTACTCCAGTGTTGTGGTGTGATGTTGTGGTGTGAGACTCAGTCGTGTGGGGTTCTGGTGTGAAGCTACACTGCTCTCTGGCCTGCGTTCCAGTGACTTCTGTCTAAACATACACAGAGATGAAAGCCTTTTCTCCTCACACACACTGTGAAAGACGCTTTGTTCTGCTGGCGAGCAGTGGAGACTCAAAGGACCAGGCCCGGTGGTTGGTCTCTTTGTCTACTGTGCACTCAAATATGGCATGAAATATAAAACACATCAACTGACCGTGTGCGGATCATCTTACATGGCATGAAAACTGGAATTTCCTGACAGTCAGTAAAGCAACATGCAAATTACTAGAAACACACTGTAGCTAACCAGAAACTAAGAACATTGAGATGTGGCAGTGTAATCCTTATGTTCAGTGCATTTGCAAGCATTAAGCTTCCAAAAAATAATCCACAAATCATAATCAATAATGCCCTTTACAGTAGTGCAAAATGGATTTCCTTTTTTTTTTTTTAGCTCCTAATTTCAGCATTAAATTAGCGGTTATGTTTTTTGTAGAGGGTGAAGAAGACATCTGAAATCTCTGCAATCTTACATGATGCAGGGTTGTGCCTATTGGGACTTGCATTTCTATATCAGACCATGAACACACACACCCTTGGGAGTGTGTCTATATCTCCCAACTGGGACATGAAGTACACAGTGATCCATGCTGTGCAGTTTAGTGGTCAGGGAGTTGATGTGACCAGTGGGGCTTATGGAGATATGGTGGAGGGAGGGAGTGTTAATCTATGATAATAGTTACAATATGCCCCCGGTGACGCATTGCACCCTCACCAAACAACGATGGAGTGAAAAGGATTATAGGCTACAGTAGAGCTACAACATGGACCACACAGAGTGATAAGGTTAGCCAGATAAATACAACATGTTCGTATGGATGGAAAGTTTGAGGGAATTTCACAGTTTAGGGAAATAATTTAAAGAAGTAATGAGCAAACTGCAGTTGGCAGTCGTCTCAGCTAATGTTCAAACATAAACACACATATGTATTAAACACAGTAGCAGCCACATAAAGCTTACTATTTATATAGACACAAACAGACAGATACACACACAGCAATGAGTTATTCACACATGAGAGGGTGTTGGTCTTCAGAAATGCCTCAGGTCAGATGTCACGTACACAGGAGCCCTGGATCCAAACTTAGACCTCTCTGTTTCTTTCCTGACATGCCCTCCTCCTCCTCCTCTGCTATCTCTCTCGATCTGTTTTCACACGAACACACTTTCATGTGACTTTATTTACGCCAATTTTTCTCTACAGTCTCTGTTCAGTGCACTGCTGCCTCTTCTCCTGTGAGGCCTAACAAGGTTAGTTCCGCACTTTTCATTATCAGTAATAACAGAGCAATCACACCGGTATCGATCTGAGCAGCATCACTTTATGAAAGCCATCCCACACTCGCAGAGTGAGTATGTGAGACGGTCTGAAAACGTTCATTTAATCATGTGCGAGCTCCACTTCCCAGTGGGAGAGAGAAAGACAAGTCATTGCGCAGAAATCACAAGGTCCAGGCAGCAGCGAGGCGTCAATAACGTTGTTGTTGTTTCTGAAATGACTGAGGTGTGCTCTGTGTCTGCAGGCCTCACAGGCTGAGCATCCAAACCTGCCATATATTATATATATATATATATATTAATGATATTAAACACATCACGATGAGCTTTAGATAACCATAACAGCCCTGAATAACAGTAAAAATCAAATTCACTTTGTCACAGACAGATAAGAAAAACGGGGGATGCAATATAGGGCAGAGGTAACAAAGGCACATAGGAGAAATTCTTTGACTAGATTAGAAGATGCCTCTCCCATCTTTTTGTCTTTATCCTCTCTCTTATGCAGACTACATCCCTGTTTCTACCATTTCACAGTGGCAGCTTTGCGATGAATCTTAACACATCAAAAGCTGAAAAAAAAGTTTACAGGCATGTCACTTTTCCTTCTCTCTTTTATATCTCTTTCTTTGATCCCAGCTTTCTGTTCTCCCTTTCTAACCCTCGCCACTCCACCACCATCTGCACAGGGTTCACTTCCTCCTCACGTCTGTGACACCTGTATTGTAGCACAAAGAAGCACAAAGAAAAAGTCTCTTCCATCACTGGCCAAGTAATAACCACCAGGAAGATGATTAATTTGGTTTGCAGCCCTAACAGATTTAATCTGGCATGTATTATGCTAATCTGATCTAACAGACTGTAATCCTATCCGCAACTCTAATCCCACTGTCAACTGGCCTAATCCTTTTTCTGCGTGTGATTATCTCCTTCGGATTTGGCACTAGCACAAGTAGGATGATTTCACCCTTTTTCTCTCTCTCTTACTGCAGTTTCAGAAGAAGTCCTTCTTCAAATATTTCTATTTTATTGAATTGCAGATGTATATAGGCAATTCAACTGGTTTCAAAAGAGATTTAACTTCTTTTAAGTGTTGAAATAAGGCAAGAAAAACATCCACAGGAATCATTGTATTTTATTGTACTAAATAATAAATCTAATTCACTAAATTCCAGCCACTGAAAATTTCTTACTGCACTAACCCCTCTCATTGCAGTTCTCTATCAATAAGTAGCACAACAACCAACATCTAGTCAAAGATATCCTACCAATCAGTCCACAATATTTAACTGGTCATACTGTAAGAAGTAAGCCAACATGAGCAAGGGAATGTCATGCACTGATGCTTTTAAAAATATATATATTATTGAGATAAATTATTATGTAATTGAGGAAAGCGGTGAAATAACTTGAATAATTCTGGTGATATATAAATTAGTAAGTTACTACTTAGTACCTGGTGCCAGGATAAGCAATTGACAATGTAAGGGAAGGCATTGTAAACAGAGACTAAAATGGTCTGTGTGTGTGTCACACAAAACTAATAACACTAATTGTCCCTCAGGTGGTGCCACAGTTTCAGGTCAAAAAACAAGGACACATGATGGATCCTGACAAGCCAAAAAGCTTTCATTTCATTTTTCAGGACACTGATATGTTTATATGCCAACTGGTGTCACTTTTCAGACCCTTACCTTAATGTCATACAACAAAACTTGATGAAATTGGAACATTTTGCAATGTTATGGTTGGTGTTCATGGAGTTTTGTGACACTGTTGTACCCTGGCCTACAAAGAGCATTGAGAGGAATCAGGAACACTAAATAAGAGAAAGTAATTAAGACTAATGCCTTGAGTTTGACAGGCCCAGACACTGTGATTCTGAGAAGGAATGCACTTAAAAAAAACAAGATAGACAGAGTCAGCAATTGAATGAGAGAAAAACAGATGAACAGCTACCACAACTATTTTTTTTCCTTGTTGCCTCACATTCTTGTGCCTCTCACCACTGCTACCAGCGGGCATATGCCCCTGCAGCATCTGGCATGAACTCTTTAACAATTTGATATCAACAAAGAGAGAAAGGGCAGGGTAGACTTGACTGATGGACCAAACAGCTGGCAAGAGGGAGGAGCAGTGTGAAAAGGTGTTAAGAGAGGTGAGTCTAAGTGAGTAGCTGTACCCTAAAGCTCTTCTCTCACCTGTCTAATGGGAGGATAATGGCTGAGCTGACTGACGACTGGATGTGTGACTATTTGCATGTGAGGGGTAATACGAGAGCTGATAAAAAGACAAAGAAAGAGAAAGTTGGAGACAGAGATGAATAGGGATAATTAGGAAAAGCCAGATCAGTTATGAGGCTGAACGTACATTGAGATTACACCAAACCATTTCACCCCTTATTGTCTAGTTTTCATCTTTCGAAGTTATAATACTTTAAATGTAACTCTTTATGTGGTAATTTTATTAGTAGTGGTATAACCACCTAAACAGGAGGGATTCACAGGAAAATGATGCATCCATGTAATCCAGGTAACGCAATAAAATTCAGACTGACATCTTTGGTATTACTGAAAACTTTGCAATCAACAGCTGAATTTTAAACAAAATTCTGATGAATTTGAACCACGTTTTTCTGCATCAGGGTTAAAGGTGCTGAGGACAAAAATATTTTCATGCTCATGTTGGCAGGATGTAGCTGACAATGACTTCTGGCTTGAAATTGCTATGTCACAAGCATTAAAAAGTTGATAGGCCTATGAAATTGGTTTGTATGAAGCTTTTATAAAAATAAAGCATGGTGAGTGCTGATTCTTTTCTACAGTATGCCTAGATATAAAAAGCTTTACTTAAAAAGCTAAAAATGTCAGTAATTGCAAATATTTTTCTATCTTTAAAAGTTGCTTGGAAGTTGTGGAACCCAATAAACCCCATGATGTAAATCTTCTAACGCAAACTAAGTGACATACCAATAACTGTTAGAAATTTATGTGACTGCATACAGATGCACATTACATGAATTTTAGATCATGTAATATTGCAGTCATGCTTTTCACAATCTTGGCTTTGATCTGTCAGTATTTGTTAACTGTTGAAGCAAACAAACCCTCAGGCTATGTGGGATTTTATGGTATTTCTGTATGTTAAAGAGAGAGACAGAAAAACAGAAGGGAGAGGCTAGAGAAGTATTCATTGTATCAGTGGCGTTATAAAGGGCCCCAGTGTGATGGAGGGACAGGGACGGCTGACACTGAAAAGAAAAGACGGGCTGTTGTCGCTGATCTTTCGTCACATAAGCTCAAAGACAAAATGCACAGCCGTGCTGATCTGACAAGGATACACACACGCTACAAAATGAGCAGATCGAAGAATGACTCTGTGTATGCATTTGTAAGTGTGTGTGAGTTGTGTGTTTATACAACAGGATTAGTCTGGACCAAATGCAAATCCCCACTAGCATTAAAGTGAGGAAGATGTAAGAATGGGCCCGTCAACACCACAAGACAGAGATGTAAAAGACTCTAGTTACTAAAATAAAAGCCCCATAATGTGACTTGGCTCTTCTCTAGTAAAACCTGCTCATTTTAATCAGCTATGGAGAAGACTGAGCACAGCTGACAGAGGACACTATGATACGAACAGCTGTCTTCTAGTAAAAGCTGTATCTTATGGATGACTGAATCCACCCTTTGTTAATTTAAAGGAGAGATATAGTCATTGTGGGTGCACCCACAGATATCCCATTAAAAATCCAATTAGGATGGAGGTTCCCTGCGTCAGCTGCAGAGGACGGAAGCCTATATGGATCCAGGCAACATTGTCTGTCTGGATTATAGCATCACTGCAGTGCCATGACTCGAGATTACAGCGCTACTGAAAACAAACCGTTTTGATCACCTGTGTGATGAAACCTTCATCCTGAAAACACATTTGTCTTGGTTGTATTTTGACATTATAATACTCTGCACAGGTGTCCTCTTTCCTTTACTTCTCAATGTTTTCTTTGGGCTACAAATTTTTGGCAAGAAGCCAGTGAGGCAAGCAATGTGAGGATCACACGTCTTCGAGTGGCTTTGGATCCCACACGCCCATCTGCGGCTGTTGTGCAGATAAACATTGCATTTGGATTGTATCTGAGTGCGGCACAGAGCTACTGGAGGAAGAAGTTTGATCTGTTTATGTCAAATACTGCAGACAGTTTAACATGTCAGATCATTCCATCTTAGTTTTTTTTTCCACACTCATGTCTAATGTCTTGCAACATCCAAAAAGACAAAAAAATGTAAAAATACATGTAAGACTGTACAACCAAAATGCAATTTGTAACAGCTCGGGAATAAACAAAAATAGCATTTGACAGCAGTGTCAAATAGACATTAGCCCTCTGAACTCAAAACCATATGCTTACACACAGAGAGAGCACAGCATGTTGATTTTACTGCCCAGAGATTGGCTGGACAATTTGTTTGAAATCATAAAAAACACTGTCGACTAGCAACGCAGCTAATATTTACCCCACATGTCTGTCTGGCCAACCACCGCTCAGTGTGTGTGTTAGCCTATTTGTGTGTGTTTAACCTGACTGTTCCATCTAACCACTGAATATAAACATGCTGTCAAAATATGGTCAGCAAAATGAGAGGAAAGACAGATAGAGACATAGAGAGAGAGAGAGAGAGAGAGAGAGAGAGAGAGAGAGAGACAGAGACAGAGACAGAGACAGAGAGAGATAAATAAGAGGTATTTACCCGCCCTCTGCTCTGCAGGAATGTAATCTTGGCTCGGAACAGTGTAGTAACACAAAGAAACCCGCTGCAACAGCACCACTAACACAGATATAACACACACATGCACACGTGGTCACACTCTCTGGATTTTTTTTCTCAGAACTCAGACATGATGACAGTGGGTGTGTCAGGCTCGCAGGTGGACAAAGTACAAGGTCTATGCTGTGTGTTACTGTGTGTGTGTGTTCAGACTATTACTTCTCCATGCTAGACGGTTACCACTCCTTTTTTTTACAACATGGACGGGAGTGTTGGGGCGTAAACAAGGACCTGCTGCTGCTAGCGGGTTCACACAAGGTCACGGCTGATGTCACTCCAGCCCCTAAACTCACACTGGATGAGTTTATGTGTGAATATGTGTGTGTATATAAGTGTGTGTGTGTGTGTGTGTGTGTGTGTGGGGCTGGGGAGGGTTACTAGGGTGTAATGTGAACCATCCTGTCCAGGGATGGGTGTGGCCTGAAGTAAATGAGGCAAAAACCAGACTGAGCGGGAAATCAAGCAGAGGGAGCTACCAAGATGGGAGGAGAATAAAAACAACCAACAGAGGAAAGGAAAAGAAGTGAAGGAGAAATGGACTAGAATAGGCTTGAATAGGCTTGCATCAGATGAGAAGTAGGATGGTACAGTACATGAAATAAGATGGCAGTGTTTTCTCTGTGTGGGTGGGGTGGAGCTTACAGTTCATTTACTGTGGAGAGTAAGCTATATTATCTCCAACTCATTCTAGTATAAACTAATGAGGGATGCATTAGCTCACTTGCTGCTGCAACCTGAGCTACCTCTTAAACTCAAATCTGATTAGGAATGCTTTAGTGAAGGACGTAGAGAACACATGTGATCACAACTACCTAACATAAAAGTAGGTTACTTCCTCGACATATCATGTGCATTTTAAAACCTCCTGTTTATATTTTTGTCTGTAACAGTGCTGCTCAAAGGATCACATGCTGCATCACACTTTTCCACGTGTCTCATCAGTTATTATGTTGCCTTTATACTAGAGGTCTAAATACTTAGCCGTAAATAAGAGCCGTTGATACAGATTTAGAATCAGTGTATCGTTACTAGCCTGTCTGCTGAGTAGTTAATCATTAATAGACAAAGTTACAAAGCTGACTTTAAATCAGGGAGTCCAGGCAGCCATTATCCTTCTCCAAATATTTACCCCGCTTTGACATAGCTGAGCTGTCTGTGCTGCACCAAACAGATACACAGGCAACAGAAAGGGCTGCACTGTGGGGTTAAGGCCAAGTCTAAGGCTAGTGAACACCCAGACATGCATGTATATTGTTCGTGTGTGAACACAGGCACACACACCGTAACTTAGTTTTAATTCTGTGACCTAGATGAAAACTTGGTTCTGACTGATTGTCTTGCTTGAGGCTTATATCACCCACATCTGATTAGTGTCATGAACATCTTCCCATGAAAAATTGCAATTTAACTGGTCCTGCTGTTTCTGGTACACATATATTCCCTGCTCGGATTCCCTCAGCAGGCACTCTACAAACATGGTTTAGTGCAGGACACATGTCTTTTGTGCGTGAAACTGTGTGTATGCCATGTAAAAAGGACGTCAGAAAGAGAGAGAGTAGCTGTTGGGGAAATGGCTGGGTTTGGGTGTGACCTGCTCAGCTATGCACTGGTGATCATGTGAGACCTGTTCTAATTATACACTTCTCAAAAAGAAGGTCGATCCTCTCTCATGGACAGAAAGTGTGTGCACATGTGTCCAAGAGGGAGCATTAGAGAGTGTGTGTGTGTGTGTGTGTGTGTGTGCGTGTTTGTTAGTGTGTGTGTGTGGTGGTGCAGAGGGTACAAGACTAGTCACAGAGAGTGATGTGGTTTCATGTAACACAACTAAATCGAGACTTTGTCCTATTTCAACGACTCAACGTGTGTGAGAGTGAAGTAGGACAAGTGATTTTTGCCAGTGAATGTGTTTGTGAGTTTATAAAACGGGAGAACTGTAACAGTGTGGTGAAAGTGTCTGTGCTTATGTGTTCTATGTTTAAGTCAAATCTGCTGGTGTATGCATGCGAATGCAGCAACAGCCTTCATTTCTGATTTCCTCCATTCTTTCGTTCTCTTTCTCTTGCGCTCTCTCCTGCTGTTTTTTCCACTGTGGGTTTCAGAGACCTGCTCTGTTTTTCATTACCAGTGGAAAAAATGGGGCGATTGGTTAAAAAAAGGATCACCCATCTCCATTAATACAAAAGTCATAGTGGAAAATGAGTCCAAACTACTAAAATAGGCCCCTGAGTTCCTTCAAATAGTTCCATATATCTGCCAGCTACTCCTTTCCAGTGGCTGACCTCGACCTCAGTGTTAAAGACAATTTAAACATATGTTCATGGATTGAGATTCTTTTGCCTGTTGATAAAAGCTCCGCTGCTTTGTCTGTGAATGTGGTTACCATATTGAAGTGAAGTCCTGATAGTCAGGAGGACACTTGTGTGTCATGCTTTTGCAGCACTTTCATTACACCTGAAGGATTCCAGTTTCTTACAACTTGGGCCTTACTTTTGTAGTTTTGGCCAACATTTTTATTGGTTAATATTACATTTTACACATCCAACTAATATCTGAGATCTAGGAAAACAGCAAAATCGGATCACAGGTTGTAAACAAGCCAACAGTTAAGCCAGATTATCTACTTCTTTAATGTAAAACCACAAATGAGCAGTTGAGAATATTGGCCATAATCGTTCATTGCATGGGAAAATTGTGTGCGCATGCAACTATGTTATGTGTGACGCATCATATTGAAGTATGATGCATCATACTTAAGTATGATGCATCATACTTACCATATTAAGGTTTGTTTAAAACCAGAATGTTTGTTTGGCTGCTTGTGCCTCTTGCCCTATCAGACATCTTTTTAGCAAAGATGCCACATTCCCAGATTTTTCAATTAAATTGGAAGATCTCTGGAGATTAGATGGTGGCAGTCTCCATCGACAGGAATCATGGTCAAAACTATAAAAGTAAGAGTCAATAATTATTATTGAATGCAGCTTGTAACTTTGACACTCAAATACACACACACACATGCAGAGGCGTTAGCACATTGTGGGGAAACTTGGGAAGAGTTCAGCATAGGCCCGACAATGTTCCTCTGTCCACATCTGGTTATAAACACTGTTCTCTGAGTCGACTCACACACGCTGTCCTCATCATAACCCTGCCCTGTTCACACACTGCCAATGACTGCAAGTCACCAATGTCTGCAGGGGCAGAATACAAACAGAAGTAAAAAACCTGTGTGTGTATGTGTGTCAATGCTGGAAAATTTGGGTTGAGGTCCACCCCTCTCTAGAGATCCTGTGCTCTGATAGAACGACAGATTGTGAAAGAGTGAGAATGAGAGAAAGAAAGAAAAAGAGGTGTTTGCTTTCCTTCTTTCCTGCTGCTGCCTACAAATGGAAAATTACTGCATACAGTGCCCCAAATCTGCCCCCAACTTTGCTCTAAAACACACACGCATATACAGACACACAGAAACCCCCTCTAACTGCCCCTAGGCCTCTGCACAGGAAGTGGTTTGACTGAGTGAGAGCTCCATGATGACGGTATTGCCTCGTTCCTTTCTAGCTGTTGAGACGTGTTGTGCTCAGGGCATCCATATGAGTTTGTACATGTGACAGCCTATTCATCTGTGTTTTCCTATTCAAAAGCTGGCAGACAGCAGACAGACAACTTGTTTAAGTACAGTGTAATCAGTTGGAAATGCGATTCACTCCTAAATGACTCCTGTTTGAAATAAGTGCAGTTAACATCAGCCAAAATACTTCGGTCTGTCCTAGAAGATTCCACAGTGCTGTGTTAGAAACGCCTGACTTCCTGAATCTAAAAAGCTGAACCCCCCCCCCCCCCCCCCCCCCCCACTTTCTGTGCCCTTGATCACATGTTCCAGTCACCTGACCAGAAAAAGGCGGGACGAAGGAGAGCACATGCCCTGGGCAGAGGGTGCACTCTAGCATATGATGTTAACTATAGACTACTGCTATTTCCAGTATGTAACTCCACAAATTCTGTTAAACTACCTGTCAGACTGAATGTGCTCAGTCTCTTATCTGGGGCCTATGTCTCTATCTAAACTCTGACCTCCCAAATTCCAGTTCACCTCCTCCCCTTCTTACCTTGAGTGAGTCGAAGCAAGCGATGACCCGTCCGTTGTCCACCTGACAGCTCTTGGCCGGATGAGCAAACTTGCACTCCTGGTCAGAGCGTGAGCATGTGCCCCTCTGGAACTCCCTACATACCTCCAATGTCAGCCACTTTGTGTCACGGATATGTGCTATGTTCATTGCCATGGCAACACGCTGGCAAAATGTATTCCAAGCTGAGATCTGTTTAAACGTGAATAAAGTACCTTGAGTGTTCTAATCCACAACTTTAAGGTCTCTATTTGTTTATTTGTTGGTGTGGTTATAGTCTGTGATACATATGAAACAGTGAAAAAGAAAAGCTCCTATTGATTGAGACGGCTCCTTGTCCAAAGTGAAAAGTTACAGCACAACGTTTCGCTGGGGATGTTATTGGATCATTTTCCTGATCCAACAACCACTGATGAAAGTGATTATATCCAAGAGACGACTTAGCCTAACAATTAAGTTGCCACTCTTGGCTTGACTTTTCCCTCTCACTGTTTATTGCTCACTGAATGGTCTCATCTACAACATTCATAAGCCAAGGTGGGAAACAGATGGACAGGCCAAACCGAGAGCCCTCTGGTTAGGTGCAGTGAAGCAGGCAATAAAGGTGATAGTCTGGGTGTAGCCTGCTACAGGAACATTAAGGACACTGAGGACCGAGTGGAGGCTTAGAGGGTTGAAGGCGAAGGTTAAAGGCAAGGTGGGTGAGATGCTGCGTGGGCCTGGTGGTGTGTCGGTTCTGCTGTGGTAAGGCTGGTCAGCTGGTGGAGAGCAGTTGGCAGCGGGGCCGTCTGGTGAGGAGAGCTGAGGCTGGAGCCCTGCTGCGAGGAGTGGATGGTGATGATGGTGAGTAGACGAGTGGGCTGGAGCGTAGGCTGCGAGGAGGGTGTGGTCGCTGTCCTTGTACTCGTGTTACTGTGGCAGCAAGCGAGCGAGGCGGGGGGGAGGGAAGGTGGAGCTTCAGCTGTAGAAGCAGGTCAAAGCTGCAGCAGACATCAGGGAAGGCACTTCCTCTGGGGAGAGACAAAAAGGAGGGAAAGAAAGAAAAAAAGATTAGTCTGACAATACATCTTCCACATTTTCCCACTCATTTGTCTTTCACGGGAGGTTCTGACCTGCAGTGTTTTTAAAAGCCATGTCACTGCTAAGCTTTGCAGCTCTGGGAATGAAGAATATGTAAAAATTTCAGAAATGCAGGGGTGTCAGCTAAAACAAATAATACTTTCACCCGCCCTGCGCTCTAAACACACATGGTCCGCACACACGCACATCACGCCATGCCACACACAAACACATGCTCTCTCTCTCACACACACACACACACAGAAATGCACAAAGCAGCCATTCACAACTTTCCACCTCTTCTGGTCAATGCAGGAAAATCTGATCAAACCCTGTATCACTTACATTCAAGTACAGCAAAGCCGGCCATTGAAAATGTGTTTAGAGGTGAAAGAAAGGAAGCGAGTGAAAGCAAGGGGGAAGTCGAGGCAGGGCATGAGGGAGAAGAGGTTAGTCATTTCCCTTCTTGCGAAGAGGTGTGAGAGTCGGGACCAATGAGAGCTAGCAGAGTTGCAGCAACATTCTGGGCTGAGGGCCAGGTGAGAGCAGGGGGAGGAGCAAAGAGGAGGCTGACCTGCCTGCTACTGGGGAAAGAGAGAAAGAGATCAACAGACTGAACTAATAACTCTGCTGTGTATTTCTATGACTACTTCATTCCTCCTGAACAGATGATAAATTTCTTGGAGACAAACAACCTGTCATGAGAGGCCATGCTGCAATGATCTCACACAGATGTGAACCTGTCTGCTGTGATAATATCATGTTTATTACTTCAGTTTCATAATGCCCCATTTATTACATGCAGAGGAGATCATGGGTTGTTTTTTTGTAATGCTGCCAGTGGTTTCTATTTTTGGTGAATCCATTGTAAAGGGTTTGCAGGGGGAATTTGAATGATTGGGCTCCCAGGGGCCCATTCTGCTCTTATCGCACAGGCAGGGTAACTCACCACACCCTGTGTAGAGAAATCGCGTTTCCCAGAACAGCATGCGCACCTTCAGCAATCCTACGAACTGCTGCTAACTTTACAGAACTGCAACACTGCAACACGCTACATCAGAGCCCTGCAGCAGCACAGCCCAGGTCATGATGACCCAGCAACATGGATATATGTTGGAGAGAGAGAGAGTGAAGGAGGAAACTGCTTAGTTTCACTTTGGATGACCTGAACGATAGCAAAAATAGCATCACTGCTACAAATGACCTTTGGATTGCTAGCATAATTGTAACAGAAACGTTACAACTGCCCTACCCTCACCATACACACACCCCGGCACACACAGAAACACAGAAACACAGCAAATTATCTTCCATGACATGCACTTTAGAGAGGAGACTAAAATAAATTCACTTTTCAATAAAATACAAACATAAAAAGATATATCACCTCACTGCTCAATATTTTTCAAATGACACATCATGATATTTTATTAAATGCTGCTATTTAAAAAAAAATGAGAAGCAGTAATGTTTCTTTGTCAGTTTAATAGCCCTTTCATGCCAAAAAAACATTTTTGACCAAGAGCGACTGGACTGAATGTCTTGTTTTGGAATGAAACCAGTCCAACATGCGCTGTTTTTATGTTTTCATTACATGCTTCTGTTCCCATGAACTTACTCATTCATCATTTCGTCTTCATTGCTGTGAAAATGTCAAGTCCGCCAAGTCTAATCTTTCTGTGTAACCCTGTATGCCCTAGGACCTGTTTTTTTAATATTCTATATTGTTGATGTTACTTGTATTTATTGCTACAGCTCAGTCTGACCGAGTTGAAAGAAACACACTTTTACTCCACAAATATACTTTGTAAAAAGGTGAATTCAGGTGAGCAACAACCATTTTTGAACTCCTCAGACTGAACTTACGCCACAGCTGGAGATGAACTAATGAGGTGGATCAGAGACACCTATTATATACGTATATAGATATATTTATTTAAATTGAAGGCACCAGGGGCTGTCTTCAATCAAATGAGAGAATGTGATGACTTGATATATGACCCCTGCATTCTGTGTGGCCGCTTCTGTGGCTGTTTCTATGGTTTCTATTAGAGACAGATGAGCAGACATCTGTGAGAAAGAGACAATGTAGTATGGTGTAAGACAGTGCCTGAGTGATAATGAGGGCTCATCATGATCCATCATGTCTGGACATGGCCATCCTTCCCCTATTGATTTCTTCATCACGATGGTCTTTCATGTCAGTATGCCACTCCCTCTATCTAATTCCACTTGAACTGTCAGTGCTCTTTGTCTCCAAGGCATCCATTTCAAATAGATGACTGTTTAATATGATCTACTTCTCTCCTCTAACCACAGACTTTATTCTCTTTTAACCAGTGGATCCTTGACTTCTTTGGTCTTCCTTCTCTTTCCACCCCCTCCACTCCTTCCATGCTTGTGTCTTTGTGCCCTCAATGTGACTGTCTGGCTTGCGTTCTCTTCCAGCATCCTCATCAGCACTCCCCCAGATTCCAAGGTCTTGCAAGCTGGTGCAAGGTCAACCACACTGGAGGAAGGGAAGATGGCGATAGAGCCAGTGAGAGAGACTTCCTATCACCCTTTTGGACACGTGGTAGAAACATTACGTGGTTGCAAGAAGAGGAAGTATGTCTTCAATATTAGCACATCACCATCAGCTCATGGTCATGTGACACCCGCATATGCCTCAACAGCACAGACAGTTTCTGACATGAAAAACAAGCCTGCCTGTCTTTTCCTTTCTCTTGGTAATGAGTCAAACAACAAATCTGTTCTCAACGCTGTCGAAATCCACCCTTCACCTCCACCAAAGTGCAAACTATGCATAAAACCTGCCAGTGATTTGCTTGGTGGACTGTGATGGATAGTACTCTGACATTATGATGTTTTCTTGGACACAGAGAACTGTTTTGTTATGAAGGCATGTCTCAACTGATTGAGAAGTTAGTGCAATCAAAGCAACATACTAATCTGGGCAGGTCTTGAAGTTGTCATTGTGACTGAATGCTAAAGACAACAAGGAAGAGGGTGTGGTTCACAGTTATGATAAGACTTCCTGAAAAATGACTAAATGCTTTATTAACTTTTTAGCTCAGCTAGGCATGCTACCATACCAGGTCATGAATTACTAGAGGCACTATTCCAAATACTAACAAAAGAAATAATACACTGGAGCAAACTGATGCAGTGTGTGTAGAGATAAAGCTGACAGAAAAAAATGCTACTTGTTATATATTGTAATATCTGCTATGGTGACCTAACCAAGAAGCCACAGCTTCTATCATGAGCTTTTTTTATAGCTTTGACTGCAGAGAAAGAGGTGTTCATCTCTTTTGGTTTACTGCTGTTCCGTAAAAGGAGTGGTTTCAGCATATTGACAGAGGTGTAGTCAGGGTGACAGTTTGCTGAGACAAGTCATCACAGTGGAGGACACTGGAGGAAATGCAACACCCCAGGCCTCACTGCTTCCGCTCCATGTGCTCAGATTATGCATGTCAATGTTGCCCTCACTGACCTTTACATATACACATACACACTAGTGCTTATACAGACACATGAGCATGTTCTCCTTACTGTCTCTTGATCTTTTTTGTACAGACAACCCACATACAGAGACTGATGGCTGCTACCCTATACACTATAGCTCTTCTATACCACCTTTTATATTATTGAGAGATCACACCCAATAAGGTCTGCATAAAATTAATCTAAGGGTTAAGGTTAGGGCAACAGCACGTTGCATTAAAAAGAGATGATGAACTGTTTGTTTAACACTTTATTTTTGAGTTTGGTTTGTTATGAATAAAGGTTATTGATTAAACACAGCTCATAAGGACAGACATGCACACAGTCCTGCCGAGTAGTCCTCACTAAAGTTAGTATTGTTACCATCCTCCCTAGCGTCATTGTCAAATCATCATCTCCTCTCAACTATTAGTTTTACTGACTTATTTGTCATCGGATTAAGTAGCGTGGTTCTGAAAGAGTCCTAGGCAAGGAACACACAAGAAACAAAGCCTATTGATTTCTCTGAGAGCAAACCTCTGGAGACAATAAGATCTCTTGTTTAGAATACATGGCCAGAGCTATGCACACACACACACACACACACACACACTGACAAGAAACAAACACAAATGCAAACCTATACAAACACACAAACCTCTATGTGCCCTGACACTGAGTATTCTTAAGCTGTGGTGAATATCTGACTGTGTGAAACACTGCATCTTTGTGTGCATATGTGTGTGTAAGGATGTGGTGAAGTCAGCGGACAGTGAGGATAATGGCTGGCCTTACGGTTTAATGAGTGGCTCATTGGCTCAAATTTATGTTGTCAGCGTCAATGTGCTGAGACGTGATTTCTACATAAACAGACAGATGACAAATTTAAGAGAACTCGGAATTAATGCGTGGAGAGGCATAGCAGGTGAGTATTAAAACAATGTAAATCTATAACCTTAGCAGTCATCAGATCTCAACCTGATAGAACACTTGTGGGATTTTGGATGGGGATATTAGATGAAGCAATATATTACATTGTTTTTTTTTTCATTTTATTTGTATCCATCTGTGTATATACAAGTATGGCTAATTGTAGTTGTTATCCCTCAGACGAAAATGAAAACATACAGAAATATATGCTGAAGGCCAATGAAAAAAACATTTTTTCTATTAAAAACGCATTTTGTAATGTAATTAATGTAATTTTGTGATGTAATTAATATCATATTATTTATTTACATGCATATAGATGAGAATCTTTTTCATCCCTGAGCATACCACCATGTGTGTAGCATACCCACATTCGCTGACTTGTGTTGGGGCCTGCTTCTTAATTTAAAAAAAAAAAAAAGACTATGTGGGCTGGAATGTGTTATTAAATGTTACAACTGCCTGTCCCTCTTCTAGAGATGGAGAGTTTTAAGATGTCAGGGCTGTGAGCAGGAGCTGACACACCTGGGGTGAAGAAAAACAAGGCAGAGGCTTGTGTTGACATGTGTACCTCTGGACAGAACAACAGAGAAATAAGTTGACACTTATTACTGACTCCACAAACAGCAGCTCCACATGCTACTTGCCCTGCTTATTAGAAGTGTTGTGTAGTTCAAGTATAGATGAACCCTGGTGGTTTTGTATTCTCTTTACTGCAATGTCTGAAAACAGAAGCCTGAAAATTATTACTGGTTGCCTGATATGTAGTATGGTGGGTTAAAGAGTCAATTAAATTCAATTACTGGTGTAATAAAGAACTGTGTCTCTGACAGTTGTTGAAGTCAATTCATTTTAGCTTAGCTTGGAATTTCGTTAAGTGGAAGGTGTCTTACTCAGCCAAAGCCATGTCAAAGTGTTGCTCAGAGGGGTTGAAATGTGGTCATAACACAGTAGGAACATACAGAGAAGCCCTCGTGTAATAAAGGCTTAACCTGTCAGCGCATATTCAGCCATGCACATAATCCTGTCTGTAGGGCAGATTCTAGATCATAGGCTACGCACATTCATGCAGAGCTATCTGCACCTAAACTCTCATGGATATATACAACCATACCCAGAGACAGCAATGTTATCTTTGGCATTATTACCTACTACATACAACAACAGCACGTTGTTCAAGCTCCTGCTAGACAGAAATTGACAGTCTACCTGCAGCAGTGCTACCGTGGGGATTTTAAGTCTCAACAATGCAATCTGCTGCACATCTGTCTGTGTAGCGCATGCTTGCATGTGTGCACATACTTGTGTGTGTGAGCTACTGTCTGAGCCACATTGAATCCCTCTAAGTCACAACAACAACATTCCTCATCATTGCCCCAACCACAGCCACACCACCAAGAGGAAGCCCAGAGAGGCCAGAGGGAGGAGGGCAGAGGTGGTGAGGAGAGGGACAAAGAGAGCAGAAGAGTGAGTAAAGGCTACAGTTTAAAGCTCTGAAGGTTCTCAAACTGTTGTGCCATCTGTATTTTACCAGATGTATGTGCTGCTGTTATTAAGACAATTTTTTAAATCAGATGTTTGCAAAAAAACTTTTCGTATTCGTATTCGTATTTGAGTCTGATAAATAGCCAGATATTATCGCTATGAAAACACTTTCGGCCCATTTATCTTAGTATGATCCACACAGACGGACTTAACTTCTGAAAAGAAAGAAAAGCATTACAGGGCAATCACACGTAATCTCCCAAAGCCTTAATAAAGCAGGAAGCTACTTACTTTCACTCCAGTTTAAACATCGGCAAGTAAAATCCCTCCATTTACTGGGTCTCCTTCTCCCTGTCTCTCTCGTTCTTGCCCCTCTTTCCTTCTCTCTTAGACTTTCTTCCTCTCTCTTAGTTACTCCCCCTCTGTCAGACGCATGCAAACACTCACTTAGTCACACACACACACACACACACACACACACACACACACACACACACACACAGAGGCACACACTCCCACAGACAGTCACCCTCTCACACACTCTCTCTTCCCGCGACCCGGAATGCCTGGCAAGATTCTACTGTACTGAAATACTGTGCTCACCATATAAGGTAGCAGCGGCTTCACATGTCACACATAATTTACATGCAGTGGGGCAGGAGTTTGCCTTACACAGTACACACACATGGAGAAACACACACATACACACATGCAAAACCATGCTTCCCCCTTTAGGCTGACGCAGCAAAGGAGGTAAAAGAGACACAAATTTTTCCCATTCTCCTTGTTAAGCAAACCCTGGAGGATAACTCCTAACATGTCTAATGTTGAGTCAGACGAAGGGAATGAAAGCTGAGTGGGCGATCTATTGATCCTCTCCACTGCTTCCTGGAACAACCACGGCCCTCCAAACACACACGCACACACACCAGCAAATTTTGTTGCTAACTAGCGCTACCCTCAGGAAGTAGCTATTGTGTGACTGGCTGCTTTGAGCCAAGAATGTGTCTAACTGTGTGTGCGTTTGTCTGTGCGTGTGTCTGTGCCTATATCTATAAAACAAGCCGGAACAAATAGATGTTAACCCTGTGGCCCACATACTGGATGCACACAGACACACACAGCAGACACTAAAGCAAACAACCCCCATATCTCTTCCCCCATATGCTCCACTGCACAGGCGCTACTTTGGAAAGTAAAGACTGCAGCACACACAGGAGGAAAGATCTAGATAAACCAATGAGACAAGGAGGAGGGTTATCAACCAAGCTCTTACCTCTCACATTGCTCTCCAGTTTGTGTATGTGTGCTTCCGCGTGTCGATTGACTCTGTGTGTTTATGCGTGTGTTCAGACAGGCCGCGACAGCAGACCCCCAGGCACCGGCTGGACCATTCTCAGGCAGGCAGGCAGAGCGCAGCAAGGCAGAGGGACTGGCAGAAGAGAGGCAAGCGAGTGAGCGAGTGAATCAGCAGCGAATGAGTAGAGGAGCTGTGTGGAGCCGAGCACCAGAGTGAGAGAGAGAGAGAGGGAAAGAGAGCGAGAGAGAGAGGAGGAGTGTTTGTCTGTGAGTGTGTGAGTGTGTGTGTGTGTGTGTGTGTGTGTGTCTGTGTGTGTGTGTGTGTGTGTGTGTGTGTGTATGCGTGCGTGCGCGTGTTGCAGTGTTGGCTGTGCGCTAGTGTCTCCCCTCCCCTGCCTCTTGAAGTGGCTGAGCTGGGCTGTGCTGAGCTGTGCTGAGACGGGCTGGGCTGTGTCTCTACTGACTCCCCAGCCTCTGGATCGTCTGTCTGCTGCCCGACGAAAGTGGTGCTCACTGGGCGGCAGTAGCAACAGCTGTGGAGGAGGAGGAGGAAGAAGAGGAGGAGGAGGGAGCCCTGACTGCACTGGGCATACAGATCCTGCAGTCCCCTCTCCCTCCCTCTCTTCCTCACTGAAGGATAGCCACACCCCCCCAAAACAACACCAGGAAGTGCTGGCTCAGTTACAGCAATGCTGCCCTTGCCTTTCCAGAGAGGCTGAGGAAGGAGAGAGTGACGAGGGAGGAAAGATTGAGAAAAACACAGTAAGAAGATAAAGAAGGAGAAAATAAGGGGAATTAGTAACAGGATAAACATATGACCAAGGGAAGTTTATGCAGAGTGAGGAAAGGCATTAGAAGTTAAAGCTGTGATAGTGATATTAAATACAACCAGACAGCAAAGAGTGATACAGAAACAAATGAAACAAGGAACTTAATGAGGTAAGGAAGAAAGAAAAGAAAAACAGCAGTTGGAAAGAATGAATAGATTAAGGAGTGTGGGGAAAAGAATTATGGAAAGATTTACGGGGAGTTTGTGACAGATTAGCTCTGGCTCCTGTCCGGATCACCTCTCTTTTTTTCATACTGCTTTTCTGCTGTGGCATGCAAACCTCAGACACCTCAGCTCAGCCTCACACTCACAGCTCTTTCCCACAATATAGAAGCAGTATGGCACACTGAACTGCACTGAATAAAACTGGACTCTGCTAGTAAGTGGTTAATAATTCAGAGTAACACAGAGTGTGTAAATACTTGGGAAATAACTATTCATAAAAATGCAAACTGTGCAGTTTGGTTGCAGGTCAGCAACATATCATAGAAAGACGAACTGAGACAACACTGAAGCAACTGCTGTTGCCAACTCTGCTGTATTGTTGTTGACTCAAAGCTTCTGCCGCCTCAACCCCAGCATCCAGGGGAAAGCCAGAGAGACTAAAGTAGCCTCCAAGAATTTGATTTGGACCTGATGCTGCAATATCCGGTAGCCATGGAGATAGTGGCCTTGGCATCTGCAGGAATCTTTACAGATTTTGAGCTCTGTGCTAACGCCAAGTTTTCTGACTGATACTGCATGTTTTCTATGACTCACTTCATTTCACTGTGATCAAGGAGAGAGTGCATTCATAATGCTGCCTGTTTAGAATATTGAAAATAGCTTTGCAATGTATTTTATTGTAGCTGAATCCACTTTGTCTGAGATAAGACCTGCACCAATAATGCCATGTACTGATATATCAGTCTGATTATAGGGAGACGTAAGAACTCCCTCCTTATTTGGTTGGTTTCTAAATACAGGTATAATATTGCAAGAGTATATCCCAATACCTCTCCTATGTAAAACTGCCTCAGCTGTCTTTCTGTTCTACTCCTTCCCTCCCTCGGTCTCTGGAACAGTTTCTAGTGCTGCACAGCTCTGTTTAATACAAAGCTGGTGATAAGTCATCTCTAATTTACACAGCAGGCCCTTAAACCCCAGGTGACAATCTGTGGTAGAGCCCCAGCTGCAGCGCTAACCCTTTACCTAGCCAATATTCTGGTGCAATGTGCCTGTGCACTCACGGAGCACAAAAAACATGCCATGTACCTCAGACAAAAGAAAGATGTCATAGTACTATTTTTGAACTGATCAAATTTTGATAGACAGTGGCATTATTAGTCACAACAGCAAAGTTCATGCCTTGATCTATATCAAACCATCATTCAATAGTGATGGAAGGAGATCTATTTCCAACCATGGAAACAGCCAAAAGGCATACTATACACATATAGTATGCCTTTTGGTTATTCTAACCTGCAATTTGACTTTTTCCTTGACCCATAATGAAGAAACATGGTGACTGATGTTGTTGTGGCGCAATAGGAGACACATTAGCAACGCCTCCAAAGATCTGGGCTCTCTGTGAAGCTCTGACACTGACGTGGAATTTCCCCTCTTCTACTGCAGCTGAGAGTACGCCAGTGCTTCTGTTCCTCTGTGTGTCTTTCTTTTCTCCTCTGCAATGCTAGTCCATATTTCCTATTCATTATCATTCTCAATATTTTATCTCCGAGTCTATTTTTTCATCACTCTCTCACTTATGACTACATCTTAATTCCCCTAAACTTCCCTGTTGAAACAACCACAACCACTTCTCTTTTTGTCACAACCCACGGGACCATATTCCCCTTGTCCAATTAGAGGTATGAGTACAAAGCCAAGCTTTGCAGTTGCCAGATGGTTTGCTCATTCAGTTCAACAAGTAATACTTTCAGGTTTCATTCTGCATATAAGCTGATCAACTGTATAACAGGAGCTCATTTCTTCTTTTCCACTTCATATTTCTTTATTTGAAGTTACATACCCCTTATGTTTTAACTTCCTGTTCTACATGTCTAGTATCTCATAGATAAGAGGTAGATCTGACCATTGCTCTCTCGAGGATCAATGAGGCTGTGGAGCTGTGTAAGTTTGAGCAAAGAGGGAGAGGAATCTACATACTGGGGTTGAGCAAACTGCTCACACACATACTAATAACCAACAGAAAACAGGAAGAAGTGTGTGTGTGTGTGTGTGTGTGTGTGTGTGTGTGTGTGTTTGTGTGGCTAAAGGGGAATTCCACCAATTTTACACATAAAATTCAGTAGTTTTGGGGGGGATGGTTACTACTCAGCCTATGAAAACAGTTGTACAATGTGGCTCTGGAGGGAGCTTTGTCAAGTTTGAGAGTGTAACCTTAGTAATATCAATGTCAAACTGCATTATGGGAAATGTAGGATCCAGCTTCTGGAGCTTGAGCCATATGTGTGACACAAATCAGGATATCGCAGCCTCTGCTGCATCAATTTTGTTCATTCTTTTTTCTTATTGTTTGTCTTTCGTAAGTCCTACAGATGTATAGCAGTGAAATAAAAGGAGTAAAAGAGTAGGAAGCTCAGAATATTCTAGAAACGTCCTCATGAATCACATTAACCCTAAGCCAAAGCAGTCTATCATGGGTGACCGCTTTGCCTCTGTCAAACCATCAAATCCCTAACCTCTCACTTTTGTCCACCCATATTTTCTCGCGCTCCTCCCTGATGAGCGCAACTTTCCACCTTAAGCTTCCCTATCATCTCAATGCTCTGCTATTTCCCAGCTCTCTGTAAATGACACTGGCTGGCTGATGTGAACTCTCACTCCACTGAGGAAATGTCCCAGAGCTTTTGGGTGCCATACTTTGACAGCTAATCTATCACTAAGGCCGCAAATACATATTACACTCCCATTACAGACCATCACAGCAACAACTGTAACAGTACACAGTGTTGCAGAAAGGCCCACAGCAGAGAGCAGCATTCAATGTCAGCCATTTCCCTATGGTTTATTTTGGAGGCCACAAAAAACTTCTGTTTATGTTATGTGTTACTTTAGAATGTGTGAGGGATACACCAAATACACAAGGGTGCTATAAAAATTCTACACATCACTAAAAATGTGCATGAAAGTGGGAAAAGTTGTAAACGTGTGTCTGCTGACAAATCCCCCTATTCTGGTGTGAATTTGCAGTAATGTTTCCCTGCAGCATACTTTGTGGTTTTCTCTTAACTTCTTTCTACTTTGACGCAGTGAGGGGAAGCAGGTGCAATTCAAGCTGTCAGGTTTGAAATACAGAGAGAGGAAATAGCACACTGTCTTGTCCCCATATGACACCACTGTGCATGTGTGTGTGCGCGATTCAAGCTTGAAGCTTATCTTGGAGATAAAATGAAAACGAATGGAAACACCCTTTGCAAAGATGTTTTCACTTGGGCTTTCAGCAATGTTTCTGTCTAAACATAGACTGCAGATGTACTGCCGCAAATATTATATAAACTCTCCTTACATCTTAAACTTCTTACAGACCCTTCATAGTATAGAGAAAAATAAGACAATGTTGCACATGTTGGCTTTACTCCAGCAGAAAAAATTCCCTCTTTTGCAAAAGTGTAAGAGAAAGTAAATAAGAAAGTCATCATCAATTACGCAGTTACAGAATTTTAAGAAATAAAAACAACAAAACAAAGAGAAGATGCTGAATGAAACAACCAATCATTACACTATGGAGTCATTGTCAGTTATTTATAGATATTTTACAGAGAGAGCTGCTTACCTGCGTGTCTGTCTCTCGCTGACGTGCCACTGGGACAGATGAAACCACTTCAACACAGGTCATGCTGACGCAATGCATTGTGGGATGAACTAACATCTTCATTTCTCCTTCCACTTCTCTCACTCTCTCATAATAGCACCTTCTGCTTGGCAACGGCCATACCACAAATGTGGTCAGGTTTAGAGTGAACCATCACTGTGCAACACTAAGTCTCCATGACAACCACTCCTTATCTCATTTGCATCTTCTTCTTGTATTATCTACCGATGCCAAATATGGTCACCTTGCTATTATCCCCGCCTCTCTTTGCATCCCCTTCTTATAACTTCCTCTTTCCCTCCATTTTCAAACTGTGAGTATACACTTTGTGTATAATGTAAATGCACATACAAGCATGTGCGCATGCTTGCAGCCTGTGAGTGTGTGAAAAGAGGAAGTTCCTGTGACATTAGACCAGTTTGCAGCCTGAAAGATAAGCAGTGAAACGGCTTGGTAAATCAGGAAGTGGGGTGTTGTAAAGGCTGCAGTTGAGAGACTTAAAAAAGAAAGGGGACTTTCATTATGTTATCACAATCCCCACAGCCGCTACATCATCACAGGATTTCACTTACCCCCTCAGTTCTTCTTCATAGTGGTCAGTTCAAGCATTTGGCCCCCTCCTCTTTCTTCTCCAAGGACTGAGCCTATCAAACTATCACTGGAATGTTGAACCAGGCCCCTGGAGCCCACACACACAGCAACACTCAGCAGCACTCAGCACCTGTCTCCGACTGCCAGTACAGAGAAAGACACACAGTCAATCACACTGGACAGCACAGCAAGGGGAAAGAGCAGAGAAGTGGGAGGCAGACAACAAGCATTTTATCAGCAGAAAAACACATACTGAGTCGGTTGCACGTTTTGTGCAACGCAGCAAATGAGGGATAAAGCAATGAACTTGTTAATGTAATACATCATTATTAAATTAATTATGAAATCTTGTCAGATTTACAATAAACAAATAAGGTCAAGACAAGTTACAGCCTCTGTCTAATGCCAGTGTTTTTGTGTTTTTCAAATATGAGACCATGTTTCAAAAATTCCACATGTTGCTGAATAATGTTGCTATTGTACTACATATTTGAAGCTACTAATATGAATATGCTGGAAATAAATGGCACAAACTAGGATACATTTGACAACATCAGAGACCTTATTTCTGGTATTTTGTGACTTTTTACAGTGAAAACAAGGATAAAAAGGCAGTAAAAAAGTATATCTGGGCTATTTAATGACAATTCACGATTGAATTTCACAAATAAGCCTATATAGATATAATGAACTGTCACTTTGCGAATTAAGGGGAGTAATGTGGATTTCCAGTATAATCTGAGGGGTAGCAAAATGATTAAAATCAAATCAGGCATCTCAAAATTCTCGAGCTGAAACAATAGAGCATGGTGTATTGTTTGTTCCCAGTATCACTTAAGTTTATTTTTTTATGATTTATTGACATTGAAATGCTAAGCATCACAGAACCTTTACTATAATTCATGTTTCTTTTCCTTTTGCATGGATTATTATCAACCTTTCTGGACATATCATCTCTCCATCTGACACTTAGACTTACCCAGGGAGTGTCTGGAGAACTTCTGAGGAAGCATCAGTGGCCCTAAGAACCAGCCGGCCTCCCCTCCTCTGGCTGCAGGGCTGGTGGGACTCAGAGGATTGGAAGTCAATGAAACCAGGCCTAATTTAGCCTCCACTGCTCCATGAGCTGCCAGGAATCAGAGTGAGACTCCTTCCCTTTTTAGGGCTCCCTGGACACTGCAGTCTGCAAGTGGCACTACTGCATTCCTAGCAACACTAAGGAGCTGGAGAGAGAGGGGACAGAGATGACTGTCAAAATTTGTTATATGAAGGTGCCATTTTACTTATTATCTAGGTCTAAAAGTCATATCTTAGCACTGTGGGAACTATGTAAATATTTTAACAAAGCACCTATTTATCGAAATTACTCACACTGTGAGTTTATCTAGCCTTACAGTTTGGAAACTTTTGCAACCATCTTATCCTTACACCACTTTCAGTAGATATGTGGACAGCTTGATCCTGTTACTAACTCAGACACTGTCACAACAGATTGCCATAAAATCACAACAGTAATTAGGTGTGAAGACGGGACTAATCAGAGAGTCTATACTTACACTATCCACTCAGCCAGGCCCTCATACTATGTCATGTAATCTTTAATAACCCCGGCTGCACTGAAACTAGATGCTCCTGGACTAGAAGTGTATTTTTTCTCCATCATGATCTGGTTGTTTTTCATTTGACAGAGAGAGCGAGAGCAGACGCCTATTTTACATTTTAGAGATACACAGTATTTTAGTATTTGAGCTTTAAAATGAATTAATTTACTTGTGTAGCATGAATTAAAAAAAGTTAAAATGTGTCTTCTTTACGACTAAATGGCAAGGAAAATGCAACGCTGCAACTCTGTAGACTCATGAAAAAGACATATCACAATTTATTAACCCTGGCAGCCCATGTGTTTTAAATAAATGGATTAGATGAGGATTACTCATTGAGCCTCCACTCCTTTTGCATCCCTCTGTTTTCTACGTGTGATATGACTACACATATATTATTGAAGACAGTGATCAAATAAGCCATGGTATGGAATACACAACAGGATTATCTATGCTGGAGTGCTGAAGTCTCATGTTCACCTCCCACTTCCTATAGTGAGCAGACAAATATGTGGCTGCTGTTTTACTGCAAATGTGTGGAATAACCCTGGTAAAGGCCAATTCAAAGTGACATAATCCCATTAGTCTATTCAAGGTCCCTGTCCCACCACCCTGCATAATGAGAAGATAAAGGCTACTGGAGCAATATGAATATGTAACTGTTTTCATGAAGAGAATTTTTCATGCTTCTTGTGTAATTGACAACTATTAATTTAATTAACCTCCTCTCACAGGATTTGATTATTACTATTTTAAAGAAACTTCATGTTTTATCAAGTCTTTGGCTGTAAATCAGCCTCTTCACCAATTATTAAGATGGTTGTTCAGACTTATTACCAGCCCAGACAGTGGGGCTGGTACTGTTTTTACCTTGTGATTCTATGGGTCTCTCATCATGGCAAAATGTGGTCCTGGAGACACCTACTACCACAAATGCGGCTTTTAGTACTCCGACTCCGAGGATGGGCACATGCCGACCCACAGTAATGTAGTAATAAGTACTAAGTTATAATGTAGTAATGACTACTGAGCACTCATGGGTCGGAATGTCAACATGTTGATGGGAATTGCGTCTGGTGCGATCCCATTGCAAGATGGTTTCTAATTTACCCTGCTTCTTCCATATCCAACTCCAGCCTTCTCACCTCCATATATAGTGCAATTCTGTGGAAATCCTTGCAGCTCCTTGGTAAACCTTCTACCACCTCACATCATTTGTGTGAATGATGAGCTCAGTAACTGTCATCATGCAATCAGATAAGCCACTTCATACCTAGAGGCTAATAAGTAACAGGTGGCATCAATAAAACAAAAAATTACAGCCCTCTGATGGTGTTTAAGAAGTAACTGCCTTGCCAGTACATTCAGATAACAGTCAGTCATCCAATGGCACAGGAGTTAATTAATGATAAACAACAAATCAGAAACTGTGGGTTGTCCTAAACCTTGTTTAGCCCTGACAATCATCCAACTGCACTGCTAAATATTAACTACAGACCATCATGCAATGGGATGATGCCGAGACCAGCCGCTGTTGACATGCCGACCCACAAGTACTCAGTAGTCATTACTACATTATTACATGAGTACTAATGTCGAAGCACACCCATTTTCAAATGTGGCCTTCATTTTGATCTCAACTACATGCCTGTAATGTTTTGTGATGCCACAGTTGTGACACCATTGCTGTAAAATTTGTCAACAGACAAACATATAAACACCTGCCAAAGTAGTCAAAACCACCTCTGTGATGGTTCCCACTGCAGTAGGTGCCTCCGAGACCACATTTTACCATGACGACACACACACACACACACACACACACGCACACACACGTACACACACGTACACACACGTACACACACACACACACACGCACACACATGTACACACACATACACACACACACACACACACAAACACATGCACACACACACACACACACACACACACACACACACACACACACACACACACACACTGTCACGGCTGGTAACCATTTCAATAGTTAACGTTCACTGTAGAGTACAAACTAGACACTCTACACTCACTCGCCATGTTGCTTCATTTCTTTTTTAAACATTTTTTTTATCAATTCATTTTATTCAATGCCAAAGTAACCTCATTTTTACGTTTGGTTTATATGGGATGCTGTCAAATAATACCAACTACCAAACAGTATCGATCACATATCGGTCCCATATCTGCTTTAAAAGATATTTATAGACAAAATTTGAGAAATGATAATGATATACACTGCAGGTAATTTCATTTACTTGTAGCTCCTGTGTAATGCATCCTCTAAGGTGAAAGATAGAACATTTACACTGTATCACGTCATTAAAGGATAGGTTCACAATTTTTTAAGTCTGTCTTAAAAACAACAGTTTTAGCTGCTGTAGTCATTCCTCTGGCTCATGCTGGTCATTAAGAGATGCCTCCCTAAAGCATTTCCAGGGGCACAAAATTCACAGTCTTTGTTCTGTGCAAAACTGTAAACCCAAATTCCAGACTGTATCCAGTCTCATATAACAATATCAGTAATTAATCATAACTTTGCCTCATTGGGCTAAATATAGAAAAGGGGTTTAAGTCTATATCAAAAACATTTTCTATACAGACCCTCCACTTAGTAACCTAGCAACCAGTGAACTCAACATGGCACCTATTGTAACTCTAAAACTAGCTAAGCTGAGTGCCAGACATAATTATATCTCTCCTCAGCCAATCACATAAGGCCCTGAGCCATAAATAACAGACTGCTCCCCTACAGAGCACCAGTCTGTGCCGAAAAGTCAACAAACACTTTCTCCAGCAGGCTAGCGGCTCTTGCTCACTACTGGATTCGTCTTGCTCAGAGGAAGACAAACAGAGGGGGAGGGAGACAGAGGCCTATAGGTTTACAAAGAGAAAGAGAGATAGAGAGAATTGAGAGGAAAAGAAAAACAAATGTAGTCTGTGATTACTGAGTCATAATGAAGGCTGTTGGATGGGACTGTGGCTATGAGCTATGTCATTAAAGACAGTGCTGAGTGGCTGGAAAACCAACAGGTTTCTATTTGAAACACTGGCATGCAGGAAGACAAGGATGCATAGAACTGGATTTAAAATGTCCTTTCAAATAGCGTCTTCAGGGTTATTAGAACATTTCACAAATATTACACCAATAATCTCAATAGCAGAAGCTCTATTGTAAGTGGCTGGGGCTTCACTTTCAAGCCTTATAACCCTGTGTGTGTTTTTGCCAGACAGCTACCACAGCGCTCTGTGAAACAGCTTAGTCTCTGGGGCCTTATATTTAGATTTTACGACCAATATTGAATTCTAACCCAAGATATTTTCACCAGGGTGATTTAAGATGTCACTTCAATAGGGCAGCAAGTTATGGCAGCAATTACTAGCAGATCACATCACATCACATGGCTGGAAGAGGACCTTGGTTCATTTGTTCATTCTGGGTGATGAGAGATGGGATAGGGAATGTGTCCGCACATAAGACATTACTAACATGTCAGTAAGTAACAGAACACTTGTTTTGCTTATGGGACGTGAAAATTTATCTAACCCCTTAATGTTATATCATCATTGTAATTGTGGTGACAAGTCACAATGACAAAGCAGTTTTCTAAAAGATCAGTGAATATGTTTTTTTTTTTTTTTTCGCTGCAAGGCTTCTCAGAATATACTATTTTTAAAGAGATCTGATCTTATCAACAGAAATGCCAACTTCATCAACATATCACTTCTTGTCACATATTTCCTGAGATATGTAAACATGACTGATAGAGGTACCATGAGACATCCTTGACATGTATCACATAATAAAAGCAGATGTGCCCTACATTTCTCCTACCCCCTATGCTATTTGTTTTATTTAGCACCTCTCACGCAGGGAGGTGACACTTTCCAGACTTCAGTGTGATATATCCAGTGAGTCATGATCGTATCACTCTTTGTGACATATAAAACAGCTTACGTATAGGTGCGCATCTTGACTATAAGATTAGGTCAACATTGGTCTTTTACTGAATGCTTCTGCCAGTTATCTGTTGCTATGATGAAGTTTACTTCCTGACTATAACTGCATTGTCCTTTTCACTTTGAGGAAGGTAACATTTTGGGGAAGCACTGTATACTTTACTCACTTTTTGATGTTATGCCATGAAAATGGACAGACACAGAGCACAGTATTGGCCTTTATAACCTCTGCCTTGAAAGTGATTATAAGAGTTTGCTACATTACTTTGTTATAATCATATAGTAGTGATATTATACACAGAATCTTGTGACTGCACTTTGTTATAATCATATAGTAGTGATGTTATACACAGAATCTTCTTACTGTAATGGTTCCTACACCTAAAATTAAATCATTGGTAACATAATCGCAATAGTTCTAGAGACAGTAGGATACTATCTTTAAAACAAGAACAGACAAATCTCTTCAATCTCTGCATGCAAATCTGAAGGACAAAAGTATTCCTCTAGAGGTGAGGAGACTGTGTGTGATGCTACAGGCAGAACAGCCTGACCCCTCTCTCAGCTCCCAGGATGTTTTCCTCAAGCCTCCCTATTGGGATTCTGGTAGCCTACATTCCCTGTTTCAAGGTCGGCAGCAGTGGCAAATTAAATTACTTGTCCTGTTTTGTGGTGTTGGCGCCAGGTCAACAGCAACTTGGCTAAAATGATGAGTGCGGGATTCTGAAGGGAGCTGCATTTGTCCTGACCCTCTGGTGTCGTGTTTGCAAAGCAAGTAGCAGCGATGAAAAGAGCTGAAATCAAAAGCAGTATATTAAATTCTGCTTCTGTAATCACTTTAAAAAAAAATCAATTACCGCTGCTTTCGACTGCACCACTTTATACTGTCGTCTTTCTGGCTTACCCTGCTGCTGGAGGATGTCATGTGCTTACACATGGAATGAAGCTTGAGTACATTAGGCCTAATTTTGTTAAACTCACACTACACCACACGCCACCTGCTGGACATCTTTGATATTATTTATGATATATTTATGGCAAACATTAAAGTGAAAATTAAAATAATTTTTTAAATTGCTGTTATTGTAGTCAGCCCGTCCACAGTGATATCACATTTAATTTAAAATCACTCTAAAAATACATCTTTCACTCAGCAGAATCTTTTCCCCAAACACAATTCTTTTCTGTCATGTTAGCAGTCTGCAGCTTGTGTTAACTGTCTCTACAGCAGCATGTGGAGTTTATCTCTCCGTTGCTGAGGGGTTGTTATCAGCAGACAAACAGCTTACATGCCACACTGTGGAATGGGAGGAACTTAGAGTATGTAATGTGGTGTCAAAACACGACACAAGTAAACAGGAGACTTGATATTATGCTACACTCAGCTGATCAAATGTGTGTCATAGAGTTCTGTTGGCAATGTTACCCAACTAAGTTATAGACCAAATCAACAAGGTGGTCATAGTGACAAACACAACATCACCAAATATTAAATACAGATTTATTTTATCTTACTTATGTTGCATAAAGTAATGTATAACCTGACCATGAAAAATAATTTGCTAAATTAGATGACAGGCTGAATTTATAAAGTGGCTGATCAACATAGAGCTTGCCCTCCACAATAACACTAAAGTTATTTCTGAGCGCACACACTGGGGTCGTAGCTACAGCACTTCCTGTGCCCAAACCACAGCTCAATGAATGCCATCTTCACTGTCAATATCAGAGAGGATGTTAACTGAGAAGGGAAATGCACACAATTCGGACATCTGATATGCACACATTTCTATAAGTTTTTTTCTATAATGCATCATTGTTACATGCACCATGGCTAGACTGAGGCTAAATGAGACATTGGATGGTCGAGCATCAGCTCCTAAAAATTATATAATATAGAAGCTTATTGAAGCTTGTATTTACAAATAGTGCCTGGAACTATGCATCTGCCTAGAAGATCTGGCTGAACACTCTGAACTCCTTGTAATATTATTATCTTTTGTATTTGCCTGTAAAGGTTAGTGCTCACTTTATCTGCACATTTCCTCAGTGAATCAATTATTCATGTTTTTATGGTGCTTATGTTTTTGATGTCCACTAGTATCTATCCGTGTCCATGACACATATTTATCAGGCAGTCTAAAGCAGTTTGACATCACTGTTATCTGTAGTTTGAGGTGCTGCAGACTTGACAGTTTCAACCAGAAGAGGTCAGTGAAACAATACTGTTCTGCTTTCTACTCTCTAAGCATGGTACTTGGACTTCGAAACACTAGAGAGCAGCAGAGCAGCACCAAACAGACAATCACTGACTCATATTCTCTCCTCTAAATACTGCACCATTGATGCACAGGTGTTCTTACTGTAAATTCTCATATAGACCACATTTATAAGTAAACACACATTAATACATACAGCAGACATCGGGTTACTTTTTACACTTATTCCCACTGTGTCATCGTAAATCTGCATGTGCAGCTATTAGATTTCAGTGAATGTAGCAAGGCTGTCTGTGTGAGCCCTAAAAATGAGGATATCAGTGTGGAAACTGAGCTGGCTGTTTGGAGATATATGATTGTCACACATTACACACATTTGGGGCAGAAATAAGAAGGTTAAGGTTTAGGTACAATGCAAAAAAAAAAAAAAAGATGTTTGAAAGATGAAAATAAACTCTTTGTCCACCTTTATATATTTTAGGCACACTGAGATGCAGTCTGAATTTCAATAAGAAGCAGTTCACCCTACCACATTGACACACACTGTTAGACCACAGCTAGGCCTCTCCCAAGTACCTATTGTTGCTTTATGTTGACAGAGTAGATGAATATTTAACAGGAGGAGAGAAAGTGGTAGGCATCAGATCACTGAGAAGAAAATAACACTCTCCCCATCAGGTGACCCGACTATCAATGGTCTGATGAGAGATGAAATAGCTTCTTCTGATTGGCTGCTTATTTCATTGTCGGCCCAATGTTGAGCTTTGAAATCAACTTTGAATGAAAAAGACCTATGTGTTGTGACTGACTGCGTGTTTACAGGTCAGATGGGGTCGTGTGGTGAGTTGAACGTCCATGAGAACGATCCAGACAGGGTGGAAACGTGTGCGGTCAGCACCATGGACAGCGAACACCGGCTTAACCAGGTGATCAGCGCCATGCGGTCGGAAATCAGAAAGCTGGAGCTGGAGAACATGGGTCTGAGAAGGAGAGTGAGAGCTAATCTCCGAAAGAATGCAACAGTTCCCATCATCACAGCAGAGTGCACAGGTAGCTAGATTACTGCAGGCTCCTATTATCAGCACTATAAGTGATAGATAGGCTAATTAGTCCATAAATACGCTGTGTGTGATAATTAATTTTGAGACTTAAGGTTTTTGTGGCTTTACTGTACTTCTTGGTTGAATATTCTGATAGACTGGGAGTTATTAAATTCTTTGGAATTAATATTCTTAAATGTTTACCTTTACAGGACTCACCTTTTTGTTGTAACAGATTCTCTGTCTCCTATCCAGAGAGCGTCGTCATGACGGTGAGAAGATATTCAGTCTTCCAGCCACTGGTCAATGTGAAGAGTGAGAGGTGGACTGGAAAACAGCAACGAAGACAATTAGCATGTTCAAGCTGAACATATTTCACAGTGAATAGAGCATTGTTAATATATACTGTCAATATATCCGACTGAATGGTGGTCGTGTGTGCGTTCTCAAGAAGATAGCTAGCTTGATATGGTATAAATACAGTGTTAACCTAAATCTACTTGGCGCTTGAAGCACAACGGTAGAGCCTGTAACCGTCACCGAATAAAGTTTTTTTTTTTTTTTTTGCTTTCTTGTCAATATTTTTCACGTTCACCCAGGTATTTTAACTGTTATTAAATTAAATACTTACAACGTTTTTTGTCGAAATATTAACATCATACCGATGTAACCGTTGCGGCTGAGTGAGCGGTTATGACCAACCTGTGGAGTGCACCTGTCACAGGACAGGTTTTACCCTCGCGAGATTTCGCCGTTGCGCAGTGGAGTACAGCCGTCCGCCATCACTGCATCCAGGCTAACATTAGCCAAAAACCACTGGGAAGAGAGCGAGTGACAACAACATAACAGACACACGGACCGACCTAATTCCCAAAGGGGAGGTCACTGAGTTTCCCTGCCGCTTTCCTGGCGTAGAAAGCAAACTAGCAGCTGCCTTTCATGTAGTCTTTAAGTCAACTTAGAAACGAAAGTCGTTCTAACTAATCATGTCCAACCTCAAAGGCGGCACCAAGAAGGACACCAAGATGAGGATACGAGCTTTTCCTGTAAGTATTTACCGGTTCCGTGAGCGCTGGGACGCTAACTGTGAGACTCGAGTAGCGGGGATGACAGAATTTTATGCTAGCAACTGCCTGCTAGCTAGCTGGTCAATCGAGAAAAAAAACATGTCATTGTCAAGTGAAAACTGCTGTTAGCCGGACACGTCACCTGAAGCACATTAAATATGTTATTAGCTCAGTTAATTTAACGTTAGCTAGTTTCTCGGTCTGAAAATAGAGTCGTCGTCTGACATGAGCTAATGTTAGCATATGTAAGAAAACTTCTTCAGTTAGAGACTAGCAAATAGTAGCTAGCTGAGTAGCAGGCCTGGGTGTTAGCTAACTTGACGTTAGCCAAGTTGCAGTCAGTCAGCAAGTATCATTACGCTATGGTAACGGCAGTCTCTTTAGGTTGTTGAAATTTCATTGCGGCATGCATTTGGCACAGGCTGTTATAGATGACAAATAAAGCATTACCATGCAGTGTTTGCTTTAGAGCTAACGCAACTTCAGTCTAACTTGAGACTACCGTATACATTCCCAAGGTAACTTGAATAGTTTATGTTGTTGACATTACCAAGCTAACTACCTGCTACTACTTGTGCTACTGTCACAAATCTTTCATCACTACTCGCCGATCAATGGTCTGAATTACAAATTCAATCACTCCCCAATGTATTATTATATTGTTTATGAGCATAGTTATCAGGTTGTGGGATATTATGTAGGCTTGCCCACCTAGCCCTTGAAACACCCTTCCATTCCTTGTTGAGATTGTTAGTGTGAACCGTAGACAAATGGCTTTTCTTCTGCTAGGTATCTAGGTTTCTGAGTGGGTGTCTTGCAGAGTGAGTCAGTGAGCAGATGAGTGAGTGAACACAGTTCATCCTCTCGCAAATGTTGCGCTTACATGCAAGTGAAAGACCTGTCACATAGACCACAATGAAGCTCTTACCAAGTGATCTTAGTCATTATAATACGAAAATATAATTTAAGGATGAATATAAAATGATTGTATTATATACCTGTTGTATTATATCCCTACTGATTTGAACAGGAATTTGGGTAGGTTAGCTGTCAAGCTAGTTACTTTTCAATAGGGTTGCACCCATACAACTTTTTCTCTTCAGATACCGAATCTGATACCTCAGCTCAGAGTATATAATGGTATTGATTGCTGATCTGACATCAGTGCAATCTAAAATTGAGGTTACTGGAAGGTTAACTCTAGTTCTAAGTATTTTATTTTCAGTCAGAAAGTGGAGCACATCAAACGTGGTAGAGAGGTTTGACACACTTCATGGGTGCTTCCTCACCCTCTCTCCATTTCCCTTCCAGATTTAGAGGTACAATTTCAGAGAAATCTTAACAACCAATGAGCTTATGTCTTAGTTCACTGACTTAAAATCCATTTTTAATCAGTCATAAAGAACTCTCAGAAAAAGGCAGCATTTTGTTGCTGGATTGTTTGATTACCTGTTTGCTGGTGTCAAGCAGCACTTCCTTGATTTTGGGACTGTAAAAGTTTTCATGGAGTGTGCACAAAAAGATGCCACAGTCTTCATGGGCTCAGGTCTGTAACAGAATTCATAATGGGCTCAGGTCTGTAACAGAATTCATAATGGGCTCAGGTCTGTAACAGAATTCATAATGGGCTCAGGTCCGTAACAGAATTCATAATGCACATTCTTTTTTTTTTCTGTAGTATATTTATAACTGAAATATCACCACATTGCCACTATCGCTACACTGCCAAAATTGCTGTTGTGCTGACAGTCCGCTTTATGCTGACAGTCCACTCATTTTTACTTCGCCTTTCCTCTATTTACAACTGCAGTAACATGACCAAAAGAAAAATGTGTTAGATTTGTATCACAAGCTAAAAAAATACCACCTGTGTTTTCTCTCCACACTGCAACATAGAAATTGTTTAGCGTGGAAGTTATGAAATCTATGTGGATGTGGCTTTAGAAAGCTGCAATACTATTAGACATTAACAACTCAGAGCATATATTCAATCTGTATTATTATGACGATGATGATTAATATTATTGTATAAGTATTTTGAACTACTAAAGTGTATTGCATAGAATAATCCTTGACATTACAGTCCTCAGCTGCTTATACCACATCGAAGTAATGAAGAATAGACATATAAATACATTTTCATCTCTCTGCCCCTCCCTAGATGACAATGGATGAGAAGTATGTGAACAACATCTGGGACCTTCTGAAGAATGCCATTCAGGAGATCCAGAGGAAGAACAACAGTGGACTAAGCTTTGAGGAACTGTACAGGAACGCCTACACCATGGTGCTCCACAAGCATGGGGAGAAGCTCTACACAGGCCTGAGGGAGGTTGTCACTGAGCACCTCATCAACAAAGTAAAGATATTTATTCTTCTCTAATGCAGCTTCTTAATCTGTAATTTAAAGAACATTGAGTAGTAGCGATGTGAGAAAAGGAAAAATAAGACAATCATTACCATTGAGTCTCTTTTGTTTTGTCTTTACATTCTGTAGTTCACTGTCCATTATGGATTGAAAAAAAGTATAATTGCCTATTGTAGGCAAACACATTTAAATGTAAAACTGTTAACAGTGGTGCACCTGCTTGAAGGATGTTGTATTATATCAGTAACAAATGCTTACAAAGAAGCTTATACACCCCTCTTTTACCAAGCAGTATTAGTATACGAATGGACTGTGAATGGACTATGGATATTACATTATCTAACACTTAGTTTCCTAATAGTTTGCTTCTCATTATTGTTACAACCTGATCTATTCTGTGTCTATTTTTTTTAGGTACGGGAAGATGTCCTAAACTCTCTCAATAATAACTTCCTGCAAACACTGAATCAGGCCTGGAATGACCATCAAACTGCCATGGTTATGATTAGAGACATCCTCATGTACATGGTGGGTAAGCTGATGTGTGTGCCTTGCCTTGTGTCATAGTAAGTAAATTGTACAGTAGTTGTAGATTTATTACGAAGATATTTACCACCAGTGGCGGTTCTTTTGTGTTTTGTGAATAAGAATAGGCTAGAGGTTATAGGTTTCTTTCATGGGCTGCATTGCCTTGTAAGTGGATTATGGTGCTTGTTCTCTGTCACAAATAATTTTGTGCTTTTGAAGAAATGGCCTTTTGTGTTCAATTGTGGTCAGCCTTCACCTACATCTTATCCTGGACTTCGAAGGTGCTGTTTCATCTGCAGGTCTAACAATGAGCCTCTGTTGCTGTATTTATTTGTTTTGTTGGAAAACTGGCAGCACTGGTTGATTTACTTTAGCCCACAGCATGTCCAAAGTTTTTATGGGGTTGTGTGTGAATGAGTGAGCCCTTGAGATAGGCACAAGTGTAGGCTAAACAATGGCACAGTCAGTACAGGGACTACACAGCTCCCCTGGGCTCCTTTTGTTCTACAGTCTCCTTTTTCCTGCTCTGCTTTACCCCGAACGGCTGGCTTTGTGTTGTTTAACTACTGCAGACCCACAGCCTGCTGTCGTTGTTACCTGGCTGCTGACCTCTAGTGAGGAGTTAGACAGATGCAGCAAGTGTGACTTTGCTGTTCTCACCAGGTGTATTTATCTTGTTGCGAGACACTGCCTCTCTTCATGCTCTGGAGACATTATTTATCAAGGAGAGGTAGGGCAATTCATAGATTTTCACACACTATTCATTAATTTTAATACAGCCTGGAGCATGAGTGTATTTGTTTTTTTCTTAAGTGTTAGCCCCTCTTACGCACAGTGTTTTTATGAATTAATACAATCGAATAAATGCAAACCTATTCATTCATTCATTCATTATTGTAATTAAGAGAAATTCAGAGGAATCACAAAGTCAAACCCAATAAGCTCATAAAAGAAACTGTTGAAAGTTTAGTTTAAAAAAAAAAAAAAAAAAAAAAAAGGCAGTGCAAGTCATCTTGTAATTCCATGTTATATCCAGGACGTTTGCTGTTTTTTAAAAACCACCTCCTGTCATTTGGCACTGGCTGATATTTGTCCTGGACTAACATTTGTGATGTCAAATCTTACGACTGAATGGCGTGGTAAATATTTTATCACCCATGCCCACCTTGAACTGTATGTTTTCTGGGAATAATTCAGATACCAGCCAGTCGTTTATTCTAATGCTCAAATGATCTTATAAAGGTTTTGCAGCCTGTCAGTGGGATTGTATAGTGTATAATGAAAGCTTTGCTGACATGTCCAAGGAGACACAAACTGTATATTCTTAAATATATACAGTAGTTTTACCTGTGCTTTTCATTTGTCTTTAAACTCTCAACATGCATATGAGTGCAATTGATTCAGATACAGTATCTGATGTCCTTTTCACCTCATCCTCTCGTCTCCCAGGACCGGGTCTATGTTCAACAAAACAATGTGGAGAATGTGTACAATCTTGGCCTCATCATATTCAGAGACCAGGTCGTGCGCTACGGCTGCATTCGAGACCATCTACGACAGACATTACTGGACATGATTGCACGTGAGAGGAAAGGAGAGGTTGTAGACAGGTATGCAAGAGTACTACTTCACTGCCTCATCTAAAGATTATTGTAACTGTAAGCCTTCTTCAGGATGCCACATGTTTAGGTTGATTGTAAACTTTTTGATAATGTTTTTTTTTAACGTAAATCTTATTATTGCAGTGTGATAAGATTTATTATATTTAGTCATTTCAATAATTTCATAATTGCTGAGATGGAGGCTTTCCATTCATGCATTGCAGAGGGGCCATCAGAAATGCCTGCCAGATGCTGATGATTCTCGGCCTGGATGGCAGGTCTGTGTATGAGGAGGACTTTGAGGGCCCTTTCTTAGATATGTCTGCTGAATTCTTCCAGGTGAGTCGGTGTAGGTTTTCCTGGTGCCTCTGTATTTTTGTAACCTCTGAAAGTCTATAATAAAACAATGCACAATATCTGCTCTTTCAGATGGAGAGCCAAAAGTTCCTAGCAGAAAACAGTGCCAGTGTCTACATAAAGAAGGTAGAGGCCAGAATCAATGAAGAAATTGAGCGAGTTATGCACTGCCTGGACAAGTCTACGGAGGAGCCCATTGTCAAGGTGGTTGAACGGGAGCTGATTTCTAAACACATGAAGACCATTGTAGAGATGGAGAACTCTGGCCTCGTTCATATGCTCAAGAATGGCAAGACAGAGGGTAAAAGCATAATTCAAATTCTAATTTAGAAATAAAAACAAGCAATTACACGAAGGAATTTATTGTCTTTTCTCAGCCTTTTCCCCAGTATTTTCTCTTTGTTTCTCATTACTTTTTTCCCACCTGTCTACTTCTCAGACCTGGCATGCATGTACAAGCTGTTCAGTCGTGTGCCAAATGGCCTGAAAACCATGTGCGAGTGTATGAGTTCTTACTTGAGGGAGCAAGGCAAAGCTCTGGTGTCAGAAGAGGGAGAGGGCAAGAACCCTGTCGACTATATCCAGGTAAGTTGGTTCAACAGTGTGTCCAAACAATTGATTCTGTTGTTGAGTAATATAGATTATGTCAGCTCTTTGTAATTGCCTCCTCACCAGGGCCTGCTAGACCTGAAGACACGATTCGATCGTTTCCTCCTCGAATCCTTCAACAATGATAGACTCTTCAAACAAACCATTGCTGGCGACTTTGAGTATTTCCTCAACCTCAATTCCCGCTCCCCAGAGTACCTGTCACTCTTCATCGATGATAAGCTCAAGAAGGGAGTCAAAGGGGTATGTGTTTTCATAGAATTTTCTTTCAACCTACATAGCACATATTTCTTTTTTTTTTTTTTTTTTTTTTTTTTTTTTTTAATGCTCGTTGCGTGTCTTGTATGTAGCCTCACTCTTTTTTGCCTCACCAGTTGACAGAACAGGAAGTGGAGTCGATCCTCGACAAGGCCATGGTGTTGTTCAGGTTTATGCAGGAGAAGGATGTATTTGAAAGGTACTACAAGCAACATCTCGGTCGCAGGCTGCTCAGCAACAAGAGTGTCTCAGATGACTCCGAGAAGAACATGATCTCTAAGCTCAAGGTAAAAGGAAGAGAAGGTTGTGGTTATAGATGTATATGCACATCCCTTGTACCATTATATCTCCCTCTCTGCTCATATTGCCCTGCCTTCGCCCTGTCTAAATCCCTGTCAGCAGTTTTAAGTCAATGCTCTGTCTTTCTAAATTGCAGACAGAATGTGGCTGTCAGTTCACCTCAAAACTGGAAGGGATGTTCAGAGATATGAGCATCTCCAACACTACCATGGATGAGTTCAGGCAACACATACAAACCACGTCGGTAAGGCAGTCAGAGTAAAGCCAATTTTTTCTAAACAAAGCATATGTAAAAACCCACATTTGACATGAAGTTGCTTTTAAAGTACAAATCATGATCCATATGTTTACAGCAGAATATTTAAATGACAACACTGAGGGATTGAGTCTTGAACCATCACAATATTATTGAACGCAAACCATAGTTGTTATTCCACGCATCTCTTTCAGGCATCTCTAAGTGGTGTGGACCTCACAGTAAGAGTCCTCACTACTGGCTACTGGCCCACACAGTCTGCAACCCCCAAATGCACCATCCCTCCTGCTCCTAGACACGCCTTCGAAGTCTTTAGAAGGTAATACTCTTAAATTTACTCATGTCTTACTATACACACTCTGCAGGAGGCTCAATGCTTTTTGTGTAGTTTCTCAAGCATGTCATCCTGGCCTTAATTTTTTAGGTTTTACCTCGCTAAGCACAGCGGCAGACAGCTCACACTGCAACACCACATGGGTGGGGCAGACCTAAACGCAACTTTCTATGGGGCTGTGAAAAAGGTAGAAGCAAAATGTTAAAAGTCACAGAATTTAATATGCAATGGTGTTGTTTGGTATTTAAAATGGTAGAAGACTTGTTAAGATAATAGTCATAATTAATCAAAATCATTTCACCCTACCTTCCACTTCAACTGCAGGAGGATGGTTCTGAAGTGGGTGTCGGAGGTGCCCAGGTGACGGGCTCTAACACCCGTAAGCACATACTGCAGGTCTCTACCTTCCAGATGACCATCCTAATGCTCTTCAATAACAGAGAAAAGTGCACTTTTGAGGTGGGGACAAAGTGAAGCATCTTGATCTGGCTGTCTTAATCTCTGTAGAGGTTATTTTTACTCACTGTATGACATGGCATACATCATTCTAACTGAGGACAGAGTTTTGTAATAATTTTCACAACCTTATCCCCCTTTTCGATCCCCTTCTATAGGAGATCCAGCAGGAGACAGATATTCCGGAGCGGGAGTTGGTGCGAGCGTTGCAGTCTTTGGCCTGTGGAAAGCCCACACAGAGAGTTCTCACCAAGGAGCCAAAGTCCAAGGAGATTGAGAACGGCCACGTGTTTACAGTCAATGATCAGTTTACTTCCAAACTGCACAGAGTCAAAATACAGACAGGTGGGCAAAGTTTGTGTACAACACAGACATCACTACAGAGAGCTGAATTCTCAGCTATGGCGAGCCTATGTCTACGACTGTCTGTAGCACAATGTGTTTTTGGTATTGTATACAGTGCTAAATACACATTTACTTCAGAATATGAGTGGAATACCTCAGTATCATGTTTAAGCCTTTCAGAAATGGGTAGATGAAATCCTCTGTTGAAAAATACATGACATAGAGGCTACGTTACAGAAGCTAACCTTGGAGTGGGGTGATACTCTTTCTGCAAATGTAAAACAGTACCTTGAAAGGTTTGTCTACATTTTCTCCTCTCTCTGTATCCTTTCTCAGTTGCTGCTAAACAAGGGGAATCGGACCCCGAAAGGAAAGAGACGCGGCAGAAAGTGGATGACGACAGGAAGCATGAGATAGAGGCAGCCATTGTCCGAATCATGAAGTCGAGGAAGAAGATGCAGCACAATGTCCTGGTGGCAGAGGTAAGGAAAGCACGTGATACTACAAAGTTGGCTCCGTTTGGCTTTAATAATGCAGCAATTTTAGTCCATTCATTACCATCTTCTCCACTTCCTGTTCCCAATACTAGGAATGTAATTTAAGGAAAAATCTTTAATGTTAAAACAGTGCAGTTTTCTTGCATATCCTAACTTTTATTGTAACTCTTCAGGTGACTCAGCAGCTCCGGGCACGTTTTCTTCCCAGTCCTGTGGTAATCAAAAAACGTATAGAAGGACTAATAGAAAGAGAATACTTGGCAAGGACGCCAGAGGATCGTAAAGTGTACACCTATGTTGCATAGAAGAGAAACTGTGGATGAGAGGAGGAAGAGACTGGACGGGGGAATGGGATTTGTTTGTTTTCTTTGGACTGTTGTCACGCATGGACTGGAAGTTTCTTTTCAAGACAAATGCTGGGAACCTGATTCATCACCCCTTACAAAAACACAGTAAACACACACAAATGGGGAATAAAATGTTGGCACAGAAAAAAAAATCCATTAGATCTCCTAGATGATTTTTAAATCGGGCCCAGTCTTCCCAATCCCTGCGAGTTTTAACATGGATGGATCCAGCTTCAAGCTTTTCACTGTTTTACCCTTGTAGAGATCAAACTTGCAAAGAATCCCTTGGGAAAAATGTGAATGCACCACATTATTTTTTTGTTTCAATACTGTATAAAAATAATAAAATTATTAAAAACAGCAAATGTGGATTGTTAAAAAACAAAAATAAAAATAATGAGTGTTTGATGCTCTGTAGTTTCTCACAGAAATGCTTTGCTCTTCTACATTTGTCTCTTACATGTTAGTATGAAAACATCTATTTTGTCTACGTGCTGAGTCCAAAAAAAAAATTATGTGAATTTTGTCTCCCAAGGGACTCGCAGCACTGATTTGCGCTACTCAAAAGTTATTTCTTATTATATCAAGAAATGTATTTTTCAAGCCCCAGTTCAGGTTTCAGCTATTTTAAATGGAATCAATGACAGTGATTTTTCATATTAACTCTACCAGGCTGATCCTTTAATGTTCATTTTAATTATTTAATGCAAATTTCTAACAACTTCATAGGTGCCATACAGGAGATTGTGCAGCTGGGGTGCATTGACATCCGTTTCACAATTTCAACAAACACCTCTGAGACATCTGAGATGAAAGCAAAGCATATTTTTTCATGTGTGAGCCACAAGTCAGAAATCAAAATCCAACAAACCCTGTTTTGTCATCTAGATAACAGACAGGCACATTTTTACATGTATTCAGTAACTGCTATTGATATATTCAATATTAAATCAGTCACTTAGTAAATCAATAGTTTGACATTTTCAGTTCAAAAATAGACCAATTAAAACACATTGAGATCACAGTTCAAACTGGGAGACACTGAGCTATGAACTGTCTTACAAGCTGTCTTAAAAAAGAATGGGCAGAATTAGGAGTCACGGGTATAAATATGACAAATGTGTCACATTTTTCAGTATTTGATCATACTGTTACTAATCATTTAATGACATGCTATAACAGATATATTAGTCATATCAGAATTTAGACAAACTGAGGTGTGGAAGGGCTCAGTGGATTCTTAAGCTCTGGATCAGGTTGTGACTGAACAGCTCTGGCCAGAGTCTCCAGCTGAGTCATGAAACTCTGAATCTCTTGAGCAGAACTGTGAGTCCAGGCCAGAGGCAGGTGAGCAGGAGCAGGTTTACGATCTGCAACACAAACAATCTGTCAGAGCAAGTGACGGCAGAATTCAAAGAGGAAGACTTTGGAAAATTAAAAAATGAAAAGGAACACCTCTGTCAGATTTCATGCTGCTCACCTTGAAAGAACTGCCCACTGCGTGTTCTGGCAGCAGCTCTAGACAAGGCCAACCATACAACAGTGTCGGCTCCTTGCTCTACACCGCGCAGTCTCTCCCCCATCATCTGGTGGAACTGAGGCATTGATGTGGAAACAGCTGGAAACAGGAAGAAGAAAATCAGATGGGTTAAGTCTTGTGTCGTTCACATTATCAACAAAACTCAACTACTGCTGTTTATGCAGTGAAGTAAAATATGCAACTAGGAGCTTTGAATTCCCATTATGTAAAAATAAGTGGACAGTGCAAACAAAACAAAAGAAAATACTTGGGTATTTTATCTCAAAATTAGGAAATTATTTTGAAAAACCACGAGCATCTAATAAATTCTTTCCTTTTTTCTTCTCATGTTTGCTCTCAAATGACTACAAAATATGAAAAACATGGATCCCAGAAACTATCTAAATAGTATAGTCAACATTTGACATATTTCTGATTTATTCCAATCAAATAATAATTACTTCTCCACATGGCATAGAGAAAGTCCCCAGTATCTCAGCTACATTTTGGTGAATTTTGGTTTAAATTAACAGCAGAAATAAGTTAATGTGTCAGTACCTGGTGTATCTGCCCAGCCTGGATGCATTGCAGAGAAGTGAATGACAGGGTTGGCTTTGGCCCACTGCTGTGTCAGCACCACCTGCTGTCTCTGAAAAGAAACAACACATTGGTATCTTTTTCACCTCTTTCCTTCTTTGTGGCTTGAGATGTATTTTGTATCACTAATACTATTATGGATGTACTTACTAGATCGAGTGATCTCTGAAATGGATCCAGAACAACGTCTTAAAAATGTTAGCCTCTTAATCTGGATTACATCTTCCTCTCCTACCTTGTTCTGGGCGTAGACCATGAGGCCATCAAAGTCGCCCTTCTCTGACTGCAGGTCATTAACTCTGAGCTTCTGGACCAGCATGCCTCCGGAGGACACGGTGATCTAACAGGGAGGCAGGGAGATAAGTGGTGCAGTGTGCTTAGACAACAGCCACTACAGAGCAGACAAACGTGGCATTATGCTGTCCACATGATGCAGATGAGCACTTTGGGTGGATCTGCGCATGTGTTCATACCACTCTTGGATCCCGGCTCTTCTGGAGAAGTGGTATGAGAGTCTGGGTAAGGATATACACCCCTAGAGAGACGGAGAAAAGCTTGAGCCTTAAATTTCACATTTAAAACTGATATCTACATAGAGCTGTGGACCATCAGGATCAGGTCTCACCCATAGTGTTGGTGGCAAAATTCTTCTCCAGCCCCTCAGCATTTACCTCTCTCTTGTGCACCATACATCCTGCATTATTTATCTGCCAAGATCAAGCAGCTGAGTCTAAATCAACATTATTATGAGTTTAGAAAATGATTTGCAATAAAGATAATAAGAGACTGGTGATATACCTACCAACACATTCAAGGATGGATACTGCTTTTTGAAGGCCTCTGCAAACTCCCAGACTTTGCGTGTCTCTGACACGTCCACAATATGGATGTATACCTCCTAGAATAGCCAAATGAATGAATATTTTTTCTCAAAAAATACTGGATTTGTCACTTTATTTTCTATTTAGTGTCAGGTATGTTCTTGAAAAAAAACAAAAAAACAACACCCACTGTATTCCCAGACTTATCCACAATGTCCACCCTGGCCTCCTCTGCTTTATCTTTGTTCCTACACACCATGTGGACTGTGCCGCCTGGAAACAAAATATGATCAAAACTTTATTTTGGGATCAATGCAAGGGGCATCACAGACAGCAGAACTCTCCAGCATGTACCTTTCTTGGCTATTGCCATGGCTGTTGCTCTGCCAATTCCACTGTTGGCTCCAGTGACCATAAAAGATCTTCCCACAACAGACACATCCAGGTCCTGGGGCTCGAAGTCTTTAGATGCTGTCTCATAACCTTTCCTGAAGGCACACAAAAAAAAAAAAAACACACCAATCAAAGTGTGTCTCAAAGTTAATAGAAGAATATTGTTTTTGTTTTTAAACACAAAGTCACAAGATTGACACTCTCCACATTTTAGCTCCAGTAGAGTCAGGTGATGTGAGTGTCATCCTCAATACTCATCAACTGTCAATGGAACTATTGTAATTGTACATAAAGGCCAGTTTGTGTGGTGATTTGTGCCATACAGCGACCCGACCTTTGATATTCCTCTGTTTACCAGCCTTTAGGCTTAAATAAATGGAATGGAATACATTTTGCATACAATAAGCCCCACATTTAGGCAGTCAACAAGCTGGACTAACATTACACAGTATGTATACACTGACTGAAATCCACAGAGCATCCCCCTGGCACTATTTCTCTATTTGACTGCACATCTGTAGATAAGCACCAAAGTAATACTCAGTACTGACCTTGTGTAGTGGTGGATTCCGTTCAAAAACCAGATGGCATTTCGGTACACAGACATGTTATCAAGTGAATACTTATCCCAATAACTAAAGTGCACCAGCGTGCCAGTCCCTGTCAAGCGCTGTGACAGAGGAGTTTCACATGAAGACAGGGGAGAGCACTTACTGCTCTCTACCGACCCTGCACGGGAATAACACTTCAGACGCTCTCCCTGTCAGTCGAGTGACATGGGTTAAAGTTTTACCGGCTCACTGACTGAAACCACCTTGCGCAAACCATGTGGTGGATCTTTAAGGGTTGGGATGAGCTGCCGGTTGCGCGCATCCCTTGTAATCCAAGCGCACAGTGGCCAATCCAGATGGATGCGAGGCTCGGTGACGCGTCCAGCAGGCACCGCTCCTCCGGCGGCCCGGGAGGGGCGGAGTTAACCAACTTTCTCTGACTGGAGTGGACGGCGGGTAGATATGTGTTGAGCCGGACTAATTGACCCTTCGTGAGGGTGGAAGTGCTTATCGTTTGTAATCTTTTGATAGCGTTTATAGCCTCTGGTGCGTCGTCAAAAATGGTAAGTGTTTGGTGGTGTGTTTGTTTGTTTTTTTCTACGCATGTCTGTAGCTGAAAGGCAGCGTCAGCCTGTGCTGGCCGTTCACCTGTTGCACCTGTTGTCGCTGACAGGTAGCTAAAGCCAGAAACTACACCTCTGCACCGCTTCGTTTTACTCGCAGGCCTGTTTGTTGTTAACAGGCTGCAAAACGGCAGCTATGTTGGGTTTCTGTGGTGAGTTTTTATTGTGTGTAGCCCACTTTTTGCGACAGTCGGAAGTAAGGTGTACGCTTCCTTAACCGGTCCCCTCGGTAAAACAGGTTTCGTCACTTTCCAATCCTACTGGCAGTTTAGTGTTTCCATACTGATTTGCCTAACCCTGCTGACACACGGGGTATGCACCTGGAAGTACCAGTCTAAGGACTGGTTGTAGGCCTGTTTTAATATTAGAAAATGAATTCATCTTTTTTTTTTTTTTGTCCGCTTTCCATACAGTGAAAAACAGGTGTGTCCTCATTTTGTTGTTAAATTCCCCTTAGATTTTCCCCATATTAAAGGGAAAAATTAGGGAATAATATTTCTGTGGTGTACAGAAGTGTATTTTTTCAAATCTGTATAGCTGTATTTACTGTATTTACTGCTGTATATATACTGTGTGGCCTCAGCATTGCAACAAATGGGTAATATCATGTAGATACATATTTAAGCTCTTTTTTGGGGGGAAGAAAAACAGTCCCTCATTTGCACGGTGCTTTGTTGCAAAACACAGTTTATAAATGAACTATGCACTGAAAAGGATATTTGAGCATATGAAATTGTGTATTCTTTTTGTAATGCAGCATTTACCATGATATTATGCACAGATATTCTAGACAAGTCATTTTCATTTATGCCCAAAAACTCAAATTTCTCTCAGACTTGCAACACAAGACACCCTCTAGCTTTAAATCCTTAATGCCATGAAAAAATAGCTCAATCACTCCTCTTAGCCTCTCTTAGCCTCTCTTACATGAACAATGAGAGGAAGGCGTAAGGAAAACAGTGTGGCACTGTGGTTCATGTAGAGGTGAGGGGGGGGGGATTAATGTCCATTTTGATATGTAGCCAAATCTATTTCCAATACTAGGAAGTGCATTCTCCAAACATCCGAAACCCAACTCCATAGCCCCCTTGAAAATCGGAAAGGAAACATAAGGCTACCTCTACCTCAATAGTTTGTTGACCTTCACATTTCTCCCTGTCAAGCTTTTTTCCTCTTTGTTAGTGCTGTTTGGTCAGTGGAGTTACTATTTAATGAGCCACAACAACAGTAAACCACTCGTTTGACCCTTGATTTGTATGTGTGTGTCTGTGTGTGTGTTGGAGGGTAGTTAATAATGTCCAAAGGAATGACTTTCTGTGTGTGCGGGTCGGTGGATGTCCACACGTGCATCATGATTGCCCCTCTGATCCTGCGGTGTATCCGTGTTGTTAGATGCGCTTCCTGCTGCTCTTCAGTCGCCAGGGGAGGCTGCGTCTGCAGAAATGGTTCTCGCCCATTTCAGATCGGGAGAAGAAGAAGATAATCAGGGACATGACCACCATGGTGTTGGCGCGGCAACCACGCTCCTGTAACTTCCTGCACTGGAAAGACCTTAAGATTGTTTACAAGAGGTGGGTGCTGTCCCTACAAGTTTGTTACCTGTTCAAGTTACCTTCTGCGTCTCTGAGGCAGAAGGACCACCAATGTCATTTTCATTGATAGTTACACCTACTGCATACTGTATATCATTTGTCCCCCTCGATACCGGTGTATAATTGTCCGTTGTGCAACTTTTCATCAGATATGCAAGCCTGTATTTCTGCTTGGGCGTGGAGAGCCAGGAGAATGAGCTGCTAGCCCTGGAGATTATTCATCGCTACGTGGAGCTGCTGGACAAATACTTTGGCAATGTATTTCACTGTGTTTTATCTCCTTTTAGTTAATATGCAACTGTAGCCTGAAGTCTGATGCAGAAATGTAATGTCAGTTTTCTTCAAGGGCATATTACTGGAGCCTGTGAATATTATAACAGCTATTTTAAATCTTAAAATGTACACATGTAAGTAAATTCTGCAACATGAACTGTCATATTAGAAGAAATAACCCTTATATCCGCCGTCATCGTCTCTCAGGTGTGTGAGCTGGACATAATCTTTAACTTTGAGAAGGCCTATTTTATCCTGGATGAGTTTCTAATGGGGGGGGAGATACAAGAAACCTCCAAACAGATTGTGAATCGCTCAATTGAAGCCTCAGACATGTTACAGGAGGTGAGTTGCTGTGACACACATCCACACACACACACACACACACACACACACACACACACACACACACACACACACACACACACACACACTTACTTACTCATTCACTCACTCTCACATAAAATACAAGGCGTGGCTTGTATCTGTGGTGTGACCATGTAACATCTGTTTGCATGGCTCAAATTAATTGAAGAAATTGTGATGTGTTGTAATGTAGTTTAGAGGTGATTTGTCTTTTTAAATCTCGGCTGTGGGGTACTCGGAAAGGCTCAGATACCTGAAACTGATTTCTTTTAACTTTTGCTGAACAGCAACACTTACCATGAATGCTGTATCAAGCTCCAGTATGGGAACTTGTTTCAGTTTATTTTTGTGAGTGTGAACTTATCAGCAAGCGTCGCAAGTAGTCAGTGTCATAATGAATTAACAGTGGTGCTGCTGAGTCCCTGGTGTCTCTTTGTCTTTCTCATAGCTAATCGGCTTGCAGATGTTAGCTGTTGCTACTTTTTTTTCCCCTAGATTTGTGTTTGTGCTGCTGTTTCTCTTACCCTCTGTGTGTGTATCTCTCTCTCTCTCTGCCAGTGTTATTGCGAGTGAGAGACAGATTTCCCTGGAACGTGCTGTAGATTTGAGTGTTTTGTTGTTGTTTTTTTTTGGGTGATTCATCCCACTCTCCCTGTAGGTCCATGGCTCTGTGTGGTACGGTAGTTTAACTGGGTGTGTTGCTCTGTGCTTCTGAGTAGCGCTGACTAACACTTTTAATCTAGTGTTGGATTATGTGCAGTGTAGCCTCCCATTCATTTTGACCATTATCGCTTCAGGATGACAACAGTGAGTGGTATGAGGTGGAGCTGTTTGGATGACCTTGAATATGGACAGAAAGGTTAGATGTTGTGCTTGTGTTAGTTACCTACCGTGTGTTGGTGTGCTCAGTACTTAATAACAGGTGATGTTAGATGTGTGCCTGTGAATATTAATTGTATTATGATGCACTTTTAAGAGGCCAAGAGCCTGACTTGTTTTTGTTTGTGCCTTTTTCCAGACCATGGAGGAGTATATGAGCAAGCCTGCATTTTAACCCATGGAAAAAGGGACTTAAAGGGGAGGAATACAGCAACCAAATGTACTGTATATGAGTCAAAGACGTTTCTGAATATGGAAATGGGATTAACTTTGACTCTACTGAACATTTTCAAAAGAAGACATTGGTGTCCTGAATGTCTGCTTCTCTTCTACCTTAAGCATTGCTGCAATATAACTTCATTTGAGAGTAAGTCTAATATTTGTTCATAGTCATGTGAAGGAGGGGGTGGGGGAAAGATGTTTTTACATTGCCATTATTAAACTGTAAATGAAGTACTAATAGAGGATCAGGGATATGAAAGTGATATTAGATTTACAAATTTGTTGCATTGATACTTAAATCACACATTAAAATAGGTTATTGGAAGGGAATAGTTTCATTCCAAAATTACTATGGACTGATTTTAGAAAAATTGTGCTACTCTGCAGCTCTAGTACAAATACTAATTTCATTCTCTAAAACAACAGATTGCTGTGGAGTTAAACTGATTAGCTTTTATAATTTTGAAGGAGACTAATTATGATGAATTTCATACTGTTTTTAATCTCTTTAACATTACTTCCATGCGGGGCTCGTTAGTCTTTCAAAAGAGCAGTTGCCAGAGTGGGTTTGATTATCACTGTTTTCATAATGTAAAATTTTTGATGTTTGAGCTTATGATTAAAATATGTATTTTGATAAAACAGTCTGCACTGAGTAATCATTTTTACCATGATTATATATTTGATGATTCATTTGATGTCAGCAATTCACCAAACCTCATGGAATTTAGTGTTTACTTAGACTCAACGTGATTAAAAATGTTATTTCCCCTGCTTCCTCTGATTATGAACCCAGACTGTCTGTGATGTATGGTGTGATTTTATTTGTTTTTTTTTAATAAGGCAACACAACTCAGAAAGAAGAAAAATAATACAGCTGATGCTTTATTCATTTGTGATTCATCATACATTATTGAACATGTACAAAATGGTTTAAAAATGAGCATACATAGCACAACCACTGGTAGGCCAACAATACAGAGCTTCGCAGTATGAAAGGGTTGGAAGGCAGGCGACGGTCTGATATTTAGACTTGGAAATAATCATCCATAATAATAACATTAAATCCACAAACCCTGAATATATAACGAGTCACAACAACACTCGTTCTCAGCCAAGCACACTGCCGTAACGAAAAATCCCCATAATATTCCTCTAGTACTCCTGTCATTAAACTGTATGCTTTTTAAAAGGCCCAGTCAGCATTATACTTTTATCATTTACATGTATATTCACATATGTTTTTTTTGAATAGTTTGACATGTAAAATAAGCATTTTTACCATAACTCAGTTGATTATAGTTGAAAATATAGGCCTGCTTACAAACACCATTAATGTGAACAAACTTTGAACAACATCACAAAATTTTAATAACTTGGATGTTCTCGTCATTTGATATTAGTCAATGTATTCATTGTCAATATGAGAGTGACAATAGGTTAACATCCAATCAGCATTTTGAGGATACCTGTTTCTCATTGGTGCACTGGATTGCTCCTTCAATCTCCTGTGATATCACTATAATATTTCTAAAATGTTCTTGCAGCAAGTAGGGACTATAGTATTATTCAAAAAAAAAATGTATTGGACCTGTAAGATTGCTATAGCCTAGTTCATTTTCGTCAGGGTGATATTACCTACCAGCTATAGTTCATACAATAGAAATTCGTAAACTAGATCACGTCCACCAAACTTTAATTTTGAGACAGTATAAATACTATATTCATAATTTCGTGCGTCTTGCGGGGGATCAGGCTACATCCCTGCCACTGCTTTTTCACGGTGCTCCTTCTCCTCTTCCTCATTCACGGTCTGCGGAGCCGAGGTCTTGGCCGTCGTCTCCTCTTTCCCCTTCATCTCTGTGGGCTTTACCTTCTCCTCTGTGGCCACCTCGGTTTCCCTCTTGGCCACTGACCTCTTTTCAGTGTCCGCCTGCCCCAAGTAGTCCTTCATGGCGCGCTCGTACAGCTCGTAGGGGAACTGGCTCTTCAGCTGCGCCTGGGTGTCCCGCTTGGTGATGGTGTTGGGGTACTCTGTGAGGATTTTGGCCGCCAGGTAGGTCGTCACCTCGTCTTCCACGTCCCCACCGTCATCATCATCATCATCATCATCATCATCGGCACCGCCGGCCTGACGCTTCAGGGGCATTTTGTTGAGCTCGGATAAAAAGAGATTCTCCCTGCGTCCGGAGGGTGGAGGGATTTTAACCGGACCTGAATTTGCATTTGCAGCGGGGTTGGACGCCAACGGGATTCTGTCCGAGGAGGGAGAGGTCTTCATGGGTCTCTGCACCACGGGATACTCGTTGCTGATAGTCTCCACTCCGATGATGTCCAAAAAGTCCTCTCTGTCCATGTCCTCTGGGGCGGGCTTGCTCTTCAGCGGCAGTCTGCGGCTGTAGTATCTGATCTTGGGGGTCTGGCCGGTCGTGTAGCGCGCAGGGGCTTGGGGGTCGCGGTGGAGCTTCCTGAGCTCCTCTGTGAGCAGCATATCGATAAGGTCCTGTGGAGGGACGTGGAGCTTCAGAGAGAGCTCCAGCAGCTCCTTCACTGTCCGAGGATCCACTATGGAGGGGCGGATCAGTCTCTTTCTCTGCTCCCCGGTCTTATCTCTCTTCTGCGTCTGGTCGCTCATCTCCAGGACCTTCAACAGGTAGTAATCTACCAGCTTAGTGTCATCATCAGCATCCTCCTGGTTCTGACTGGCCCGGCGTTGCATCTCCTCCCTCTCTGCTTCCTCCTGGTCACCGAGCGCCCTGTCCATTTCTTCGTGGCTCCCGTTGACCATCTCCTCCGTCTCCTCCCTCTCCTCCATGGGGACCCACTCCTCTCCTCCGGCCACATCCTCGTAGGCCTGGTTTCTCAGGCTGAAGCCGTCTTCTTCCTCATCCTCGTCGTCCCCGAACACGTCTCTCTTCTGGCCGGTGACTGTGGGCATCCTCCCGAGCTCTTCAAAGATGGAGCGTAAGTTGGCCAGACTCTGGGGTGTGTACTGCTCGTCCAGGTCCTCTGTGGCACGCTTTGAAGCGTCTGTATTCTCCTCATCCTCAAACATCAGCGGGTACTTCTTGTGGGGTCTGGGGAAATTGCCGTAGTCTACCGGTGCGCTCTCCGGGATTTCAGTGTCTTTGGTGCGGTGCCTGTGCGTGCGGCGGTCGTTCCTGGGGGCCGATGCGGGGCTGAGATTCGGTTCTTTCCCGACCTGATCCTGCAGAGACTTAAGCAGGGCTTTCATCAGCTGCTCAGCGGTAATGTCCTGTCTCTGCATGCCGGGGGCAGGAGGCTGACGGTCCCCGGGACCCTCGTCCTGCTGCGAGGCGAGCTGAAGCAGGACCCTGAACTTGTCCACTTCGTCGTAATCCACGGGTTCGGGTCGGCCCCCGTTCCGCTGCTTCAGGTTCTCAATGTACTCCAGGGCTTTGATCATGTCGGAACTGGGCGGGTAGGCCGCCGGTTGCCCCTCACTCTCCCCTCCTCGGAGCCTGTAGTGGCGGGGGAGAGACGCAGCCTGCACGGCGCATCCATGGAGGAGGAAGGCGAGCAGGACCACGGCTCCCCCGGTGGGCAACTTGTGGTGGAAATGCAGCATTATAGGCTATTTATTACCTGTAAATCAAGAGAGCGCCAAATGTTAGTGGAGCAAAGGAATGACAAAATAAGGCAAAACCAAGAGGATCGATACATTTCTATCCATTATTTTTTGAGCAAAATCTTACTCGAAAGCTGGAGCAGAGAGAATGTGTTTTGACACAGGATCTGTATGCCCTGTCAGGGAGCTACGCTCTGCAAATGAAATGATATGATGCTGTGCGTGAGGAGATGCATCCACATCACTGGATGAGTCACTCCCCGCGTTGTTATGGGCAACCTCAACATCCGATTTCCTCTTAACAACCATCATTGAAAACATCTCCACTTTCTCGATGTTTTTTTTTTTTTTTACTATAGCAATAATCACCAGTCGTTGAAGATACGTTTCCACCACATTGATAAATATCCCCCACTACAAAATAAAAGTCTGGACATCTGCGAAAAGCTATGATTAAAAAAAACAAAAAAAAAAAAACACCGTCTTTCAATCGAATATACTCAGACATGCATTTAAACTAAAAAAAAAAAAATGAAGAGCTATAAAATATACGTGTCTTACCTTTGGCAATAGAGCTCAGACAGCAGTGGAGGTGTATGGCATCTCCTCTGGAAGCGGTGCTGTGCTCTTCTGTTTTCAGCACTTGGACAGCTCCCCTCGTTATATGAGGCAACACCTGACCGCCGCGTCATCGCACAACACACGCAATAGCTGATCTTAAAACATCCATATAAATGATTCAGGTTTGTGATATGGCATACTAAAGAACTCGCAGTTTTAAAAATAGCCCTCTGTGCTGTCTGTCGCACGGCTCCGCTCGGTAGAGGCGATTGGCTGGAGATATCTTTTTAAAACTCTGGAAGCAGATGTGTTGACTGCAGGTCCGCTGCTGCACGCCTCAGAAAGACTGATGTGTTTCTGTGGATGTTTACCTATCTGGACAATTAAACTCTCCAACTTGCATGAGCAGATTTGATTTATTTTTTATTTTTTTTTCATTAAAAGAAGACTTAGCGTAATAAACACTTAGGGGACTATGTCATCTGTATTTTATATTCCACATTATGCGCATAATATTCCAAAAATACGATTTGACTTTCACACAGGGGATCGCAAAGGAGCATTTTCAGCCTTCTAAATGTTAAACATGTGTGTGTGTGTGTTTTTTTTTTTTAACCATCTCTTCCACCGTCACTGATCGCCGTCTTGGCACATGAAGAGTTAAACCCTCTAGCGATGACTCACAGGCTAAAACCACCGCGGAGTTGCTGTCGCAATTCAGCAGCCTCTCTCTCTCCCTCTCTCTCTCTCTCTCTCTCTCCCTCTCTCTCTCTCCGCTGACAGAGACGGTGATGAACACCCTCCTGTCGGCTGGGGGCCAAGGCTCCGCGGCATTCCTTCAGCTCAACAAGATGAAGGGGCCACAGCGCGGCACCTGCCCACGAAAGGTCGCGGATGGGTGGTGGCAAAGTTTATGGTGAGAAAAGCTTTGCTAAACACTTAAGGTGGATACTTCTGTCCACCATGTATCATCTTGTGAACATCTGTGGTCATCAAAAAAAAAAAAAAAAAAAAAAAAAAATCGACAACCTTTGTCATACATTTTGAGTTGGACTTTTTTTTTTAAACAGTGAATTATAAATATAGTGAGAAACATTCAGACGCCATATTAATTTCCCTCCTAAAGCCTGTTTATTCTCAATAGGACTGAAAAACTGAGGTGGAAATGCTCAATCACCTTCTGTTTTTGAACTTTTTTCCTTTGGGAGAGAAATCAGTTCTTATTAGACTCAGAATGAAGTTTCAGTACATTAACCTGTCTGCAGCCAAATCATTTAATAGTAAATAGTATAGTAATAGTAAGAGTAAATATATTTAAATTAAGTTTAATATTTTTATTCCACTACTCCTGTTTCCTGTCATTTTATTTTATTTTTTTTATGTCTGTCTACAAGCCCATTAAATGGGTCAGTCATATACATTAGGATGCTGTTATCCTCACTGACGCTCCAGCAACATCTTAAGTGTCCTTTATACTACCCTCTTAAGTGATTCCAACTATTCCACTCAATGCCCTCTGACACCCCACATCCATAAGTGCTCCTCCATTTCAGCCCCCTCATTTTAATTGCACATCCAATTGCATCAAACATGCTCCTTATTTAGTTCATGTTGTGATCCTTTCATATCCATTAAACTAGTAAAAAAATAAAAAATAAAAAAAAACCTGCCCACTTCATCATCACAGCAAAGACATCGACAACTTTGGATGTGCTTTTTACTTGAATGTGCCGTCAGCTGCCTGCTCTCCATGACTGGAGAGCTCCAGAGAGCCTCCTGACGTTAAAAGACACATCCATCTGTCTGGCTGCTGCTGCTGCTGCTGTGTGTGTGCTGGCTTGTTTAAGTTCCTATCAATTTGTGTGTGTGTGTGTGTGTGTGCGCGCGCACAAAAGAGAGGGAGAGAATGAGAGAAAGTGAAGCACAGTTCAAGAGACCAACATAGAGAGAGAAAGACAAAGGAGAGAGAAGGTTTTGTTTGTAAAACATGTTGTATAATCCTGCAGCATCACTCCTCTGACATCACACCTCTCCATTCAGAAACAGCCTCCACCCTGAGCAACAGCAGAGGTCACGACAGCCAGCACGCTGTAGTATCAATCATTTAAAGGTTACATTCTCCTGCGTGCCCATTAAGAAATAGATAATAGAATGTACTCATTGCCTTTTATCAATTTCACTTACAATGAACAAGGACACGGAGGCCACATGAAGATGAATGCAAATGCCCAGCTTATGTCCACACAACTATGACATTCTCAATCAGCGCCTTAATGATTTAATAAGAGTGAAAGTGACAGATGTTTTGTGCAGCCAACAAGAGCAGAGACACTTCATTTTAGAAGGGGATGTTTGTCCAGCTTAAAAGGCCTTTAATTTTTGGGTCGTGCCCATGTACAGGCACACACTCATTTATATTGCTGTGTGTGTGTGAGTGAGTGATTATGCACCACAACAAAGGAACAGAAATACATTTTAGACTGATATGGAAATATCTGCAGTGCTGTCATATATGTTATACATATCCATGTGTGTGTCAGAGAAGAGTAAGGTCACATATTCCTATTAAAGGCAATTAAGATTTATATTTATAGATTACTACAAAAAAAACACACACATTGCATGTCATTGTGCATACATATTTGTGTTGTATCTTTCAGTTAATCTAAATTTCTGTCTGTTCATTTGCTTGTGTATCTGTTGTTCTGCAAGTTACATCAGCCCCCTGGGCACTATGATGGTTCTGAGTGATGGATCAGAGGTTTTTAAACTCAAATCCCAGCAGGTTCCTTGTGGCGGAAGATTCACTGACTGAATCTGTGATTCCCCTCCAGGGCTTGTGATGTGCTGTCTGTGTGCATCGTTCCACATGCAGACCCACACAGACCCTTCAGACATTACAAATAAAACAAACATTTCCACTGCTGCGCTCCTTTTTTTATCTTTATTTATTGATGAGAGCTGCAGCGGTGAAGTGGGAAAACCATAGTAATTAGACTGAGAGTCTTTAGCGCCACTCTCACTCTCATTGGCTGTGTTTCCTGGTTTACATTACTTTATCTAAGTCGCTCTCTCCCTCTCTCTGTCTCTCTCTCTACCTTTCTATATGCAAATGAGCTTTATTGTTACACACTACAACTGTATTTTTTTCAGCAAAATACTGATGGTGTCTGTCGGATGCACAGCGGTATATACTGAGCCTTCCCCTTCCTCTCCGAGCAGTAATCTGAGGTGCACATTGGGATTCTTAGGTTTGTGACTGCTGTGATGAAATCTTGCTTGTGTTTCTGATATTTTTGTAAAGTGTGCAGTTTGTAATGTGCAGAAGAAACACAGCTGCATGTCCTACAAACTATGTTTATTAAGCCTACGTCTGGTCAGGTTTTTTTCCTATATTAAGCTCAGTGACATTGGTTTGCTCTGCCAAAATGTAGATAGTATCTGGTTACCCACTGGCTTTCTAATTCGCTGAAAAGGGCGAGAACAGCTGGTTTAATGTTAGTGTCTCATAGTGTAGCTATTGTTCTCTGCAATAGACTCAATCTTAAAAGGCAAAAATAAAAATGCATATGTAGTTTTTCCTGTGCACTGATTTTTTAATATGCTGTAGAAAGAGACTCCTGAACCATCCTCAGCTTGGTGTATGAGTATGTTTATTATCTCCAAATAAAATTACATGGCATTTATAATAAGACTGTAGGATTTAATGGCTCTTTCTTGAATAATGAAAATTAGCACATATTGGCCTAATTCTGCCCCTGTATGCATTGTAGTGTTTCTTAGAGATATTGATTTGCACATTTCTAGCTGCACAATCTCTGTTGAATGTTAAGAAATTAACACAATTTTGTTTCATGTTCAATCCCCAAATCTCACCACAACACCACACTACTGAGTGAAACTAATTTGAAAATTTTCAGTGAGGCCCAAATTGGTATCTCAGATTTTATTTATACCCAACCCCCCCATACCCCCACCCCCACCCAAACTATATACATAATCCCATCTCCTTGATCACTGTATAATATCTGGCATTATCGACAATGGCTCCTTCCTCCTCCTTCAGTCTGTAAACCCACTGCTGCAGACGACTGGGACACTGCTGCTGTTTACCCACACGCCAATCAAAGCTGTGGGGAGAGAATGATATCAGTCACAATGGGAAAAAAAAAAATACACACTCATGTTCACATGCACACACACACACACACACACACACACCCAGCTGTGATGACACACACGCAGCCAGATAAAGCTGCATCTCAAGGATTTTTGATCTTGTGTATGTATGTGTGTGTATCTGTGTTCAGGACTCTTGCTTTTAATTCAACTCAAGGACCCATGATTCAACCAAGAGCCAGGGTTGGAGAGTTGCAAACGCTCAATCTTTACAGCCTTGGGTTTCGTCTTGAAAGGAGCAACATTCAAATATGATGCTGTTGCTTCGACGTGTGAAAATAAAAGAGGAGGGAGAGAAAGGCTGCAGGGCCACATGTGGTTGTTCTTCCCACACTGCTTTGTTTGTTTTTATACTCCTCCTCACCTCTTCACCCCCCCCATCACCCCATCATGGGGGGGGGGGGGGGGGGGGTTGTCATGGCTCGCCTTCTTTTCAACCAACGTCTCCATGGTGACACTGCCTCTCAGCCTTTCATCTGCCTCCACCTTCTACTCTTCCCACAGGTTGGTATCCTCTTCTCCTCCATTACACATTTCATTCCTCCAGCTTAGTCATTTTCTTCAGTGGCTTGCATTCATTATTTTTCTCCTCTATTGTACCCCCACCCCCACCCCACCCCCCCTTGCGCCAATTACTGTGGTTAAAGCATGGTCCTTGTCTTCAGAAGGCAGGTGGTTTCAGCAAGGAACAGAGATGGGGGTGATTAGAGCTGCAATATGCTGTCTGAGCCATTAGGACGGAGGAGTGGAAATAAGGAGAGGGAAAGTGTGCTGTCTGAGTAACACAAGGAGGAGAGAGGAAAACTGAAGGAGAGAATGGAGGGAATGAAGAGATGGAGATTCTATACAGACATAGCCTTTCTGAAAAGGGCAGATGTTCACGTAACGCCACGGGAATGCAGCGGAAGACCTGTGAGAGTGGGCTAAATATCTCTGCATTAATGAGAGCCAGCTCACCAGCTGAGACTCCACTAACTCTTCTATCAAACAAGTTTAAAATTTGAGCATAAAAAACACTTGTTTTTTATGCTCAAATTTAAATGAGAAGATCAATTTCTCACACATACACACTTGCTGTAAAGTAAATATCTATCTGGAGCCAGGAGCTGCTTAGCTTAGCTTGGCATGACGACTGGAAACAGTGGGGGAAGCTGGCTCTGCTCTGAAGGCAACAACACCTGCCAGCCACCACCTCTCAACCTCAAATGAAACATTATATATTGTTTGCTCACTCCAAAAACTTAAATGACAAATGAAAAATGTGAAACTGATCTTTTAACTCACACATTAAATACGTGCTTGTCGATTAACAGATATATATATATATATATATTTTTTTTTTTTTTTTTTTCAGCATTTTGTATCTTCATTTGATAGACAGAGGAGAGAAAAGACGGGAGGAGAAAAATGGGAAATAACATGAATATGGTTCAGGCCACCAGGATGTCCCATCATGCTTTGCAATTTATGATTAGGTTCCACTCCTGAGCTCAGTTTTAGATTCCAACCCACCTCTCTTCATTAAAGTCACTATTTTAGTCACATCTACCTGACTGCCTCCACCGCGCATCTGCAGCCATTTCCCAATTTGCTGCGCTCTCCTCAACTTATTTTCAGTTTCACCCCCTTTCCTGCTCTGCTTACCACTAAAACTGTCAACCTCCCTTTTTTCTCCCTTCACTCATTATTATTAACCTCCATCCCCCTGCTTTTTCACCCTAATGGCTGCAAGCATTCACCTTGATGTTCTGACTCATTCCTTTTCAGCAAACTGAGAGTGAGCTTGTATCTTTTTTTTTCTTTTTTTTTTTTTTTTTTTTTTTCCATTCTGTGTACGTGGATTTGAGCGCACATGCACGGATTATGTTGGTGTCTATGGTAAAGGGATGCAGCATGACGCACTGGCTGACGTCACCAGAGGCAGAGGCAGGATGTGTTTTTTGATGAAGAAATCCTGTCAATGAATGAGAGCGGAAACAAGAAGCCACCAACAGAAGGATCCGTATGCAACGCATTTAATTTAGTCACATGAATTAACGTTAATCGAACAAACAGTGAATGGACACATCAGTCATAATGCACATATTTACAGAAACGTTGATGCAAATGATCATAAGCTCCAAGCGGTCTCTCTGCCTCTGTAATTGGATTTTGCTATATTTGCCTGTCTTATTGGTTGTGCATGTTAACAGCCTTATGTGTCTGGATTATTTGAGATGTACAGTGTCTAGGCAACCGCTGTGATTTTTGTGTTCATTAAAGTCTGCCACCTTAACACTGTCCTCCTCAGCATGATTCCATCTGGCCAGTGTGTGAATGCGAGGCTGCAGGGAAGTGTGCATCTTTGCAAATGTGAGTCAGTCAATGTTTAAGGATATCAGCGACACACGCCAGATAGAGAGAACATTTGTGATCATACCCAACATATGTGAATGGTGTGTGAATGGAGTCTTTGTTTGTGCTGCAGGCCCACATGTACCTGCTGCATGTTAACAAACAGTCCTCTCTGCAGTGTGGCACACCCAACACTGTTTTTTTTTTTCAATGTGAGCTTTTTAAATATGCTCTTTCTCATGCGAACGCTGGTCTATTTTTGTCGCCCCTCCCTCTCTTCACAGTTCATCCTCTCTTCTCTCCATTAAGTACAGTCTCATTCATCCACCCATCCCCTCCTCTCTTCCCCTCTCCCCCACTTTGCTTGTTTCCCAACCTCCCTCTCTGCTTCGTCCCTCCTCCCCCCTGTTCCCCCTCTCCCCCTGTCTTCTCTGGTGCTTTATCTCTGCGGTCTCTGTCTCTCCCTCCACCACTCCCTGTCGGCAGTGTGATGATGCTGTCCTGGCCGCCTCCCAGAACACTTGCCCCCTCGCTCCTCCACCCCCGCACCTCCCTCCCTCCTGATGCTATAAATACCCGCCATCGGTGAGTCATCGCCCAGACGTATCAGTTGCCTCTCCCTCTGCCTCTCTGCAAGCCCCCCACCCATCCACCCACCCCTTCTTCTTCGCTTCTCTGCTCGAGCTCATTACCAGAACCTCACACGTTTTCTCACCTCCACTTTGGCCCTCACATCATCGTGAGCTGAGCCGGGGCCAGGGCCTTGTGTGGTGCAGCCACCGTTACCAAGCATAAAGCCAAAAGTCAGCTTGACACGCTATAACCCCAAAAACAAAACCAGCAGGAGTGTGAGCACAGTCTGGGAAACACAGCCAACCAAAAACTTGCACGTCACACTCACTAACTTTCCAATTGGGATATTTTGCCAGTGCTCTTCTTACATGTCCCTGATGTAGCCTCAAATCTTTAACAACATCAAATAATAAGAAATATATCTTGTATCTGCTTGTCCCACTGCTTAATTGCCTTTACATCAATTAAAATTGGCTCATGTTTTTACATTTCACTGTCTTTCAACACAGTATATATTTGGTATCTTTTGGAAACCCTTAAAAATAGATTTCGATTTCAATCGAGGTTCTGCTTTTCATCAACAAAGACATTTTAGGGAGCTAAAAAGGGGCCTTTTTTCAGAAAAAGAAAGGGAAGCTCACCTTTCCCCCTGCTGCCCTGTGCATCCACACTTCATATCTCTAATCCAACCTATCCCTACTTAACTTCAGTGCATCTTAATGTCAACAGTCCAGGGTCATATCTCAGTCCCAGTCCTGCTGTGCTGCCATCTTTCAGCCTCATATGTAATTATCCTCTGTTTTCTCCGGCCACCACCCACCTCTCCAGAGTTATGAGGCAGCTCTGGTTCATCTCCACTCATCCTTCGGCAAACTCCAATATGGCTTATTGGCTCACGCTGGAGTGTGCGTATAAAGCACAAACACAGATAAAAGTTTTTGCGCACTTGTGAGTCATAAGTAGACAGGAAGAGGGAGCCAAGCAAAGGCGAGAGAGGGAGACAGAGAAAGAGAGCAAGAGAGAGAGAGAGAAAAAAGTTGGAATGAAGCGTCAGAGAGAAAGGAGAAGACACACACACACACACACACACACACACACATAAACAAACACACAAACCACATTCATACAATATGAAAGATGTCCTTCACCGTCCCCTGCTGCTTGGTGGTGGTGTTGTTGCTGTCTTTGTGATAGAGTCACTCTGCTGTGTGTGTGTGTGTGTGTGTGCGTCAGAATCAGTGGGCTAATGAAGGGAGCATTATGCCTCTGACTCACTCACTGGTCCCATAGGGTTGGATGGAGGGAACAGAGAAGAGAGGAGGGGTTACAAGAATCACTCGTCTCTCTGTGGTCTTGTTGCTACTCTTTCACTTTAAATGAAACGCAGAAGCCGAATTTTAACCACCCATGTTCTGTCAGATTGCTTCTTCATGAGGTGTTTGTAGATGTAAACGAAGCAGCACGTGCAACTCTGTTTTCAATCTCCGATCGATTAAAGGCTCAGTGCTGAACTCTGGTTTCATTCTTGTGTGTATTCTGTAATATAGAATTTATTTGGCACTGTCAACTTTACATATAGTCTCATTTGGATGTATTGCATTGTGACGAATTTGTATTCATTGTTTAACTTGTAACTGACAAATAAAACCTTTTAAAGCCTCAAACCTCAAAGCTGTGAGGCAGATTAAGACACAATAAATCAAATGGATCAAGGTGGAAACGAAGACAGCAGCAGGCTCACATTGTTTCCACAGCAAATATAAAATAATAGTCTCGCCAATGTGCCTGAAGTAGCAGCTTCTGACGAACTGCAGATTAGAGATAAAACAATTATCTAATGAATTGATCAGTTCCAGCTTGTCAAATGTGAGGTTTTATGGATTTCTCTGTTTTCTCTGATAGTAAAATGAATATATTGTATTTGGCTTTTATACTGTTGAGACAAATATGTCAGTTGGGCTCTGGGAAACTGTGAGGTGCATTTTACACCATTTTGTTTAATAGACCAAACAATTAACTAATTACATTAATTATTACTTGCAGCCAAACATTGATGCCAAACACTGATGTAAAATCAGGTTTGATATCCTCCTTGAAGTGGTTATTGGACATTGTGCCAGAACTGCTGAACCCAGGCTTAGTGAAATCCATACGGCAGCAGGAGAGCGGGCGTACACAGGAGGACAAGCTTTAATAAATCTAATGATTTCCACGTCTGTGGTTCAAAATATATGACTCTGTCTGAAAGGAAAAAAAAAAGATCCTTTGTTTACTAGCTCTGACTGAAGGTTGACTCCCAGAACTGCATGTTCTGTTTACCACCACAAACCACTTTCACTCACACACATACACACACACACACACAGACACACTGGCCTTCGTTGCCATAGAAACTATGGTTTCAGGATGATTTGAATCAAGCAGCTGATCATGCCAGTTATTCCTCACAGATTGTGTTCAGGTGTACAACACACTCACAAAGACCAGCAGTAATTACAACACAAACTTTTTTTTAATTTTATTTCATTACATAATTTCCAAGGCCAAATCACAAATAAATAAGGAAGGAGACACTTGCAACAGCCCGGCTCACTGGGGCCCCTTAACCACACAAAACAATGAGGAGACCCCAAAAAACTGGTCAGTAACAAAGATTATTAAATATGTTAACAGGAGGCTTTACACCTGTACAATTATTGGTAGCTTTAACAAAGTTTGATCACTGATCTTCTCCCCCCTCAACATATTTACATTGCAAGTGAAGACGACAGGAGTAGTGAAGTTCATCTTTGCACCACCCACTGTCCTTGCCTTGCTGTTAGTTCAAATGGGTGTTATTAGTAGGACACGGCATGTCTGCTATCAACAGAACGCAGGGAGATTCACATTCTTAAGACCCCTGAAGACAGCTCATGTGTGTCTGAAGGCAACTAGCCACCTTTTGCCAGGCAGAGGAAAAGCAGCAAACAGCACAGTAATCTACTGACTTTTCACTGAAATGTCAGGAGAGAGAAATGTTATAAAAACAAAAACAAACAAACAAACAAACAAAACAAAAAAACAGGAAGGTCATGATAGTATTGTCAATTTCTACATGCCAAGATGACCCTACTGTATTAAGCTAGTAGACATCCGATAAAGAGAGGTTGTTAGAGTACCCGACTGTACCTTTATTAATGCTTATATGTCTTTAGTACAAGCAAAGCAGGGTTTGGATTCAGAGAAGGCAGCTGACAGAAAGATGGCGCCCTTACAAAGGACCACTGACCAAACACTGTTTAATCTTCTGTCCATAAAACTAAAGAGAAGTAAGGAATACTTAAGTGGGAGTGTAGCTCGTTCAGATGCCACTCAGAGAGCCACCAATCTGAAACCTACAGTTATTAATGTGTATGTTCAAATAAATGGCAGTTAACAGATTCAAAGACGCGTAGACCCTCCTTTTTCTTTATATACATTGCACATACAGTATCATACACATAAACCAATTTGGAGATACAGAAATGTTATTTGCACTCTGTGAAGTCAAGTCAGCATATGCTATATACTCACAATTAAATAAGAGCGTATTTGTAAGGAATTTCTGCAGTTGTTCGACTGGAGCGTGATTTTCTCACTTCTTTCAAATATATATTCAGGTGCTTTGGTACAGTTGCACACTTTTCATCATGCAATTTCTACAATGCCAAATATTAAATCCTTGCTTTACAGTCTTATTAAAGGAACAATACATAGTTAAGCACAGTACGTTCAAATGGGCCACATCTAGACTTCCCTATCAGTGTCTCTACCCTTCTCGTCTTTATTCCTATGATTATTTTCCTTCAGGCATTCATTATGCACTGAAGTGGAGAGTAACAGGCCTAAACATTCAGACATTATCAAGGGGCTGCTGTCTGTGCGTTTCTATCCTTCCTACACACTTTACTTTAAAATTTGTGTATAAATATTGCACATTCATTTTATATTTCATATTTAGAAGTAAAAAAGATAAAAGGAACAGTAACTAGACCTATGGCAAAAAAGATAACATATACAGTTGCACCAATAAAAGTAACCCGGAGGAGCAACCAAGGAAAGGGCTACCTAGTGTAACTACTTCTCTATGGTAGGCTAAATTCCCTTGGAGACATCCATACGGTGCATTGGTCATGACTGGAGGAATATGTGGCTGAGGCGGAAGGGTTACTGTATGTGAATGATGCCAACAAAATCGCCAATAAGACACAGGTTGGGGGGCATCCAGGGGCTGCTCAGGTATGGAGAAAAATGTGACGTGGGGGCAAAGAGCAGGGGTAGAAGAGGTCCCAGTGGATGCGTTTTACTATAGATGTCTGACCCTGCTGCAAAGGCCGAGAGCAGAAGGGACTGAGGACTGGATCGCTTCTACGAGTCAAGTCAGTAAACACACACTCAAATGTACAAGCTTTGGGACACAGGCAAATAATGGGAGAAAAAGACAAAAAAAAACCAACTTGTAAACAAAGCTCATTAAAGTATAAGCATAAACAAAATGGTAATACAAAACAAGAGGATAAAGAAAAACAAACCCTCAGAATAAAACACCCATAACAGTAAGAAAAGGTATTTGAAAACATCTTAACGCTCAATCTCTCACGGCTTTCTAACACAGATTCCTCACACACAAGATATACTCATCCAATGGGTTTCAAAGCTGACGAACCAAACATGAAGGAAACATAGCGGCACATACATTAAAAAAAAATTAACGACAATAGAGATCCCTGCATAGATTCCAACCTGAATGTTACTTAAAGCCCAGGAGGGATCCTTCTATCAGGCTCCTGCTACCCCAGTCTCCCTGCCAGGTATCTGCACTGCAAGTCCACGACCATGCTGAACTGGTGGAAGGCTCCAGAGAGCAAGGAAGAGAAGCAAACGGGTGGGGGGTGTTGCTGACATCGATCCAGATTCGTCTAGCCTGACATTTTTTTCGCTTTGAGTCATGCAGACGTCCGACTTCATGTGCCGCCTCGGTTGTCATAGCAACTCGAAGGGCTAAAAATCCATCAGAGAGGATGCACCGCGTGCGTCCGGCTGGTTCCGTTGTCTGTGAGGGACCTTCTGCCTTTTGGTCTTGACAGAGAGCATTAAGCTGGATTGAAGAGTTATTTCCCCTCTTTTGATCAAAGCTGGTCACAGGGAAACCAAGGAGGAGGTGTATGAGACGCTTTGTGTGTCTGTATAGTGTATGTTTGTATGTGTGTTACCTGTATCTAAAATATAACTCCTCTCCAAGTTGTCCTGGTAGTGGACTCTGAGCCCCTTCTGTATGTGTACAAGTATATATGTGTGTGTGTTACTGTGTTGTTTGGAGTATGTCTATGTGTTATTTTCCACCGTACATCCTCTCAATGTCTTCCTGGTAGTGTGTTTTGAGCTCCTTGCGTTTCAGTTTGAATGCGTCAGTGACCAAGCCAGTCTCTGGTGTCCACGGCTCAGAACTCAGCCGGATCTTTTTGGGGATCTCAAATCGCTCCAGTTTCGCTGGTTGGGGGAGAGGAAAAAAAAATCACAAGTAAGATTGACAGATATAGCGTGATACTAGTGCAAAGTCTGGCACAAGGCAGGAGACAATGTCGCGCCAAATCCGAAGCGAAATGTCAGCGAGTACCACTGGTCGCATCAGATGTCCAGACATTTTTTCTGAGCTCATATAAGTGAAGGAGGCAGAAAGGAATTTCGTCCTACCTGAGATAGCAGCCTCAGTAATGATGCGGAGGACCTCTTTCTCCATCTGGGAGTTGTTGCAGATCTCCTCCCATGTGCCCCTCACCTGCATCTGCTCTGCCAGTGCCATTAGCTGCTTGTGGTTAGGCACCACAAAGCTGATCACATATGACTGGTCACTGGAAAAAGAAGGAGAAAAGAGTCCACAAATTTTGTTTTTTGGCTAGACTGCAACAGCGGTGCTAGTTATAATCTGGAAGGTCCCTGACTGACTGACTGATCATATTTCCGTCACTGGTCAGCTGAACGCCATGTCACCGAGTTGGAGTTCCTGGCGCAAACAGGTTTTATAAGCAGGGTGTTTGCAGTCTGCAGTGTTGCCAACTTAGCCCATTGTTGCTAGATTTAGAGACCTTTGTTATTTTCAAAAGTGGGTATAAACTTAGCACATGGCTGGACCGTATATATATCGCATAAATCAGGGCTTAAGGCTACACCTCTTGTTACAGGCAGTCCACTGAGCTGCTCTGGTTTCCTGGCTGCTCGGGAACTGCTTGAAAGCAGAGGAGCACTTCCAATAACTGAGCTTTGTCTCCATTCTGGCAAATAAACTACTTTCATTACATGTATCATTGTTACTAAAGGAGGAAGAGGAATGACTAAAAATAGGCAGGCAAAATAGGCAGGGAGAAAGAGAAGTCATCGGTAACTGCTAAAGAAACTAGCAGATCTGAACAACATGTAAACGACAACAACACCAGCAACCAGAAATGAGACAATACGCTTCCTGCAGCTCAGCAATAAAAGCCCTGTTAAGAAATAAAAGGTTTCTGTCCACTGAAACACTAAAGGAGATGTTTACAGGAAGTGTTGAGTTTGTATTAACAGGTAATGCTAAAACTTCAACACAGTAAATGAGAGCGACTGAAAACGAGGCTTCGTACTAAAATACCGCTGAGACCAATTCTACATATCAAACAGTGCGAATAAGAAATAATAAAAGTCTAATAAAAGTCTGTTACTTTCTGGAGTTGGGGTAAATAAAGGTTAAACTATTGTGGATCCCAGACTGAGGCAGTGCGCTGTGTGAGTGACAAAATTAAGACATTCTGTCGCTTCTAACTTTCTTTAACGTCTTTAATTTATGTGTCTGGTGATTTGGTCAGACAATGTAGAGGTTACACAATCAGCATTTGACCAGAGGCAGTCCAGCCACATACTAGGTTTTGTTTTTCACCATTAGGGAGAAAGAAATCAAGTGATGGCCAACAACCAAGATGATGAGACAGAAATATTTTAAGAGCCAGAGGAAGAAACCAACCTAAACGTTTATGCTTGGTGTGTCTGCTTGTGTGTCTTTTAAAAAGGACGTTGAATTGAAGTCAAAAGTCTGGAAGAAACAGATTAAAGGGGACAGAGTGCAGAATTTTACCTGTTGGCATAGGCACAGATGTTGTCAATGAGAGGGCAGTTCTTCAGTACAGCTTCCACTTTTCCTAGAGAGACGTACTCGCCTGCCTGCAGTTTCACCAGGTCCTTCTTACGGTCTATTGGAGGAGATAGTATGCATGTCACAATCCTAACAAGTATATCATCTATAACATACAAACAACATGCACGTGTTTGTGGATTTCTCACCGATGATCTTGAGGCATCCATCGGGGTGGAACTCTCCAATGTCTCCGGTACAGAACCATCTCTGGCCATTCCCATCCACGAAAAAGTCCTCGCGGTTCTTGGTTTCATTTTTGTAGTAACCCATTGTTACATTGGGGCCGCCGATAAGAATTTCCCCCCGTGGGTTGGGCTTGTCTGTGCTGTAGTAACCGCCTAGAGGAGCACAAACGTGATTAGAAAGGAAATATCAGTGTGTTTGTAGCTTTTTCATTAGGTTTTGTTGTTGCAATTTGACTCACCCTCCTCCCAGTCCTTTAGTGTGATCTCTGAACAAACCAGTGGAGCACCAACCCGTCCTGTGCTGTAGTCCCAAACTGAAAAACACAAGCAAAGACTCCTGCGTTAGCACAGTAAATGTAGGTAATAGCTACAAATCAAATTCTCTTCTGTGTTTTTATTTGCTCCTCTCTTAATTTCCCTTAAGGCCAGCTAAACAAACTCTCTTCTTCTCTGATCTTACTCTCACTGATGGTGCCAGCTCCACAGGTCTCCGTCAAGCCGTAGCCCTGCCCCACAGGGCAGCACAGACAGATGTTCATGAAACGCTGTGTGGCAGCCGAAAGTGGAGCTCCGCCAGAAAGCAGCACGCGCGTGTTCCCTCCCAAGAGCGCGCGCACCCGTTGGAACACCAGACTGTGTGGGCGGAGAAGGATGAGGAAAAAAAAAAAAAACAACACAGCATGAAAATGATGAGTGAGAGGTGGAGGAGACTCCAACCACAACAACAGATTGAGATCAGAATCAATAGTATGCAATGATTCACATATGCTAGAGAATAATCTTCCACATCTTTTGAAGAGGCTCATTGTTAACAAAGGTTAGATGAAGAATTTGCACTAGGTTATGATTAACCAAGTGGGAGTGGAGGTTAATGTTTATTTATGTATCACAGGGGAGGTAAATGTCAACTGAAGGGGCTTTGCTGAAGATTCCGCTCATGGTTGCAGGAGTACAGTATGTGTGCTACCTGTCACAGAGCGGCGTGCTGTAGCCCTTGGAGATCTGCTCCATCTTGTAGTTGTAAGCCAACACAAAGAGCGTCTTCTGGAACCTGCTCATCTCCTCCACTTTGGTCATCACATTCTTGTAGATTCGATCCATGATCTCCTACACACACCAGGCGGAAAAAACTCCCGGTTATCCCTTGTAACATTTGGTGCCTTTACTCTGCACGGGCTGTCGTCCGTTGACTTCATTTCAAGGTGTGGTTTTAGTACGGTAACTAATGTTAGTTAGATTGAATACAGTGGGTTTGTGCGGTGATAAAGAGGACTTACTGGCACGGCAGCCATGAGAGTAGGTTTCAGCACACTGGTATCCCCTTTACTGCCCTTCTTTATCTTGGTGGACTGTGAAAATGAAACAAGACAATTGGTCACCTCTTGCTGATGTAGGGCTGTAGTTCACTGCCTGATCATGCAGAGCTTTAAAATAACCATAAGCATCTTGAATGGATTATGAATTTAATGGGGAACCAATGTAAAATAACACAACAGGATTAAAATGAAATCTTTAAGATGACCTCATCAAAGCCTTCGGCTAGAATCCAGCAATGTTTTGTGGCGAGAGCTACAGCAGTTAAATAAATAAATGCATGAATGACTGAAGCAAAAACATGTTGGATCCAAGGTGTGTGTGGGTGTGTGTGTGTGTGTGTGTGTGTGTTTTTTTATACACTGACCTGATCAGCCAGAGTCTGAGGGGAGGAGTAGCCGATGCGACAGCCATGAGAGATGCACACCATTTCAGCACTGAGCTCTAAGACGTGGGCCAACGGCAGGTAGCCAATGTAGGTGTCAGTCTCACTGCCAGCACAGAAATAACAGCAGGTTAATTTCCACTATAAACACAGATGAAAACATATTGAGGTGTGATGCAAAGAAAGTACAAAGGGTAAGAGGGTGTACAAGGAAAGATTTAATAGTGTATGTGTTTCAGAGGCCACACAGAGAGGAGAAAGAGGGCAAGCATGATTATTTATGTAGATTCAGAGAGTTGCAGAACACATTAAAAAAAAAAAAAAAACTATGAAAGAGGTTTTAAAGAAATAGCAGTGAATCTGACGTTGACATACTTGAGGTTAGGGATTCGCTCAGCCATGCCAGTGATGCCAGCCATGATGTTGCCATGGGAGATCATGACACCCTTGGGGATGCCTGTGGAGCCGCTGGTGTACATGATGACAGCGATGTCCGAGGTCTGTGGCTGTCTGCGGTTAACTGCTACTGCAGAGACCGAAGACCAGAGGGATGACGGTGAGAGAGGAAATGCATCACGCATCAATATCAACATTTTTTTAGCTGTTCCTCACAATAAAAGTTATTAGGAGGAAATGTCTGCACACTAAAATACAGAAATGTAAAAAAAAAAAGATGAGGCCTTTCAAACAACTGCATATTACAAAAGGGCTGTTTTTTTTTTTTTGGACTGTTTTCACTATCAATTAATATATCGCATATTTTCTCTAAGATAAATCATTTAGTTTATACAGTCTCAGAGGATAAAGACCAATATGCTTGTTTTGCTTGACTAGCCATCAAACAGGTAGTTTCTCAGGGCTCTGGCTATTTGAAGGCTTGAAGAAAAGAAAAGCTATTGAAAAACATGGTTGAAATTATTGCCATCTTCTATGCAATTTTTATTTTTAATACAATAGTAGAGGAATTTTGGATAAATATATTTTAGAAACGTGTACATTGTGTGTTCTATTTGAAGTATCCAAGATTTTAGAATATTCCACGTTTGTTGTCTTTATCAAATAAGAGGAAAAATTACCAACATTGCTCAAGCGAAACTCGAGCACACACACAACTTAATTTCTGTTTCTCCTCATTTTCCTAAAAAGTCGACCAACGTCATCACGGCGCTGGGCGTTTGGCAAGTGCTGATCTGACCTCTTGCTGACTCTGTGATCCACAGCACATCACTCCAATTACACAGCAGGGTGTTGGCTTTGTATTAAGCCTCCATTAGAGCACTTCCATATCCGCGACAAAATTAGAAACCTTTTTAATCACATTGCACAAATACTCACTATTGTCAGGCTTGCATCCCATCTCCTTCACGACGTCCATGCTGTAGACCATGATGCCTCTGGGGATGTCTGACCAGCTTGTGGGTTTACTGTCAACTACAATGATATATTGCAGCCTGGGCACGTCACACAGTATGGCCTGGGACAAGGAGTTGAATGTAGGTCCGAGAGAGGAGGAGGGTGAATGAGAGTAAAAAGTGATTATGCAATCAACAACCAGTCATTCAGTGGCATAGAGCCTCGGTGATGACAGTAAAGCAGGTACCTTAAGTCGGCTATGAAGCAGGTCTTTGCTTGTGATGATGTGTGTGATCTCTGTCTCGTTCAGGCCGTGGGCAATGGCCGTGGGTCCAAGAGTGGCGTACAGGGTCACAACTGTCAAATGTAAGTCCGGTGAAGTTGGTTAGTCAGCTGAAGTGCTTCACTTTAGGTCCAAGAATGTCTGAATGTGCATGTTTGCTGTTCTGGGACTTACGTGGGAAATTGTACATGAAGCAGGCTTGTGCTGCGACGATCCACTCTGCTCTGGTCTCACAGAAGATGGCAATGTTACACTGGGGCCTCTGGCCGAGAGCTGCAAGACCACTGCCAAAACACTTTGCTGCATGGTAGGCTTCCTCGTATGACAGCCAGTTGTAGTTCCCCAGAATCACCTACACACAACAGGCAAAGGTATGTGCAATAATCAATTATAATAATACATTCTACAGGCCTAGGTAGATCAGATCATCTCATCCTCTCAGAGCATTTTTATAAATAAATATGAACAGTGTTTTTTTTTTTTGTTTGTTTTTTTTTTAAAGAGTACCAGTTGTTCTTGTAATTAATATGTGCACTGCTTTGCATTACATGGTAACCCAGAATGGTGTGTAAGAGATAGCAAGCACGAATCTAAGCTGTCAGTTTGTTGAATCTGATGTTGTAACCAGTCATACACCGGCATTCATGTGCAGTCAGTTAGCACCATCTGCTGGGCTTTCACAAGCATGCAAGTGTTAATGAACACTGAAGGAAGCTCTCAGGTGTGAAAAAGAGGAGCAGTAAAACTGCTGCTCTTCCACCCACATCCTTCACACTGTGCACAGTGGCAGGCTGTGCTGTCAGCCTCATGGACACTAACAAACTTCCTGTAACACCACAGATTCAACTCAACACTTTTACAAACTTAAAATGTGAGGAGCAGTGCCTAACGCTGACTTAACTAGTGTCTTGCTCCTGACAACAGACCAAACATTTAACAGAATAATTCAACAATCTGTTAAGCGTGCAAGAATGCCAGGGATGGGTCAGCGTCTCTCACCTTCTTGAAGACCTTCCCATTTGGCTGGAGCTCATCCTCCTCACTGAGCACCTCCCTGGTTCCCAGACAGTCTCTCTGTGGAAACCTCGCAGCTGCATGTTCAAACATTTTGTCCAGGGTGTCCACCCCAGGGTGCAGCCATGCAACCAGCTTCTCTTGGCTGTTGATGGCCCTGTAAGGCCCTGCTGGGTGTCCACTAACTGAGCGCGCCTTGATCCGGCGAGCCCGTTCCAAATTTGTGCCAGCACCAGAGAAAAAATACCAGGGTATGAAGGTGATGACGGAGTAGACCCACACCACAGAACGGAAAACCTGCAACAGCAGGGGGTTCATGTCCTCCTTCAACTTCATCTTCAAGGATGAAGTCAGCACTGAAGTTGAATCAAACCAGAAGAGCAATGGCACTCGTTACTGCTCCGTAAGTATTTTGACTTGCTGCTGAAGGTGCAGGTTGCAGGCGGGGGTTCTTTTGTGCGGCAAGTGAACCAGACCTGCAACACAGAGACACAACATGAAATCTTAGAAGCACAGTCTGGAATACAGATGTATCAGCACATTTGGAAATATCAAGCGGCAGCAAATGTGAGCAACCGCCACCTGGTAAATGAATCCTTGCTTGCATGAAGACCATCTCTGCCTATTCTTAGGCCAGTTCTTAAGTCAGCACTATTTGTCTCACCAGATCTGCTGGCCCTGCTGCGTGGAGGTCACTTATCATCATTCAAGAATTTGTCATTTAAATACAATTTGTAGAGAAATTTAAAGATTATTAATACATGCAACTGAATCAACCAGTGGTTGCATTAAAGCCAAGAAAATATCACCTCTGTAATTTTCTGAAATTATACACCTTCTCTGTGTCTCACCACAGGTTTGCAGCAGAGCCTCGCAGTATAATAAGGTTTGCAGGATTATGCCATGTGCTCTCCTCATTACTGCTCACTACAAAAACCTTTGGATCAACTCAGACTGTCTCCCGGAGAGCTCAGCTATTTCCAGTGTATCCTTAGGGCCAGAGTGTAAGTTGCAGTGTAGCACTGTACCCACTGAGCCTGAACATGCTAGAAGTAGCAGCAGTGACTCAATCTGCAGCTTAGTAGCAGAGGGCCTGAGGTCACATGGGAGGTTAGCATAACCCAGCCGGCTAAAGTAACAGTAGTGAGAAGAATCTAACACTGAGCAATGAGGTTGGCAGCTCCTAGCTATATGCAAACACAAGCTATAAGGAACTATTATTATATTACTCAGTAATTCTACATGTTTAGCAGCACATTCATGAAGAGTCCTCAGTGAGTGTAAGGGCCAACTGGGCTAACCTGCACTGCACCACACTCCTGTGTTCCAGGAAGGAAACTGTATGGCTAATGCAATATTACACTGTAGCGGACAATTTGTTTCACCACAACTATAGATGATTGCCTCTCACTGAATGGAATACATTATAAATTTAAAGCAGCTTGTGTAATATGTGTTGACATGTGCACTTGCTCCAGACTTCCTCATCTGGATACATCAGTGAGCACCACATGACTTCTACCCTCAGGACTAGAAAAGACACTCACTTCAAAATCACCACATAGCACTTCTGCCCAAATATATAATCAAACTGTAAATGTATCTATTGCTGCTGGTCAAAAAAGGCCAGTTTGATTTTTCTCTGTAAATTTAGAGAAGGGTGACATACAAATGCATATTGTCAGCTCACTCAGCTCCAAACCAAACAGCAGTGGCACTTGCTCTAAAGAATGAATCTACATATGCGTTGCATAAACCAATTCCACCTTAAGGGTGAAGGATGAACCTGTTTTGCAACGAATCACATACCACAACCAACTGACTGTATTTGCACAGACCAATCACACAAAGAAGTCACACAGACACAGTCAGGAGGGTGAATATTCCCTTCGTCTCGGTTTAACACTTGCAATACAGGTTCAGTCATTGTATACTTTGCTTTGTATTAAGTCTTGACACACCCACTCCTAGTTACTATTTCAGCAACCATGTGGCACGGGATCAAAAACTCAAAAATCACAAAAAAGGCTAATATGAAAGCAATTAACTGAAATTCAGTCAACAATGCATGATGAAACTATTAACTATTAATTGTAACCCCGGCCTCCAGCCAACCCCCATGTGGCTTTATCATGCCATAAAGCTGACAGTAGGCTCACATGCTTATTGTGATACCATCAGTATTAAACAAGCACACATGCACAGTGACTTGAGCCAACATACTTAGACATATTCAAATTTAAAATTTAAATTAAATGTAATATGTAAATGAGCACCACAATTTCCTCCTTAACAATCCATAACGTTTTTTCTTACTATCTATTGACGCGTTAATAATGAATATACTGTATCTACAGTGCCAGTATCTGAGAGAGCATTAGGACACCAGGATGATGCTTAAGTACAGTCTTTCCCTCCATGACTTAAATCTAGTGGATCATCTCTTGCATTTTCTCCAGGTTATTGTTTACAGAGATAATAAGAAACAGATAATGTGTTACACTTATATTCTGTGTTAACCCATTAATTGGGCTGTTGTTACCACGTTATATCTTTTACCTGCATCACTAGACAGGTGTCTAATCTATAATGTTTTGATTTGTGTGTCCTTTTCTGAGATAGTGGCTATCTGCGTTATTAGATCACACACTGTTATGACTGTTATGATACACTTCTATGATATGAAACCGTTCAGACAATCATGTGTGACGCTATCAAAGCCTAGCTCATTGTTTTGATCTGAGCCTGCTATCATCGGGACAGTTCTCACTCCACAGTGTCTGAAACTATAAAACAGGGCCAGCGAAGCAGCATCAAGATTAGCAGCTTGCGGACAGCTCAAAGACGCGCTAGCAGCTAGCAAAGAAGGGGAGCTAGCATTCAGCGCTTCAGCTAACCCCTGCAGCTGTTGCTGAGCCGCTACAGCTGCTGTAATAAAATAAGTTTCTTGCTCAAAACTCCCTTATGAATTAAACGCGGCACACGCATCGTGTTGTGCGCACATGTGGCACATTAAAGGCGACGTAGCGCTCTGCTGACCTAGCATGTCGCTAACAATCAGTCCCTCTCAGCAACATCTGCAAAGCGCTCACACAGCAACACACTCTCTCACCTCTTTCCTCAACCGCTGCGGGACTGGAACAAGCGTATTTATCCCTGTAACCACGGCTCTGACATAGATATATAATCTTTCAAAGCACTGTATCTGGTTGTGAATCGCGCCCGTGTGCCTGTCACAAAAAGACACAAAAAATTGAATAAAACTGTAAATCTGAGCATCGCCGGGGCCAGTGCTGCTAGCCCGGAAGCCGCCGGATGACGTCACGGCATTTCTCTGTCAGCGATTGGAGCGCTGGAGGTGGCGCGTGTTAGGGGCAGCGGGGACGTCAGCGGGGTTACTCTCGGTCACAAATGTCCGGGCCGCCAGTGAGCTATCAGTCACCGATACAGTGAGGCGGGGTAAACCCGGGCTGCCGGCTCTTTTTGAGTGGGCTGTCCATTACTCCACCTGCCTACCAGGTTCGCCAAACATGTGTCTCTTTGTAATTCAGCGCTATAGAGAATGAACCACCCGAGACAGAGCGCACAAGTGAGTTAACCAGGTACAGAGAGCGACAGCAATGGCGGGGAGATAAGTGAAACTGAAACCTGATTGGATGCAGCTGCGCAACGTGCTAAATGTGCACCATAGTTATGTGTAATTCATCTGTGTGTGTAGGACAGACCCCAGACTCTACGCGCGTCTCCTCTATGAAACATGTTGTGAGCATGTTACGAGAGGAAACCAACTTTCCTGCATGGCAGTACTTCCCAATTCCTTTTCAGCTCATGGCCCACTTTAAAATGGATGGATTGAAAGGATTTCAGCATTTTTAATGTTTGTAAAGACCATTTCTTTTTTAAAAACATTTAAACATGTTATATATAGTTATTTTTACATACATTTAATTAAATCTTTTCACCAAAATTATACTCTTTTTGCAAGTATTTGTTGGCCCATGTGCAATACCTTCGTGGTCCATCAGTAAGCCGTGGCCCACAGGTTGGGACCCACATCTCTATGGACTAGTCTTTAGTCCTGTGGCAAACAGACATAAAAAATAAGCCTCTCTTCAAATGTTAATGCACTTTTTATTTTAATAGAATTGAGGCATGAGCGAAAGTTCGGGCGCTCTACAAGTCAGCTTATCCTTTGCCACCTGAAGTATATTGGCGGAAATGTTTTGCTTTGGGATTGTGAAGCAGCCAGCGGCACAGGAAACAAGACTAGAGGGAAGAACTGATTCCACTAAATATAAATAATAATAGAAACTGACTGGCTGGCTTCTACGACAGGACAATGATCCAAAACAGACCTGAAAATCTACAATGAACAACTTAAAGAAACACAAGCTTAAGCTTTTGGAACAGACCTCACAGACTTGAACACCAACGGAGATCGTTGGTTATACCTTAAACTTGCTGTTCATTCAACACAGCCTAAAAATACCTCAGAACTTCAACTGATCTTAAGGAAAAGTGGTTGAAAATTCTTAAAACAAGGACAAAAAGACTTATCTGGCTACAAAAAGTGTTTGCAATCTGTGATGTCTGCCAAAGGAGGAAGTGTTACTAAATACTGACTTAGTAAGGAGCCCAAACTTTTGCACCTACATTGCATGTACCACAATTACTTTTTTCTGTTTTCTAAGGTCAAGAAACAGCCGAAGAAATATCACTGCATTAACAAAGGAAGGCTTGTTTTAATGTCTGTTTGCTGCAGGGGTTGTATTTACTTCTCATCACTTCAAAAATAAACAAAATATATATTTTACCCAGGGGTACCCAAACTTTGCATCTTTATAGACCAGACATATAACCTCACCAAGTAATGGTTCTTGAATATAGCGTATAAGAATATAAATACAACTGGCCACTAGGATCTGAAACAACTCTCAATTCTACCCCTAACTAATCCAGATATTTTAACCTACATACTTATTTTGTACTTGTTAATGTGGATCTTTTATAGAAATATATATATATATATATATATATATATATATATATATATATATATATATATATATATATTCCGTAATCCTTTATCACAGAAGACATTCTGACATGTCAGAGAGGCAGATGCGCAGATGATAATAATAAAATAAGTGATGGCTGGTTTCTTTTTAGTTGCTTCCGTTTCAGGCTCCTGTCATTGAGTGTGCTGGCTCACTGTCATTACCTACTGGGCCACAGCAAGCCTCAATTATGTTTTTAATGCAACCACCAGCCACGATACCTGGCATGATATTTTCTCTTCCCCTGCTGTAAGAGATCAACCAGAATCCTATATAATCCTAAATTTAACCAAGACATGAATTCAGATGGTAAGATATACTTATTTCATTGAGGTGAGTAACGCAACTTTCAGCATCTGATGCTAATGCACATTTTCCTCATCTTTATTCATTAATACCTTTCTGCAACTCAAACTGTAGCTTTAGGTGCTTGCAATAGCTTTTGTACACAAATAAAATTGTACTCAAGTACTTAGTACAAGTAATGTTGTTGTTAATGATGGTGGACATAAAGAAGCTTTGTCATGCTTTTTTTTTTACAATTAAATATGAATATTGTTGTAGTACAGTCATCTTTAACAAGAGTAACTGATTCAGGGGATGTGAGAAGTGTCCGCACTGCTGTCAGTTGTTTCTGGATAATCTTCTGGCAAAGTCTGCTAAGTTAGACTGCGGTGAAAGTCCCTTCCCCCCATCTGTCAGTCTCACCGCTATTTTTGGCCTTGGCCCATAGCTCTTTGTACTTCTTCCTCAGCTTGTCCCTTCTGGCCTTGTTTTCTCTTTTTCACTCCAGTTGGGCATTTGTACGTGTCAGCAAAGGAGGATCACTTCATTTAATACACCCTAAATAAAAAAAAAATTTAAAAAATCAGATACATACATTGACAAGAAATGTTCCTTATACTGCAATCATCTGACAGGCACCATCACTGATAGAGCCTCTCACAACAATGTGTGGTTTAGTCACAGTGCTAGTGTTGAAAATCGATATAGGCTGGTCCCATGACAGTAACTTTGAAAAAAGAGCTCATTTGTCAGAATGCATCAATGACTCCATAGTTTATTGATGCACTTAACGACACAAAAAGAAGCAGCTTCCAAAAATTGCTGATGACTGTGGATGGTGATGCGTTTTAAAACTGACATACCCATCATTACTCTCCAAGTGCATTGATCAAGAAACTGAACCCAGATATACCTTTTTGTTTACGGCACATTGTTGGGTTTTTTTTTTGGCATCTCCCATAAAATTCATTCAGCCTTTTTTTGAATCTTAAAGAATCATCACGGGCACGCCCTCATTGTCAATGATGTTGAGAGCACACTTACAACAGAAGAAACAGAAAAATAATTAGCAAGAAATCAAACAAATAACAGCAGGACACAATGAAAAGCAGTTGGGAATAGTTTGTGATCAGGGTTTAAAATTGATAGAAATTGAAATTGGTTGTAAAATGTGTGTGCAGCACAAAAGTTAAAAGCCTTTTTCCTATTAGTGTTTGGGATGAAAACAAATTCTGTTAGCTTTATTCCTATTTTTAGTGCCCATAACAGTCCTTTATAGCTGAACCTGTTCATTTCAATGAACAGTGTCAACTGCAGAGACAGTATTTTGACAGCAACAAACATATAAAAAATATGGATAGTTTTTTAAATATACAATCAAGAATTTTTCATAATTGTGTCATTTTAACAGTAAGCGTACTACTTTGTCCATTTTTCCTTTGCTGCATTCTCACTTTTATACACCAGAGGGACTCAGTGTGCATTTCTTTCATGAAGACATTGCACTGGACCCATTGGTAATTCAGAGAGAAGATCCCATACTATTTGTGTGTGAGTGTCCAGGATGGAGCAGAGTCTTCTTTGAGCAACATGATGAAAGTGAAATGGCTAGGTAAGCCATGTTTGACACTTTGACCCTGGACATTGGTCCCTTCTTGCTTGTCTTTGGGGTGTTTGCATGCCTGTTAGGCTATATGTCTGTACAGACAGATTCTGACAAATATATGCACACATACACACGAGTATGTGATCACATGATGAAGCCAGAGTGCGTACACAGTGATGATAATCGCTCTCCTCAGGCTATGTCTTTGAGGTCATCTTGATGGGACACTTGCCATCAGAGGGCAGATGTTATGAGCAAAAGGAACACTTTCATCTCCTCTGTGAAATACGTGTGTCCAATCTGATAATGACACCGAGACACACTTTGCACACACTTAAAGGCAAGACGCAGGAAGAGGAGAAATGTGTCCTGGAACTGTCTGTTTCTGTGTGACCCCGTGTGCACAGTGGCTAATGGCTGTTCCCTTGGGATCCACCTATACCAACCACTGACCAGTGTCATGTGACTTAATGATATGTTTCTTGTAAGCTGTTGCTGCTCTTTTTTTGACAGAACCAAAATTAGTAACCTTAAAATGAAATATCCATGCTTTGGTAAGAGCTGTAATTACAAGATATCACTGTTAGTTTCAAATCTTTTAAAAGTGAACAGGTAAACTAATAACTTTTCAGCCCCCGGCTGATTATGAAGCCCCTTGACGTCCAGTTGGACTTATTGGGACGTAGGGGGAAGGGGTTGTGTGGGGATTAGGGAACAAAAGGATCCTTCTCTGTCATCAAAGAGGATCTGCTCCCAACTCATCCCCTGCTCTGTGGCGACAGCTTTTTATTTTTCGGGAGTGACGGCTGGAGGGAGGGAGGGTGGGATATAGTGGGAGAGTTTGATGGTAGGGGATGCAGATTTCAAAGTAATCTTTAACTTTAAGCCCTGCAGTCCCTGTGAAATGAAGCCCTCTGCCCCAGACACAGTGTTGCCTATGGCTCCCAGTGGAAGCCTGCCTGCCACCCCTCCTTTTTTTTTTCCCAAGCTTTTGTCACGGTGGCATTTAAGTGGCATTACTCACCAACTGGATGACCAAATGAAGGAGTCCCTTTGAGGGACCTGAAAGAGTTGGATTTTAACTCCTGAGACCAGTGTCGCCTCTTAAAACAACACTAAGTGGAGATAAATGCCTGCTGTGTTTTTTGGATTCAGCAGATACCTCAACCAAATGGAGACACCTTTGTGAATCATAACGGATCTAATAACCCAAACATTGTGAAGTGTATGTTCCTCCAACATGTGAGATAACTGGTGAGCAGAGATGTGTATTTGCGGCCTAATTTATATGAAATGAATCCACAAAAATTCAATAGGCATTCTTTTATTCCACGCTTCCTTGTAAGCTAACACCTTTGAGAGTGATCTGGGCACGGACCAAGTCGTTAGTGGAGTTTATATGGTCTTGCAGTTTATATGACTTGGAAAGCATTCTTAAGCCCATCAGATGATTTAAGACCCCTAGGAGGTCATCTGCACTTCCTTTGTCTCACTACTTTACAACACTACTTATTTGGGGCCCCCTACCCCAAAGTTATTTCTCTCATCTTGTGAAGGCTCATGTCCCCTCAGGGTCATTGGCCAGGGATCCCCTGCTGACCTGGTCCACCGTGGGGAGTCAGTGTAATAACACAGAGGTGGTTATGGGGTAAACAGGTTCTGTCATTGGCACAATAGGCCATGTTGTTAGAGATGGTGGCGGCACAAGAAGAGTATAATAAATCAATTACAAATCAACAGCTTGACACATACACATGTACGCCTGCTCGCACAGTAGTCTCCAAACAACTTATTAAATTTGTCATATAAATAGTTTCAGTGCAACAAAATGGGAGGAAAGTTGGGGAGGATACTACTATAATGATATCTTCCTATTGTTCCCACTGGTGGCTGCTAATATTTCCATCAGGAAGCCAAGTTAAAGTGCTCTTTCAATGGTTTTAGGCCTTCTGTGTAAGCATCTGTCATAGTGTGACATGCCTGTGCACACTATCACATTTGTACTTTACTCAAATAAGAGCTCAAGGTCAATGTTCCCTTCAAAAGAATTAAAAATAAAAAAAAATAATGGAGTTGCATATAAAATGTGCATTCTGTAAGAGAATCAAACAATACGGGGAGGCATTGAAGCTTCACACATACTGTATCCAAACTTATCCTACATATGTAGTTTACTTTTACATTATATGCTGTAGATGTAGTTGGAATATTTTCTGGACTACAAAAAGCTGATAGAATGCAAGTTTTGCTGGAGCCATGTTGCTCATACAGTCATCGGTTTAAGTAAGTAAACGTCTTTTTTCACAGCAGACAGGGTGAACCTTTGCATGTGATAGGCTCCTTAGAAGCCAAAGTAAAGGCTGCTGATATTCAGTTATCACATAAACCTACAGATGGGTGACAAATGGAAAGGAAAAACCAACAGAAAGAGTCTCAGTAAGGTGCTGAGCCACCATGAGCCACCAGAGCATGTTTCAGTGCTACTAGTCTCTGAACTCTACCGGAGGGATGAACACCATTCAAGATATTCCCTCATTTGTTGTTTTGATTTTGTTGGTCCAAAATCTCCCACAGGTGTTCAACTAGGCTGAGATCTGGGGCATTGTCATTCTGTTTTTCCGTTCATCTTTTTTAGGGTTTTCCTTTAATTTGTCACTTCATTGTTAATGACACCATCCATGTAGACCTACACTAATACTGACATGGCAAACATCTATAAGGATGTCTAAGCACACTGGCATTAAGAGCTTTCCCTTTTCATTAGGCTATAGCTGCTGACGAGCTGAAGTCCGTGCATCACATCATATTAGAATTTAGAGAAGTGAAGTCGCTGGCTTCAGTTTCAGGCCGGTACTTCAACATGCACATCAACCAAGTGAGAATGAGCGAAAACAGGGCGAGGACACTGGCCGCGAACAAGAAGACCGGGCCGAGTGGCGACGCGGTGTTGTTGAAGTTATGAACAAAGACGAGGCCCAGAAGTAACAGCACCGCCATGGACAGGAAAGAGAAGATGGCGCACACGCAGCCTGTCGTGAGCGCAACTTGTTTGCAAGTCTGACAGCTGTCGCTGCTCTCCTGGGAGGCTGCTAAAGACGCGGACGGACCCGAGTGGTCATCCGTGTTTCCCGAGTTCACGCACTGGTGCCTCGCAAGCTGCAGCGCCCCGGTCACTGCGGGGTTGTCGGGGAGGCCGTGAACCCGATATTCCGGTACTGGAGTTCGGTGGCGACACACGGGGCAACCGATTCTCCATCTTCGACCGTCCCGGGAGTGCAGAGTGTCGAGGCACTCCAGGCAGAAGGTGTGGGAGCAGGCCAGCAGCTTGGGGGCGTGTTGCTCCGAGTCAAAGTGGTTGTAGCATATTTTGCACTCGTATTCCTCTCTGGGAAACGAGTCGCTCCCGTCGGGCGGAGAAGCGTTGACCGCCTCCGCCATGTTCCGTCTGCAAAAACGGCTTTATTTCACCGCTGTGCATTTGCACCGGTGACCGGAATCCCGCAGCAAACCGAGGAGTATTTCCGGATGACAATAAAACGTTTTAAAGTGAGAGAAATCTTACTCTCTCTGCATACCCCGGTATGAGTCAACCCCGGTAGCGGAGTCCCGGTGTCTGTCCCGCCTCCACCCGCTGGTGTGATTACAGACTCGTTGTGTCACCGGCCTGGGGCACAACCCGTGCACGGCGACAGACCGGGCTTCATCGCGATCAAATTACCAGAACTAAACCCCGTCCACCACAAAAGATCCAGTCGATAGACTTGTTCAAATTGATTTCCCAATTTGGTGTCTGTCACCTGGTTGATTTGTCACAAGTCTGGATTCATGTATGTGCGGCGCGTTTAATCGGCCTATTTAACCGTATAATTAGCATTTAGCGCCCGCAGCGACACAGGGCAGAGCGCCGTGTCTTTGTCCGTCGGCGGTTCAGCACCACGGGCAGTGGACAGCGCCCAGCGGCGCGGTCAGCGGTGACACGTTCAGCTGCGGCCCGGCCCCGGTGCGGAGGAGCACAGACCAGCGGAGAGCAGGCGAAACACCGAAGAGCTCTGCACATGCCAGGGTATAACTTTTACCTGCTGTCCTTTTGCAGCAGTCACCTTCAATTGATCTTTCCTTTTTCATGGAAGGAGACCTAAAAAAAAAAAAAAGTCCTTTACTACCACTCTAAAGATATTTCAGATTAAACCTGATCCTGCATCTATAAAAATAGTGCCTTACCAGCACACAGAGTTTTGGCTCTGCTATATTTAGCTTTTGTGGAGACTTTATTTGTGTTTGAGCCATTGCTAGCCTTGGCAACAAGGCCAGATACACACGCAACTGCAGCATCCATTCAATGAATAAACGCACTGTTATGTTACACCTGAGACTGACATTGTGTGCTTCAGAACATGTACTGCTTTATAATCCCGTTAAAGCAGAAGATATGAATAAAAATGGATTCCCCCGCTGGAAAATCAATCAAATGGTAATTTAGTATTGTGATACCTTTCAACAGTCAGGCATCTTCTCCTGTTGAGCGACTGCTGAGGATTAAAGCCCTGTCTGTATACCAGTAGTATACCATACAGCTTAAATTGTTGATGAAAAAAAAAAGAACACACTGTAATAACCCACTTCTTCACACATAATAGCACACTGTCTTTAGAGAACCTCACTCTGAAAGTCTTCAAACAAAGACCACAGACAAGCATTAAGTTTGTGTCCCTATACATTGACCTGACAAGTGCCCTCTTGTGGCCAAATCCGTGCATGCACGTTTGCACACTGAAAGTATGTCGGCTTGTGTGATAGCGTCTCATGTCTAACTGGGTAACAGTTACATACAATTACATGCAAACAGCGTGCTAACTGTAATGAGTTACAGTTATTAATAAAACAGAGTAATCACATTAAAGATGCTTTGCTGGAATAAGCCTACTGATGAAGCACGCTGGGAAGGGGAATTGACAGAGATCACAGAGTCATAGAATAGTTTCTAAGTAAAATAATTCACAAGTGATCAAACTCACTCATTAAGAAGCATCATTGTTTTTTGTTTTTTTTTACTTAATAATATATTGCACTGGATATGTCTCACAGATCTAAAGTATATAACTGCTTTTTATTAACATGTATCCAGTCTTTAGGGCGGAAGTAGGAAATCCCTTTATGGTGTTGTCACAACAACAGATAACATGTCTTTCCAACATGAGGCATGGTGTATTGTAAGACCGATAAGGATCTTACTGCAGGTAACACTGCACTGTTCATCATGGGACCATAAACGATTAGCTCAATTTTCAGTTCTCATTTGATGAACTCTTAAAGTAACCCTGCATGCCCAGAGGCTGTGTGGTTAACAAACGCTTTGCTTCTTCATTTCTTTTCTCCCACTCACCTGGACTCAACTTATAGGCCTTTGTTATGACAATTGCTGTAAGTTTGAGTCCCCACTGAAATGTTGTGGGTCACATGTATTTGATAAGATCAAACACATGAGAAAAACACTACCACCTTGTAACAGTAACATCCCAAGGCCACTAATCACAGAGTGGATTTCCTTATTCTGAAGAAACAACATTTCTTAGATGACTATCTAAATGTCGAGTTGGCCATTCTTCTAATCTGTTTCTCCTATTTCAAACAAGGTCCGCTCTGTAGTCTTTGTGATGCAAGCCTCTTTTGAATTGTTGTCTCTGACCTGCTGCAGGTTAATAAAGACAAAACATCAAACAACAACTGATGATATATCACAAAAATGCATCAGATTTTTGAAGGGCATTATAACAACATTTGGTCATTTGTAATCTCTATCCAGTGGTAACAAAAACATGTGTTTGCATTAAGGTTTATTAATGAGTGAAAGACCTGTTGAATGAGGACAATATTTCAGTGAGGACAACACATTGGCCCCAGCTTTATTCAGAAACTGCGTCTGGGTGACGTGACGAAGAAATAGAATAGTTCATTATTTCCAAATCTGTGTTTGCAATAATGCAAAGAAAGAATTGGCCTCAACTATGATGAGCCGTCTGAGGGTGACTGAGCTGTAGAAACTAATATTATGGTACATTATTTGAAATTCCCTCACAGCAGTGGCATGATTCTCCGAAGAGCAATAAAGGTTGAGCACATGCTGTTTTACAGCCAACTGTTATTTCAACACAGTAAAACCTCAATATAAACCTAATGAGTACTGCAAATTAGGGTTATCAATTTAAGGTGTCTATAATTCTGCTTGTCACAGTATAAGTTAGAGCTCTTTTTTTCTCTGCTACACTTACCGTATCTATTTTACAGTAGAAGAAATGCATGACTGACTATTTTCATTTTGAGAATAAGTTGTAGCTTGTTAGTTCAGCAGTTGACTCCCTATAGCTTATGGTCAAATAATCACTGTGATGATTTGATTACCGTTAAATGTCTATCTATATTTGATCTTGTGTTGTTGTGCTAATCATGAATACTGAGAAGTCACTCTGGAGAGACTGGAGATTTTTCCAGTAGTCTACATAGGCCTCAGCCTGACGCAGCGCATCGCTATAGGGCCACAGCCAAGATCAAAACTGCCTGTGGGTTATTAGGCTATTAGACTAACTTTATCTTTAGTGGAGGTAGAGCAAATCATTGTGTTTATTTAATGTGTACAGTTTCAGAAATATAGCCTCGAAAGCCCCTGGCTTATTCTGTGCGTACTCCTGGTAAATGCAATGCGCTCTTTCTTTTTGGGACCATTTTGTTCCTTATTTTTGATGCAGTTCGTCCACCGCCACAGCACATTTCTGACTCAGCTTACCTCTCTAATTGATTTGACATGGTAGATCCAATATCCTTTTCATGATAGTCAAACTTTAGTGTGATAACCCCCCACCCCCAACCCCCACTCCCTCCACTCCTTCTTTTATGGACATATAATGTTTCCACATGTTCTGTGTCCACTGCTCAGTCTTATACAGGGAATAAAATATATACTAGCCCACATGCTGTGGGATACTGTAATGAAAGCGACAGAGACACTGCTGCTATAAAGTTGAGATCTATTTATGTAAAACAAAGACAAAAAAATGGTCACTTTGCATCCTCCATCAATGTCCAGATTGTTTTTCTTCTCTTTCTTTGCAGATACAAATCTGTCAGATTGGTAGCACCACAGAAACAGCTGGCTTTGCTTATTCATATCTTTACATGGAAGCCTATATGTGACAATTCTTGATCGTTGATATGTTTAGACAATAATGCAGCAAGTATTGACAAATCTAATAGCGATCAAGTAATTATCTGCCAGAAGGTCAGGTCTGATGATGCCTCAGTTTGTCTTCTAAAGGTCACGACCAACCATTCAGGTCATTCAAGGAATGCAGGTTGACCAGGCCTCTAAACTGAATCAGCCTCTATGTATAGGCCCATAGCCTGTTCTTGTTCCTAAGGGAAAAGGAAAAAATGTATCGGTCTATTAAACACGCCTAATTATCATAATCATCAAAACTCGACAAGCTCCAGAAAAGTCAAATGATCCCTCATGTGGTTCTATGTGTCTATAATCGACCATTTGCACGGATGTGTTACACCAACCACGGGTCCGAGCAGCACCTATTGTTCAATTAGTGCAACTATTACATTAGATGAGCACGCAGAGCCTTTTGCGCGGAGTGTGATGGAACTCGTGGAAAAAAATAGATCCTCCTCTTCACCGTATTTCTCTCCTGACCTCCACTATCTGAGCACAGTTTGCTGGAGCGAAAATCTTCCTTAAAAGTTTAATAGGCCACATTTCCATTTATGCTCTTGGGGATTCATGTGGAATTACGTTTATTATTATGTAACGTGTTTATTGACCAATTTATACTTTTCAGTGTAGGCTATAAAGAAATTCTAATTTAAAACAACAACAACAACAACAACAACAACAACAACAATAATAATAATAATAATGAAAAGAAGAAGAACTTCGCAGTGTCATCCACGATAAGGTGAATATCGGCCCTATAGAATAATCAAATGTGATCTTTGTAATAGTCTCACCTGTTGCAGTCTTTTGTCTTTTGCCCCGTTTCATGGAATAAGTCGATGTTAAATATCCTTCCACATGCGCGCAGCGAGCACCTGGGCTGCACCTCACATTATAGTACCTGTTAGATATCTGACGCGCACATTCCTTCTGCCTCTTTTGTTTCTCCCCAAATTCTCGATCAGAAAAAGAATACATATTTTCCACTTATGTCACTCAATTTGTCTTTTTGTAATAATAATAATAATAATAATAATAATAATAATATACTGATGTCAATATCTATTGAATCAACCGAATAATTTAACAAGAATTAACAGGGATTCAGGTGTGTGTATGTGTGTGTTTTTGTGTGTGTGTGTGTGGGTGGGTGGGTGGGGGGGGGGGGGGGGGGGGGGGGGGGGGGTTCACCTGAGAAATAAATGCCCACTAGAAACTTAGACAACTTATGGATTGACTAATAGAAACTCCCAAGGAAACAAGTCAGAGTCTATCGGTGGTTTTAATGTTTTGTAATATCTCGGGAGCCCACTTTATAAAATCAACCTGCACGTTTCTTCTTACCGGTTCAGTTTCGTGCATCATTAAACCTTCTTCTACTGTAGAAGCCCAGCAGTGTCATGATTCCTCATCGGTCAGATGAGCATCATCATGAGCATCATATCTCAGCAGAGGCAGGTAAATAGTCAGAATTCAGATCAGGTGTGTACCTGATAGATTTTTATTAAAAAGTTGTGCAGTTTGTCAAAAAGTTTGAAGCTTGTGACAGGACAAGCTGACCTCGTGAGGTCAATCCAGACAGAAAGGAGCCCGTGCCGTCCAATCACAAAGTTCCCCCAGTCCCTGAACGTCCGGGTCTTCGGCCAATCAGGAGGCGCAGCGCGGAGTCAGAGGGGACAGCGACCACAGATAAAATGTTTGACTTCCATCCATCCTCTCAAACCATCCTCCCAATCCTCGCAGGACTGTTTGCAACCTGCATTTGGGTTTCGACTCTCACCTCTGCGCACACCGAGCAGCGGACAGGAGCCAGCTCCACCTCCGGAGGGATTCACTTTTCTCCTCAACCTGTTACTCGAGGAAAAGGAGGCTGCGCCGCGTCTGTTAGAGAAGGCGAAACATTGCAACTGACTTAAGGTATATTTTCGGTGGATTAAAAGCGACGAGCAGCGGCAGCTTCATTTAAAGCGTCCCCTGGCAGAAAGTCAGGAATCATGACAGCACTAGCTGGAGGTTTACCGAGAATGATGAGACCAACCCCTCACCAGAACTACCCGCGGGGCGGATACTCTCTGGAAGGTAAGGCACCGCCACCGGTTGCTGCCACACACTCACAGGAAAATGAAACTTTCACGAAACTTCAGCAAAGTTGTCGAGCTCGTTTTTAAACCTGCAAAAAAAAAAAAAATCATTAGAACCGAATATTATTAGAAACGAAGTTTTTTTTTTTTTTTTTAAAAGTCGTTTTTACAGACAAAAGCTGCAGGGTAAAGACCACATTTCCAGGGAAAACGGGACGTGCTTTTTACATTTTAATTGTATTTATTCAGGCTATTATTTATATATAGATATTTGTGTGGTAATATGTGTCACATTTTAATATTTTTGATAGGCCAACTTAAAATGTTCTGATTTTTTTTTTTTTTTTTTTCCTAAAGAAGATTATTTTTGGCTTTTCATACCACTAGCAGAAATGTTCTTCTCTTAGGACAGTTGAGATTTTTTTTCTTTTTTAATCTGAAATTATACCCTAGTGACTGTAAGATTGAGGACGTGTTTATTTTGATGCATGAAAGACTTTACACTTTAAAAGTCCAGTCGCTCCTAACTGCTTCTTTTTTGCTTCTGGCTACAAAAAACATATATTAGCCTACCATATATAAATATATATATATATATCAAACAAAGTCTACAAGTTGTGCAACTAAACGCATGTCCTGCACTGCTGCCCAGTCTCCACTCCGTTGGGACAGGGTCGGGTCAACCAGCTCGGCGGTGTCTTCATAAACGGCAGACCTCTCCCCAACCACATCCGCCATAAAATCGTGGAGATGGCCCATCACGGTATCCGGCCGTGTGTCATCTCCCGTCAGCTGCGGGTGTCTCACGGCTGCGTCTCCAAAATCCTCTGCCGGTACCAGGAGACAGGCTCCATCAGGCCGGGGGCCATCGGAGGCAGCAAGCCAAAGGTGAGAGAGACGTGATGTTTTGGTAAATTGTGGCTAAAATATGAATGAAGAGCCAAAAACAGCTCGTATTATACCGAGCAGTGTTTTCAGAAAACGACCAAGTGAATATAGCCCATGCTTTAACATTTCCAATCCGGCAACAAGTGCGCTACAAAGTGGGAGACTTTATTTAAAAGCCTGTGACCTCTTCTGTTTGGCTGTGAACTAGTCATGATAAATAATCTATCACCTTGTTGTTAATAAAAACGAAACAGAGCCAATTAAAAGTCATACAATTCAACGGGACCTCTGTGGAAAAGCCTTTAGGACATATATAAAATATAAAAGTTAATGGGGTTGAACTTTATAGATTCTCTATAGCCCAGTAACATTTTAAATGATTGTGTTGCATTTGCATGGCCACTCTAAATTTTTAAACCAGGTTGTACTTCGACCTTTCTGTCTCGCCTAATGTAAAAAAAAAAAAAAAAAAAAAGTGACACGAAAACTCTTCTTCTCTCCTTCCTCCCCACCAAAGCAAACCGCCACTCCAGAGTTGGACAAGAAAATCGAGGAGTACAAGACAGAAAACCCGAGCATGTTCAGCTGGGAAATCAGGGACAAGTTACTGAAAGATGGGATCTGCGACAGGAACAACGTTCCCTCAGGTTGGTGCAAAGGTTGAAATGTGTGGTCACCAGGAAGGATGTGAAAATGATTGGCTCATATTTAAAAAAAACAAACAAAAAAAAACAATAAATAAATAAAAAAAACTTTAATACCATATTAATACACATAGGCTACATTTAGACAAAAATAAGCACAAAATAAAAACGCTCCCTCTGAACTGTGGACATACCAATCTTTTGTTTGCACAGGGTAGGATTGCATTTTGTATCAGGGGCCTATTTTTCAATTTATTTGATTTAATTTTGTTCAAAACAAACAAACAAACAAAAAAAAAAAACACATACAAAAAGAAAAAAAAAACAAAAAAACAAAAACAAAACAAACAGAAAGACTTTTATTTTTCGTCTAAACTTCTCCTTCCGTCTCAGTGAGCGCCATCAGTCGCATCATGCGCTCGAAGTTCGGCGGAGCTGGGGAGGATGATGAAGATGATGATGAAGTGGTGAAGAGGGAGATGGAGGAAAGCGAACCACGGACAAAACACAGCATCGATGGCATTCTGGGAGACAGATGTAAGTGCAACGTTTCTGGTTTGACCTCGCTGCGTGTAGGCCTGTGTCTGCTTTACATCTGGGTTCACTGTGGAGGATGTGGATTTTGTTCGTTTAGTTTTGTTGTCTGCGGCTTGTCAGGTGTATAGTCGACAGGAAAGTGATACTGATAATTATAATGATAATAATAATAAATGCGTCTCAGGCTATATAAAATTTTGATATCAATTAGGCTAAATAATAGAGGATTGATCGGGTTAATCTGGGCAGAATTAAATACATTGAAGTTTCAGGTGTTTACCAGCGCTAAGGCTTCTGAGATTTGACAAATGTAAAGAAAAAAAAAATTAAGTGGATAATCAAACATTTGTCTAACTTCCAAGCCTGAGAAACTTTTTTTTTTTTTTTTTTACACTCAATCGGACACTTGAGGATGAACTTCAGGGACAAAGCAGGGAGAGTCCATTGAGACTCACACCTCAGTTTGACGCGCACAAAAGCCAAAGTCCAGTGAGCGGCTCAGTGGTGTACAAAAAGACGCCAGGGCCTTTCAAAATAGGGAAAGAAAGGGAGAAAAAACTGCGCTGACAAAAGGCCGGGAGAAGACATTATGAACCCGCAATGAGCGATGAATTATTCAGGGACACCAATAGGCCCAGTGCGACCAGGTTTATAGAATCCTCAAAAAAGTGCCAATCTGGGGCTTTTCCCACTGTTTACAGTTTGTATTCGGAAAAAAAAAAATAGGGGAAAAAGTGCTCAGACTTTAGGCAAACACCTGTTGATTTACGACCTGCTTTGGGGCTGAAGAGAGTTGCCGCAAAAGGGAAGGTTGCTGTTGGAGACACAATGCAGTCTAGAGTTAATTATTGATGAAAAGACCTCTAGAAACAGTGGCAGCGTTTTGGCGTGAGGACAAAATACGTGATGACGCACAGGTTTAATTCGTATTTTGATTGTTGTGGTTTCGTTTGGATTTCACTCTGTTGCTCGGCTTTAAGAGATGATAACTTTAGGCCTGCACAGAAATAAGATAAACATCAAGTTAACACATCTGGCAGCTGCTAGAAGGGCTCATGATTTTCGCCTGAAATGTGTTAAATTCACATCAGGCCTTTTGCGTAATCAAATTGAACGGTGCCGTTACTTGTGCGCACGGAGCTTTTGTCACAGTCTTTGCGCAGCGAGCATGACGCCTTCAGCCAGTGAGCGCAGGGAAAGCCTTCTCCCCACTAGATTAAATCCAAAGCTTTTATTTCTCTCCACTTTCATCTCGGACAAAGTCCGCCCCTTTCCTTTCCGCCTAGGGCGCACACATTCATGCAATATCCGTGGGCACTTCCCTCTCCCTCTCCCAGGCGAGACACATCCCCAACACTCATCAGACAGCGTTGACTTCTCTAACTTTTAAAACTCTTTTCTGCACTAAATAAACCCTTTTAGCGCAGAATGGACCATTAAAATTGGAAAGAATCTGATTCATCCTATCCATAAATTAAGATCCATCCGTGCTTTTTAAATTAATTAAAGTTGCACCTTTGAAAATATTTTTTGTTGAGCTTAAAGGAGTGTGTTTGATGCAACTCACAGAAATTGTAAGAGTATTCATTTTTGATGATCTTTGATCTTTAATTAATACTTTTAGGCTGGTATGCTTTTTTTTTTTTTTTTGAAAGAAAACAAATAACATCAGCTATTTTACATCAAATAGGTGACATCCTACATGCAAACAGCTCTAAGACACTTTCTTCCATTGATATACAGAAGAGCACTATTTCATTCTTGTGTCTCTTTGTGGAAGTAGTTGTTGTTTTTCTCTTTTATAGCACTTCATTAGAATGTGAAAAGAGAGGTTTTGGGACTGGGAGAGTGTCTTCTGGCCAAATATTGATTAAGTAGGTGTTTGCAGAGGCTATTGTTGTGGTGGAGAGAGGCCTGTTGCTCTCTGCCCCTTTCTCCTCTACCACTATTGTTGCCTTTCCTTAAGTGCTAAGATCAAAGCTGACTCATTTAGATTTATTTGTCTGGGAAAAGGACTGCTAAGGTTTGTGGGATAAAGTATACTGGGCAGCCCCAGGTCTGCATGGCATTAGCAAGCGGCTGGGACATTGTGGGAAAAAAGGATGTTTGCTTGGATGAATCTGATGCTAAATTGTTTACATCTCCTTTAACTGTTGAGTTATGTGGACTGAATTTAAGCAACATGCGTAGTTGTGCTGCAGTTTGAGATATGATTGGACGAACTGTTTGTGCCACTTATCGCATTTGTTCATAAAGCCGGCGTGTATCCAGCTCAGTGTATCTTTGGTATATGATTTTAAACAAAAGACTGAATATTCCAATGGTGCCAAGAAATTTGTTTTTTGCCATGAGTGAGACTGAATTAATTGATAGCATCCTTCCCTCTATTTATTATTGTTAGCACTTTAGCCTCATTTAACTAATTAAAGTAACCAAAGTCATGAAAGAGGAGTAGCCACTCTTGCAGGATCAATTTATGGCAGTGGGGGTGAAAGGGAGAGAGAAGAAGGAAAAAAAAAAAAGAAAAGCTCAGAAATACAAACAGTCAAAGGGATAACTTTTCTTTAAAGGGAATCCTGCGGTGCCAAATTGAATGAGCCCAGTTCTTTCAAATCTGCCATGGTGAACGCAGTCAACATGTAATAATTGGTTTCATTGAGGTGCATTCCAACAATCTGCTGCCATTCTCCTGCTTCTATTGTCCACGGGCAGGCAAATAGCCAGAGGGACAGGAGGAATCAAGTGCTGACAAAACATGAAAGATTTAGCTGCTTTTGTCAAAGGAGCTGAGTAGGACTTTGTTTGTGTAAATAAACTGGGTTAGTGGCTCCCTGTGACTTTGGCATAAATTTAGCGAGAGGAATATTTAGAGCGTAAAAATAGCAGAAAGATCATATCTGCTGTTTTTTTTTAGTTTTTTTTTTTTTTTTTAGAGTGTACCATGTTTTAAAGCAGCCAAAACGTGCATGTAATATACATCCATCACGTGCAGCTGCCATATCCGAGCCATCTAATCCAATTTGAAAGATTCATAACTTTTGCTCTCATGAGACCCTCTACGAATATAAACAGATAACCTTTCTCTCACAGCAAAAGCAGCTGAGCAGCGTGGCAATAACCCGCGACTGTAAACAGAGCGATTGACTCTGATTTTCTTGAACTCGTGTGTTTGTCAGGGGTCTCTGCATTTCCATGGTGAATGAGTTAAAGATTGCAGGGTTAGAGGAGACCGTCTCTGTGCTGGTCACAGGAGACAGACGGCCTCAATGCAACCAGAGGAATGTCTGTTATAGCCACATTTCCATTCTCCTCTCAGGGCTGGATAATGGAAGAAATTTATATTTGGGCCTCACGCTGTGTTTTTCTGTGTTAATAGTGTTTATAATGCGAGTTTAGCCTAGTGGACTGCTTGGGAAAACAAACCAGAATTCACAATATATCACAATATATTTCTACCCTCCAGATAGATAGATAGATGCTTTTCTCTCCCTCTTCTCAAATATAAATACTCCATACTTTTACGTTCCGTGTTGGCATGACTCTCAAGGCTCCCTCATTCTCAAAAAAAGAAAGAAAAAATCCACACTGGCTGATCTGCAACTGAATGCAGACTCTATGCTTCATTAAAGCCTCTTTCTCTGTTGGCACCCACATTGTGATCCTCCAATATTAATTCAAAGGACAATTAATGAATGCAGGCCAACTTTGAAGTAATGGGCTGAGGTCCTGCCCTGAGCCGGCCCCTCGGCGCTGATGTACTCTCCACATTCTCCCCACTAACCCCAGAGACACTGTGAAGTGACTGAAAGAGAAGCAGTGAGCAATGGAAGGTCAAGGAGAGGAGCCCCAGTAGAAAAAGAGCTCTCTATTTCCTTGGAAGTATTAGCCAAGCAAAACTCTGTGATGGGGAGGATAAAGGAGTGAGAAGAGAAAAGGGTCGGGGGCGAGGGGACTCTGCAAAGAGGAGCACAATGGGATAGTTAATTGAGTAAAGCCAGACAGCGTTGTCAATCACTTAACTTTGTTTAGCCTCAGTTTTTGTGGAGCTGTTTCATCCAGCACATTGCACATTATAGACACGCCAGCACAACTCTGTTGCTGTTTTGATTAATGTCTCTTTTCCCTCTTTGAACCAAAAAATCCACAAAAAAAAGAACAGAACTTTAGGATGTAAGATTTATTTATTTTTTTAAAACTTTGTGTAAAGTTACAGCATTTATTTCCTACGTTTGTCCAAACACAAGCATTAATACAACGAGTATGAGTGTTTGTTGGGTAAAAAAAAGAAAGCACGGAAAGTGATGGTGATGGTTTCTCTCTCTGTTGAGTGACTGTGAAGTTTTGTTGGGGGGGTCAGCGGTGAGGCCGTCTTCACCGCAGCGGCGCTGTGCAGTAGCTGTGAAAAGGTCAGGGGCTAACCTAGGGTCAGTTGACTGTTAAAACTATCAGGCCCCAGGAAAAGGGGGTTATGATAATGTTTGAGTAAAGATGAGAACTGACAGACTCCTTAACGGCAGCATGTCTCACTAAGGAGCCAATATTGATCAGATGTGAGCTTTCATTTTACAGTGCACACACTTCCAGAGGGTTATTGCTGTTATTTGAAAAGGCTTTGCTTGTTATTCTGAAGGAGGTGTTTGGCTTGGCTGTCTGTCTGGTTTGTAACAGGGCTGGATTGAGGTGGATCTCTGCTGGTTAGTCTCCGTTTAACTGGAACGTGCGGCAGACTGGCCTGTTGCTGCAGCCCCGCGTGGGTTCCGTGCCGTTGCTTTGTCCCTGCCCTGAGGGTGGAAATGCCACCGTGAAACTGTCACCTAACTGCACCACAGTGGAACTAAATAATAACCACCACACACTGGGCACACATAATAGCCGGTGCAGGGCCATTTGTGACTTTTTGTCACTTCACCAATATTAGACAGAGATACATCTTTCAGCGTCATATCGCCAGCTAGTTCTTTGTCCGTTAAATGCCAACCTCCTGCGCTTATTCACTCCATTTTTTTCTCTGTCTAGCACATCATCATCTCCCTCTCTCCTCTCTCTTTCTCTCTATCTGCCCCCCCCTTCTTTCCCAGGCAGCTGCGGGTTCCTGGGGGCTTTTTAGCAAGTCAAGTGAGCAGCCCACTCACTCCCATTTTTCCCTTAACTGTTAACCCCAGCTGAGCCCATAAGCTGTCAGTTAACTATTCTTTTCCTCCAGTGCATCTGCTCGCTCTGGCTCTATGTGGCATGCCACTATTTTATTCAGTGGCCCACTCGCACTATGCTCTGTGGCCTGAAAGGGCCAGATCTACTTCCCTGGGCAAATAACTAGTTCATTTGTCTCTTCTGCCCTTTGTTTTGTGTTGCGAACACATGTCACCAGCTCAATTACCTTCTCTATTAACAGCCCCTGGAGGAAGGGCTAGCCAGCCCCTACCAGGACAAGACTATAAACTGCCCCATATGCTCCACTTCTCTTTCTCTTTCTCACTGTGGCTCTCCATCCCTCTCGCTTGATTCTTCCCTTTCCTTTAAAATCTCTTCAGATTATAAAATAAAACTTTTCCACTTTTCCCGCTCCATTCATTTTTTTTTTTTTTTGCTATTTCAAGCTGCCTGTGTGAATTTCTCTGCACACATGTACACATGCATGGATGTGTGCGCCTGTGCATGTCTCTTCATATTAACATCTCTTAAGCGGGTGGGAGGGGGGATGAATGCTTGGCAAGGCAATTCCTGGCCAATGTAGTCTACGCAGTAAACAAGAGCAGTCTTTATTCGTGCAGTTGGAATCCTCACTTGGTTTTTTTGGCCTGTTTGAGGCACTGCTGCTGCAGGTGAAGCTAATGGAACTGGACGTTCCCCAAATTCACATCTGTGACCCTCTGGAGTTTATCTTCCCAGCCTGTCAGTCTCTCCCTCTTGATCGATAAATGGTTCAGTTTACCTTGAGCGGCAGGTCTGCAGCCCTGTCCGAGTGTGTGTACTGTTTATGTGCAGGCACATACACACCTGTAAATACACTTGTTGAATATATTCAAGAGTCTTTGAACAGTGAAAAGAACCTGTTGAATTCACTTGTTGAATTCTCCACTATCTGCTAAACTATGTTAAATAAATGATTCATTATCCATTCTACTATCAAAACTAGCTTGTTATCAGTTTATTAACCTACAGCTTACTTTGTTTTTAAATTTCTGTTGTATGGATAATTCTGCAGCAACCCCAATTTCCGCTTGAGGGATAATAATCTATCTTTCTATTAAGATTCTTGTCAGAGCTTCAGCCAAACTGTGAGCGGCTATGGACTAGTTTCAGCTCCCCAGTGCTTTAGCTGCAGCGTAAAATTTGATTTGGGTGTTTAAGTAAGGAGGTCGAGGCCTCCCTTTGTGTGTTTAGTATCCTCTTCTGCCGTTTGTTGCGGGGAATGTGTGGGAACAAGCCTGCTTCTGCACCAGCGTGCCTTAAAACTGATCCGCAGAAGCGTAAGAGCCTTGTTTGAAAACGTCAAAGATGTGGACGCAGCGACGGGTGAGCACAGAGAGACAGAGGAGAGAAGCGAGTGCATGAGATGGAAGGGACAGGTCCCACTTTTAAGAATGACCAGCACCCCCATTCTCCTCGGCTTGGCACCCCACACCCGTTCCCCAGCATCTTCTTCAGGTGCCTTCAGCCTCCCATCTCCTCTCCACGTCAACCCCTCCAACTCCCCCATCCCCCAACTTTGTGCCCCTCAGGCCATGGAGGGAGGGGATGAGGGGGTGCTCCCCTGCTGTGCCCCTCCACAGCCCCCAGTAGCCCTTCTCTGGACCCCTTTGTGCCCCCCCTTCTCCCTCCCCCCACCCTTCATTCCCCCACTCATCCCCTGGCCCTACAGCCCCCATCTCACCCTACAGCCCCCCCCTCACTCCCCTGCTGGGCAGGTGACAGGCCCCTGAATGCGGGCCCGGGCGTCCCTGATGGCTCCTACAGATGGAGCGTGGTAATCGGTCCAATAGAGCCCTGCCACAGGCTTTTCCCTGCTAAGATACAAAGGCTTGGCCACATCATTTCTAAAAAAAAAAAAAAAAAACAACAGAGAGAGAGAGAGAGGAAGAGCGCTAAAGAGAAAACGCAAGCTAGAGGATGACAAAAGCAACACTGTCATTTGCCATTAAGAGAGAGTCTGTGACGGAGTGATGGAGTGTTTTCTCTGTAGTTACTAATAATAAAAACAGGGAGGGGAAAAAAAGGAGGGAAAGACAGAAATAAAGGGGAGAGGAGGGGAGATCCACCCCCACTCTGCAGTTAACATGAGCTACAGTGCCAATGGGGAGCTTTCTCCTCTGAGGAGTTTTATGAGCTCCCCTTCCCTCCCTCAAGAATCTTTTCGTTTCTGCGGCGTCATTGGTTCTCCGTCTTTTTCTTTCTTCCTCTGTTCCTCCATCATTAAAATGGTAATGACACCACATGTTACTTTGCTCGCTGTTTCTCCAAGTCTTGTCCTTCAGTGTTGCGTATGTGCTGATTAATGGAAGTTGCACTTACTAATCCAAACAATATTAGAAATATGTTTATAGGAAAAATATGTAGTTTTATTTTCATGCTGTGTGGCCCTCTCCATACGTCTGTTGTATTATAAAATTTAGTCCAACTGGTCTCAGGCCACATCCTTACCTAAACAAACCACATCCCAAACTCATAGTGCATGTTCCAGGAGTATCTAAGCATCCAGCCAATCCCCTTTGAGCTTTTATGCCAGCGTGGCACCCTTAGTTCAACTGTAATAAAGAGGTCTTCTCAGCTTCAGAATCTAGTGTGCCGGCGGTCCGGAGCGCAGCAGCATTCCCAGGAACCAAATCCGTGTGTAATGCCTGGTCAAACACACACTGGCAACCAGCACAAACATTTCCTGCTTGGCTCCAGAGGCTCCAGAGGCAAGGGGAGATCCCTGCTACCCCCCTCCACGTCTGACTTGGCACTTTTTAATTAAAGCTTTAAATCTGGAAGGCAAAGGAGAATGAGCAGTCTGGGGAAACAGACAGGCTTCTGTCCTCTGCTGAAGCCTTTCTGTTGCTTACACCTGTCTCTCTGCTTTGGACCCCCTCATTTCTTCTCCGTCAGCTTAGGTGTTTGCCGCATAGTCGATAGAGTGTCGAAAAGGTGCAGTGAACCCTCCTCATGAGGTCTAAGAGGTCCCTCTGGGGTGGATTTGGGAGTGGATTCCAACTCTTTCTGTCTTGTGTCCATCTGTGTTTGACACATTGTCATAGACTACTTTTATTGAGTGAAAGCCCACAGCCCAGACACAGCAGATGCATGTTTGTGAGTGTGTGTATGACTGAGAAAGAGATGGGGGGGGGATTGCAGACATGTAATGGCGGACAATAGCAGGCTGTCACGCTAGTTTGTGGAGCCTAATCATTATTTAATAGATGGGTAACCTCCCCCTGAAATGCAGCAATAGTCCTCTGTTTCTAGTCTCTAGCCCTCATTGATTTCCTTCTTCTGCTGAATTAGATCCCAATAGCTGTCTCCCAGTTACCCAGTCGCTCTCTTCTACCCTCAACTGAACAAACAGATTAAGAAGCACCTGCAAAAGGCTGCCTACTCTTCACTATGGGACCCTATTGGCATAGTGCACAGCATGGCTAAGACTGGGAGAGACACAGTGTCCCAGGGAAATGGATGCCCCAGAGGGATCTAGCCCTCTTTAATCCATGTTCAAGCAGCTTCTGGCTTTTGATCCCCTTAGGAACCACTGAGGAGTTTAAGGGAGCAGGAGGACACAATCTAAGGTGGCTCTATACCATGTGTTGTAGGCCCACTCAGCATAATCTATTGTCTCGGGTCTGGCTATTGTAGCGCAACTTAGTTTCATCCTGTATCAGTTCGACTCCTCTGAATGTTGAAGTAACAGTCCGTCTCTTTTGCCATTTCAGCCAGTCACTCAGACGAGGGCTCCGACGTAGACTCTGAGCCAGGCCTGCCTCTGAAGAGGAAGCAGCGTCGTAGCCGGACCACCTTCACGGCGGAGCAGCTGGAGGAGCTGGAGAGGGCCTTTGAACGCACACACTACCCTGACATCTACACACGGGAGGAGCTGGCTCAGCGGGCCAAACTGACAGAGGCGCGAGTTCAGGTTAGACACACGCACAGATGCTCAACCTCAAAGTCCTGCACCAGAGCAGCGTGTCGGCCTGTCATGGATATGTGTCATGTGGGCGTTGAATTGCCTTGGGATGTTGCCACACATTCCTTACAACCATAAGACATGCCCCCCACCCTCCCCTCCCCAACAACCCTCGACCCCCACACCCAACCCAAACACAGATACACTGCACCCACTGTGTGGAAAGGCAATTTTTTATTTTTGTCAGACTATGCAAAAGGGTCTTAAAATAGATGGCTGATTTAGATAGTGTGCTAATATAGGCTTCAACAGCTGTAACAGCCCCGTGGCGTTATCTGAACCCAGTGACTTGCAGTAGCACACAAAGATGTAATGTCTGTGGTTTCACTGCACGCTCCAGATGTTAAGATCTCTATCAGTTCAGCTCCCTGTAATAGGTCAGAGGGGCCTCACACACACACACACACACACACACACACACACACACACACACACACACACACACACACACACACACACACACATATACATTCACATGCACAATACAGATATATGCACTGTACAAGTAATGTTACTCTGTTGGGTTAGCAGATAAATAAAAAGATAAACACTCTTGTCTCTGTTCCTCTCTCAGGTGTGGTTCAGCAACAGAAGAGCCCGGTGGAGGAAACAAGCTGGAGCCAATCAGCTGATGGCTTTTAACCACCTCATCCCCGGTGGGTTCCCTCCATCAGCGATGTCAGGCCTGCAGCCCTACCAGCTGTCCGACAGCCCTTACCCTCCTACTTCCATAGCCCAAGGTGGGTTCAACTGAACACAACCAAATTCAGAATTCCCAGAATCTGAAATTGTCTCTCAACAGCAGCAGCAAATTTCTTTCTTGACTTATCAACGTGTGATTTTTAAGCAGATTCTCTGTCTGATTCTCAACAGCGTCTGAGCAGCCCAGTACAGTCCACCGACCGCAGCCGCTGCCCCCCACCTCCGTGCATCAGAGTGGGCTCAGCTCGTCAGCTGGCTCCCAGGATGGAAGCTCTGCGTATTGCCTGTCTTCTGGACGTCACGGTTTCTCAGGATACTCAGACAGCTTCGTGGGGCCAACAGGACATACCAACACTGTCAATCCAGCCATCAGCAACAGCCTCTCACCACAGGTTCGTCTAAACATCTGTTACAGAAATACATGTAGAAACAAGCAAATCTTTAAATTCTGTCTCAAGGAAACACGCACAGCACACATATGTCATCATACCAGGAAACAGGAGGCCTGTAGTTCTTTATGCTAGTTATGAAATGCACCACATGGACACAGACAAATGCACACACTCCTCTGTGTGACCTAGGAAGTGTCATTGCAGTGACATTGATGAAATCTTGTTAAGCTAGAAAACACGGTAGCTTTTCATTTTTGTTTATTCTGATGGGTTGTTTGATGAATTTGAAATGTGGCAAACGTCAGTCTTTAGGGAGGCAGAAAGGACCAAACATGAGGAGGGATGTATGGATGTCGGATGATGACACAAATCAAAACTGAAAAGACAATTATGGTCGATTACACAGTCATCAATGTCCATCAGTGGCTCCCTACCAGCCCAGAAGATGGACTAACAGGCGTAAAACGAGCTTTTAACCGCCACAAAGGGTGGCCAGCCCACATGCAATGCATGCTGGGTACTAATTCCCATGAGAGAGAATCTCAGACTCCTGTCAGGCACAGATAAAAAACTGCCTCAGGCAGGTTGGTGCTTTGTGAATGCCTGAGGATGTATATATATATATATAGAAAAAAGAGAAGGGTTTTGTTTTGGCTGCATGGTCAGAAAGTAGAAGGTGGCACCATTGTGGCTGAAGGCATAATTGACTGCTTTGATATAAAAGCTCTAGTTACTGACTAGAATTTGTTTGTTTGCTCCTCAACAACTAGCCATACTTACTTTTTAAACATTATTGTTCGGGGATTTTTATTTTCAGTGGACGGATAAAAGTGAAGAGAAGATGACATGCGGTGAGCTACAAGTATAAGTGGTTGATGGTTTTAATCTTAGCCAGCTGCGCTCGCTCATAATTTGTACTTGAGTTAATCACTCTGTTGAAGCAGAACTGGATGCAAACCTGCTGGTAGCTGCCATCCTGTAACTGAGCGCATGGCTGTGGTTCACACACCCACAGGGTCGCTGTGTGACTTTAACTCCAATAAAGAGGCCAAAGGTGCTGTGGCCTCGTGGATGGTTTCAGCATTAACCTTAGTTGGGCAGCTCCACACAGAACGGACATCTCGCCTTGCGTATGGACGGTGTGCCTGGAATGTTTTCTCCGTCTGGAATTGCAATCACAGAACGTTCCAGTGTCTTAATTGATTGGAATGAAGTAATCTATCTTCTTGTAACAAACTGTGTAATTTATGCAAATGACTCACTTTGTTGGCTAATTTGTTTTAATTCATATATTCATTGCAGCTGTTTGAATGTATATTGCAATATAGTTTTCTCTATTTCAGATGAGGATAGAATTAATTTCCTGATTTTAACTTAATAAGGGAGAGGAAATGAGAATTGATTAAATCCTATGACATTGATAGTTAAGACATGAAGACCTCTTTGCTCCAAGAAAACTTTACAGCTTCAGTTTTCTTGAATAGAAACGGTTTGGTCTATTTTCTGTTAATCTTTCCTAGAATTATCAGGTTATCTGAACTCCAAAATTTGTCTATAGAAGCTACCGTACTGTATCTACAATTCTGTATCCATCGTGAGATCCAGGGATTCATTATTTAACTCCAGATACGGTCACATTAGAGCACCGTGGAGTTTTGAAAGGTTAAAGTTTACTTTAGATAGGTGATATTCTTGTCTGAGCACTTAGCTCTGCTTTTTAAAACAGCAGTCAGGCCAGTGGTTTCCCTGTGGTGCAGGGTCCCTGGCGTCTCACCGCTGATCTGGTGCATACCAAAGCAATCCTTTCTCACCAAGGAAGCGAGCGGCCGGGATTTGCACCCCCCTGAGACCTAATCCCCGGAACAACCTCAAAACAGACACACCACCAGAAACTGCTGCTGTTTCAGTTGCAGACAGAAAGTGCCTGAGCATGTAGCTCAGATACGGGCCTCAAGGCACATGCAAACAGATACACAAACAGAATTATACAATATGTTTGTTTTCATGAGGCGATATGACTAAACAGAGGAAATGTTTGTACGAAGCCACTTGAAAACTGCTATTTATAAACAATGACTTGACTCATTCAATAATTTAATCATTCAATTAATAACCCTTTTTTTTTCTCTGAGGCCTTGAGCAGATTTATTGGCGACTGAATTTGTATATATTGAAATAACAGACTCTGTGTGCATGAGCATGTGTGCACATTCCCCGCGGTGAGAGAAATAGTGATTTAGTGGTAGCCACATCTCTGTGTTCGTCAGATGTGTGGGGTCAGATCACTCTGACACACTAACTGTAAATTACACACATTAAAGACACATCAGAAGGTGAACATGCGTGTGTGTGCCAGCTGGCTGTCAGTTGGGGAAGTCTTGTTTTTCCTCACCTTAGTTTTATTGTTATTGTTTTTTTCAGTTTACTTTTTTCCCCAGGTCATTTTGTTGTTTTGTGTGTATTTGGTTTGGTGCTTGGCTTTAGCTCTATCTTCTCCTACGTGGACTGTAACTCTCCTTAACTTCATTTTTTTTTAGACATTTTCATGACTTTGCTTCTCACGCAAACGTATGTGCAGCTGTTCACGATGTATCACCGATACCCCTGCACCCCTGACATCAGAGCAAAAAATCCTTACTACACATGCTTGTGCACACACACGCACACACACACACACACACACATCTACTGTTATATACACAGTTCCACATAAAGGAGAGGTAGCTCTCAGACACATACACAAACACACTCTACCCTGCATTCCCACGTACCCTTTGGCCTCTTTACCTGGGCCTCACAACGACATGGTGATTTGTGATTTTAGGGCAACAACAGAAAGTAAGAGAGAGAGACAATGACAGAAAGTGCATTGCTCTGAAGAGCTCAATACATCAGTGGAGAGATACAAGCTCTGCTTCAAACAAATGATCAGAAATCAATTTTTAAAATATTCCTCCCATATTAAGAGCAGCCAAAGTCAGACTTAGATTATTTATTTCTTTTGTATCTATTCCAGTTGTAAGAAAATCATGAAGTGTCATCACAAGGAAAAATAATTAAAAAAATATCCTCTTTAATCCACTTCCAAAAATATGACAGGCTAACTCTAATAGAAACCACAAGGAGGGCAAAGGATTGATCTCTTTAGCCACCATCAGCTCACCAGTCACTCAAGCAGAGTAAAGAGAACCACATGTGTGAGGGAAGCCAGTAATAATGTATTTCTGACAATGAACAAGGAGAGACCCTCCACTTTAGCCCACCTGAGCAGAGTGGAATGGAAAAACTGATAGAAATTAAGGGGAATAAATTATTAAATTATTATTTTGTGGTATATTTCATTTCGATTTTCTTGGTCAAACCAGAAAAGCTTTTGTATTTTTTTTTTGTATTCAATACAATTCAGCTCTAACCACCCTGTTTCCTCCATTTCTTTCCTCAGGTGATGGGCCTGTTGAACCCAGGTGGAGTGCCACATCAGTCCCAGAGTGACTTTGCCCTGTCACCGCTGACCGGAGGCCTGGAGCCTAACGGAGGCATTGCTGCCAGCTGTCATGGTTCCCAGCGCCTGGAGGCTCTACCAGGCCTGCCCAGTATGCCCACCCTGCCTAGCACCCAGTCTTACTGCCCACCTTCCTACACATCCCCAGCGTACGCCATGGACCACCATCCATCCTACCAGTACGGACAGTACAGTCAGAGCAAGGTACGTTTGAAATACACTGCTTGTTTTCATGCTGATCTGTCAAAGAGTTAAGGGTGTTTAAGTCTTTAAATTTCTAGATTTAGATGTAAATTATATATAATTGATTCGTGGTTATGTCCCTTTGTAACCTCTGCTCTGGTTGAGCTGCTTAGTTTAGATTTTCTGGCTCACAACCCATGTTAATTGCACAGACCTCTCTGATGAGCGAGCTTCTCAAATCACCCAGCGCTGTGCTGAAATTACATGTATGTTAGAGAGCGTAAGTGGCCCGGTTACCTCAGTTTACATTACCATCACTGGAATATCCATGTGGACTGATGCAGAGGCATGTCCGGGTCTTATCCCAACACACACATTTTCACTCAATGTCCTTCCATGACCCCGTATGATGAGCTTGCCCATCAAACCCTCACCTAGCCATGTAATGACCCATGCAACAAAGATAGCCGCCCAAATGAAAGGAGCCACTTTCCAAAGCGTGTTTGACAGGAGGGAGGGGAGTGTATTGGTTGGGACGGCGTGTTGTTGGGGCTGATCTGAGGTACACTACCACATGTTGACTGGCCCATCAGTGGCAACATCTTGATGTCATTAATTTAGCCGGTCCTGAGAGAGACCCACATGTAGCTTTTGGGGGTTTGGTGAAATGTGTGTGTCTATGCATATTTGTGAGTGTACACATATAGGTGTGTGTGTGTGTGTGTGTGTGTGTGTATGTGTTTGAGTATAAATGCAGGGTAAGGGGCTCTTTAACAGGGGGCGATTATGGCCCTTGGCAGGCCAGGATTAGAACCATGTGTCCCACTGGAGGTCAGATTTAGAGTTGTTATTGATCAGTGGAGCAGAGCCGAGCAGACATCCAGGCTCAGGCTCAGGGTAGTTTTGCGAACCACATTAAATTCAAAGAATTTCCCAAACTCTTTACCTGTTTTTTTTAGTTTTATTTTTTGACCTAGGACCCCAGTTTCCATTCTCACCTGCTCTCACCTGCTCTCCTTCCTGTCAACATCACACCTCTCATTTAACTTCACAATGCACCCCCTTTGCTATGTCAACCATCAGAGGATTTAAGAAATGATAACTGAATAAAATGCAAAAGAAAAATCTCTTTAACACCCCCCTCTGTCTTTCCCTGTCCTCCTCAGGTGCCTTTCATTATATGAAGCTCCCAACATGGCCTGAGCAGGAGGCTTCCCCCGGCCAATCTGACACTCACCGCCAGAGAACACGCCCCCCCCCACCCCCCACCCCCCCACCCCACCCCAACCCCCCACCCTCTGCCTCTGACAAACCGTCCAGGCCCCGAGGACAGCAAGAGAAACAGGCTGGGTGGGTGAAGGGACTTTGGTGTTCTCCCTCAGCAAGGAAGGGAACCGGTTGAGATGGAGGTGTAGTGATGGCGATGGAGGGGGTTGACCGGAATAATTAGGACCAAAGGCGCAGCCTCTCCAGTTACCTGGCACTCGCTCTGCTTGTGTGTCACGTCATGCTCCAAGGACCAAGCACGGTTCGTTGTCCATAAAGAGGAAAAGAAGAAGGGTGGGGAGAGGGGAGTAAATACATTCAAGATTCTGTATTTGATTATTGTAATAAGTGACAGAGATGCAAGCTGAGGTGGACTTTTAAAGACCCCTGTGCTTCAAGGGCCAACTTGATAGGGGAGGGGTGGATTCTCATGGCTGATGGTTATCAAAAGGCCGGATTGTGATAACGTGTTGCGCTAAGCCGCAATGTTCTCCTAAGGATCTCTTCATCACAATGTCTTAGGTATGATATTAAAGTGTACTTTGATGTGATTCTTGTAAAAGACATTGGAGATAGAAATGTGACTACACCAGGAAAACCAACGGGAAGGTATGAATTGAGGCCTCATGGAGTCACAGCGAAACCACTGCAACCAAAAGAAAGTGCAATACATTCATACCTCAAGTGATGTAAATGAACACGGATCAAATGTCCCTGATTATATCCTCAAAAACATGCTCTCTCTTTTTAATGTCATTAATTGTGGGTTGCGTGCATTGATCAATCAGGGGAAATCAACAAGCGATGAAAAATAGCAAATGTAGTTGTGATGTCATGAAGCCAAAAAAAATTCTCTGCCAGTGAATACATAATTCAATTTGACAGTAAAATTTTTTTTTTCTTTTTGCATGTGTTCAATTAGTTTTCATCAGGAACTTGCAAACATTAGTTCCATTTCTTATTTATTTAGTGTTGTTCAACTTTTATATCTTCTCTTTATGTCTTGTATAAGCGCTCGTAAGTGCTTAAGTAAGTCTTACACAATGTTCATTATTCATGTTTTTTTCTTTTGTATAATTTCCATTTACATCAGCGTAAAATGATTTTGTTGTAACAAGTTTTGTGTACAGTACAGCACTATTTACTATTTATAATAAACTATATAAAAATACACAAAGTTGTGACATGGAGTGGTTGTCATTTATGGGATACCAGCTTCCAACAACTGAGATCGTGTCCTCAGTTTAAACTCACTTAAAAACCTACACATTTTTTTAAAATGCAATGTGTTTAAATGTGACACACATAAAGCCAACAAAATAATCAAGGAATGAAGCCTTCACCATTTATCTTTCTTTCTTTCTTTCTTTCTTTCTTTCTTTCTTTCTTAAACATGAGCACAGTGACAATACCTACTCTGTGAGCTTTGCACCTCATGCACACTGCCGGAGCACTAAATCATAAATATATCCCCTTTCATAAACACTCCTTTTGGACAAATTCCTGCTCCCTGGGGGCTCCTTTACACCCCTTGATGACTAAAGCAGAGCTGCTGTAAATTATATAAGCATAGTGGCCCACAGACACACTGGGACATCAGTCACTGACATGGCTGTGCAGGGTTCAGAGGGTTTTGGGCCCTCACTGCCAAACAGAAACAAAAACACTGTTCACCCAGTTGGCAGACTCAAAAGGTTACAGATATCAGTGGTGCATTTTTATTACTCCCTGTCTTTTTTTTTTCTCTCTTCTGGAGGTTTAGGGATCAGGTATGCAGCTGTCCATGTCATTCATGGTTATCAGTCTGAAGTGAGCACGTAAGCATTAGTGCAAATACATTGATTATGTTTATTGTTGCGTTTCAATATGTTGATAATTTTTGTTGGCGTGTATCTGTGTGTTAGCAAATTTGTTTGCATGTCTGTGCTCAGTTTGTGTGTCCAACAAGATAAGATCAGGACAGGATCACATTTCACTATTTTCTTTGCTCTCAACTAACTTTTTTTTTTTTTTTTACAAGTGCTCAACTTGTAAGACACAATGAGTGAAAAAGCCAAAGAAGTTGCTTTGGAGCGGAGTGTCAGTCAAGCAGCAACACACTGGAGACAACTTAACCTCTGACCCCAACACTCTTTGAAATAAGTAGACTACTTGACCGGAGCTGACAACAATCCAAGCGTCTCTGCAGCTTCCAAGCCCCCAAATTGAAAGTGAAGGAAGAAAGCACAAAGAGGATGGGCTGAAAAAAAAAGTTTCAGATAGGAAAAAGAGTTAAAAGGGAGGTTTGGAAAATACTTTGAGCCAGAATATCCTGGGAGAATTGCAATCTCAGAGAGTGTGACTGATTCAGATTCATTTCTAATCAAAATGACAAACAAGTCTGAAGAAATCATTCTCCAAAGAAGCTCATAGTTGTGCTTTCATGATATTTTGGCTGCATCCAATAGGGCTGAAAGGGAGTAGACTTTATCTCTGAAATACCACCTTATCAAGTCTCTTGAAGAGTGGGTGGATGACTCCCAGCATGCCTTTCCTAAAGTGGTGAGTGCCTGCCTCTCGCACTTTCCACCCATACTCTTCTCAGTTGCTCTGGTCCCCTTTTCTTTATCTGTTTCTGCTTGGTATTTCTTTGACTCTGTCAAGATTTTCTGCTCAGTCTCTCTTCTATCCATGTCGATATGGAACGCATGAACCGGACCATCCTGCTCTCTCTACTCTCCAGATGCCAGAGGATCATGGAGGACACTGGTGCCGATATCAATGGGCACCAAATCAACGCGACTGTTCCTGACAGCACAACAAGCCCTCTCTCCAGCACCAGTCCAGTATCTGCCATCTCCAGCTCCAGGGCGGCTTATGACAACGCTTACTTTTATATTCTGTTTGTGATGTGCTTCTACTCCTTCCTTGCCATGACACTTTTCAAATGCTTCATAAGCGGTGATGAGGAGAAAAAGGACCCCTACGAGGAGTTCATGAGTACTGGGCAGTCGTCAACACAAAAATTCAACACAGGCCGCATGGCAGAGAAGTTTTACTTTGAAGAGGAGAGCAGCCTGTGAGCCACAGACTTTCTTGGGAGGAGGAGGAGGGAGGGTATGAACGCATGCGGGGGGATGTTTTGACAGTCACCAAGCCAGAAAAACGTCAGTGCGGCCTACTCAGGCAAGACCTGTTAGTGATTTTGCAAAACCTGTAGTAAGTTCATTTTTCCCCCTTTTCCCCCTTTCCATCTGACAATCAGAAATCTCACGCGAGCAGGCCGGCCGGCCGGCAGGAGGAGACAGCTGCCTCTGATGATCTGAGAGAAGGGTGGAAACATGGAGAACTGTGGGTCAATGGCAGGCCGGAATCTCCTCCTGTGAGGCCCAATCAGGATCAATAACACCGGGGCCTTCGACATGCACACACCACAGGGAACCAGGGATACCTCAACAGACTGATGGTGTGGACAATATGGACACTGTGTGTATGTGTGTGTGTGTGAGAGAGAGAATTGACCTGACACTGGCTTTTCAAGTTCTATAAATTCAGCTAACATACTGAACAAATTAGATAAGGATTCTGCATTATTTTCCCAGCATTCAGATGACACTATTTACAGCATTTAGATTAGACTTTGAAATTCCCAAAATTAAACTTTTTATTTGAAACTGGATACATATATTAAATTGTGACAGACATACAGTAATTTGAATTTATATCTTGCAGCATCAACCAGCATTTTTTTTTTAAACCCTAGCCAAAGAATATGCAGACAAAATGCACACGCACACAAACAATGTTTCTGAATAAAATAAAATGACATCCCACCCTCCAATTGGCTCTAATTAGAGCCAAAGCTCCGTGCAATAGCGACATTCCTTTGCCATTACATTGTAACTGATCTTCGGAGACTGGACGCACAGCTACAGGGCCGCTCCAACCTCTCGGTGACCCCATATGATCTACGTTTACAAAGCTGTGGCGAAACGTGAACCCGAGACTCACTCTGCAGAATTAACTTCAATTGCGCAGCGGGATCGTGGAGAGGAGCTGAGAGAGAACACACGCTTCTGATTTGCACCACACATCGCTACAGTTACATTCGGGGAGGACGTTTCGGATTAGCGGGCTGGCAGCTGAACAGGTAGTTCAGTACGATCCACGTCGCGGATCATCACGCAGACGCATGAGCAAGTAGGGAGAAAGTGACGAAGAAAGACACTCTTTTACTTTTTTTTTTTTTTTTTTTGCAATAAGGGTCTTTTGCGCAATTAAATCTCCAGGGTCAAAGGTGGGTGTGGGCTGACAATGCTGGTCTAATTTGAACTATCCGCTCCTGGAGGTTATGCCGGTCCCTGAGGCCATTTGGACCTGTTTCCTCTTCTTCCCTCATAATTAAATTTTTGTCTCATCCTCCTCCCTTGAAGTGCTGGGGTCATAGATCCTACCTAACAACACTGCATTCATGCTGTTTGGAGCAGCCTGCCCTAGAAACACTCACCAGATAGTCTTGATTGAAAAACTTTTTTTTTTTTTTTTTTTTTTTTTTTTTAATCTAAGGCTTGAAGTAGGAGCTGATTGTTCAACAATTTTAATAATAACAGTTGTGCAATCTGGTTTTGCACTACAGCTGTGAACACACTGATGCGTCCATTGGCAGATTTTTTTTTTTTTTTTAAGTGGGTTTGATTTGTCTGATCTTCAGGGTGCAACCCTCACAGCTCTGCTGGAGAACGGCTTGGGCCTGAGATACAAACTGAAAGAACAGAAAACACACACTGAAGACACACAGAAATGATTTACACTCTAGCATGGATTGATTATTGATTTCTTGTGACACTGTAACTTGATGAAGCTTATTTGTAGATTTTATGCACTTACACTGGATAAAGCCTCTACGATCACGTCTTCATTTTTCTCCACACGGGTTAAAATTGAGACTTTTAGGTGAACAATCGCCGTTAAGACATCTGAAGAGAGGAGTGTGCCAATGAACATGTATGTACTGTAAACTGCACCACTGAATTGGACAAATGTGTCACTGACTGTAACCTACCTTCATCTGTGCTCATGGTGGATCTGGGGTCTGGCCTTTGGTCTGAAACCGCAGATATGCCGCCATCTGATGGTAAATATGTGACACTACTAGTATCCATCCAACATCATTAACATCACTCCTGACAATTATTGCTAACCCTGAGAAAAAACATACATTTGACAAAAACTGGAACAAATTTTCAGCAGCGTGAATTGAGGTATTTCGGCAAATGTGAGGTTCAGCATAAAAATCCTAGTTACCGACCTGTAGCAGTAGAGGCTGTGGATGCTGTAGTGGTGCTGCCATCTACTGGTGTAGAGCTAGTTCTGCTGTTTGTTGTGCTGAGTCCATTTGGCAGTGCAGAAGTGAAAGCTGCAGTCAAGAAGAAAGGTTTGTCTGGCACAGCTATTTCCTTCATCTGACTTGCAGCTGAATGCTTGAATCTGTGCACCTTTGATTTCTTGTGTTCCCCCTCACTTACGCTGAGCACATGTGGAGTTGTAGTCAGGACAGCAGTCCCTAAATGCCACACAGGCCTCGTCACAGTAACACCTTCTGTAACAGCTGTTATTTTGCCCAGAGCAACACAGCACTGGAGGACTTGCACAGCCTGGGGCACACAGAGTATTGTTACAGAGGTAAAAATAAAATATATATATATATCATATAATTCAATCTAGGATGAGCCTGCCAATATGATCCCCATAAAAGTGTTTATTCACTAACTTGGATGCAGTTTGGGAGGCTGAAGGGTACTGTATGGTGGTGTTGAGATTACCTGTTTGGCTGGTATAGGGAGCTGTTGTTTGAGCTACAAAATGAAAATAGAAATGTACATGTGAGTCCATCAATGTTTAGAAAAAAACAAACCAAAAAAACAACATTCATGGTGAGCCCCTGTCCCAGGATTGTAGTGGAGGAGACTTGTATGGAAGCAACAGCGAACTATGTAGAACGGGGAAAGAGGGCAGTGACGTAGCTTAGTCTGAATCTTGATGTGAATAGGTTAAGAAGGTACAGCGTTCTGAGTGCCAATTTAAGAGGGTCATTTCTCAACTTTTCTAATAGTGCTGATAAATGGCCTCCATTAAATGCAGTTTTACTCACCACTGTTGAGAAGCAGCAAACTCATCAGGAGCAGGAAGTGCAGTGCAAACCAGTCCATAGCTTTGTACGAATATGAAACAGGCTGTGTGGCCAGCAGTACCCTACACTACAATCAGGAATGATCCCATTCTCTGCCAAATTAAATAAACTACATTGTTATTTGATTTTTTTTCCCCTCCTGTGAAGATTTTGTTCCTGTTGCACTGATAGTTAATAATTAACATTGACAGGCTCTAGACACATACAGAATGTGTTGTAGTTACACCTGAGAATCCAATGACAAGACTAATGTCTTGACAAGACGCCCATGTACAAGCATTCAAACACACACTAAGACCAAATGTCAGCAACATTTCAGTAATCATTTTTTTTTCTAATTGAATTTTTTTCCCAAAAGACAGTGATCCATTTGTAGTCAAGCATTCATATAAACCATGCTTTACACAGACTGTACTGTATATTTGTAATGTGACCATTGTGGTATAAGACATAGCCACTGGAAACATCAGTCTCCACATAAAACAATGCAAACTGCAAAGATGTCAAATATACTATCAGGTTAATTAGTTTATCTGTCAAAAGTATTATTGCATTGGTAGGTATGAACACAACCAGATTATCAAGAGGAAGGTTAAATCAGTATCAAAGCATATCAGCACAAATAAATGAGAGTAACACCAAAATAGGTACAGTCAGGCAGATTGGCTTAAAACACAAACACAGGCCTACACATCACATCCTCAACAAATACACAAATGCTTGGAAGCTAGATCTGTACGTTAGAGGCTATTAGTGCAAAAACAGTAGTAGTAAAATTTGTAAAGGCATGTTTGATTCAGCTGATCTGGTCAATGCAAGTTGCCACAGCTTCTGCCTTTTTCTGTTTTATTTAAACCCTAACCTTCTGTCTAGTTAATGGATAATTGGTGGAATGTGGTAAATACACTCTTTAACATATACTACTTCACTCAAGGCCTTATACTGTTTCTTTTATTAGCATTCCCAGCTAAGAAGTGATGACATGCAAGATGACAAGCTGTGTGTTAGTGCGACTGCTGAGAGAGCAACCTCTACTGTTGTTCCAGAGCTTTTGACCGTATCACACAGCCTTCATCAGCAGATGGACGTCACGCAGTTGTCACAGAACTGTACATGTTCTAACCCTCTGAGCACTTTTCATCACTGACAAGGCAACTTACTGCAAATTTAAGGGAACTTTTAAGTGACGGGATGACCTTACTGTTCTCCCTGCGGTCACCCCATCATGACAGCCTGCCGCCCTGTGGGAGCTCGTTGTGACATGTCAATGCCCAGCAACTCCAGCATCAGTGCATATTCTGAAATGTATGCACAGCTGAAACAGTTTGTGTGGGACTGACTCAAATGTGTGTCTAAACACACGTAATGTAACTGTCTGACAGAATCACCAATCACATTAAGTTTAAGGCAGCGGTGCTTTATTTACTTGTAAAGGAGGAAGTTAGATGCTCATTGACGTCTAATCCGAAAAGCTAAATTTGTTGTTAGCTGCTTTTTAAAAGAGTCGCTAAATGCACGAACAAGGGCGCTGGATCTGCAACACTGCTTGTTCCTGCTTAATCATTTCAAAAGAGCAACGACCAATGGGGGAACTCCGACAATCAACCAGCCGACCAATGATATGTCCCCATCTCTCAGGCGGCCAGTAACAGGTAGGGTTGCACCTGTGGTCCAGCCGAAGAAAAGAGTACACTGCAAAAAAACAAAACAAAACAACAACAACAACAACAAAAAAACAAACAACAACAAAAAACCCCCCAAAAAACATATGGAGCTATTTCTGGGAAAGGATTTAGTCGCACTCTGGCCTCATGATAAAGAATAGAAAGTTTACGATATTTAGCTGCTAAATGAACAGAGTTCATTTGTTCCCCAGTGTTAACATTAGCTGAAGCTACCATTAATGGAGAGAGGATATGAAGAGTTCCGGTAACGAACAAACTAAATGACATTACAGCAACATGTGCAGCTGTACCACCTCGCCTCCACGACAGAAGCGTGGCAGACAGGAGAATGGACCTCCACGTCGGAAAAGTGAGTCAGGTAATGTTAAATCTCTTGCTAGTTGGTTTCTTTTCTCTCCAGTTTGCTCTCTGTCTGTCGCTCCTTGTATGTATAGTTTTTCTTGTTGCGGGATTTAATTTACATCCTTGTTTGTTTTGTACACGTTTCAGCCCTCGTGTTGTTTCTGAAGTTGTTGTTGTGGAGGTCATATTGTTTTCCTGCTTATGAGCCTGTTGTGTGATTGTTGCTGTCTGAACAGACACAGTTCACCAGGGCTTTATTTGCAGTTTGGCCATTTTTTTTTTTGTTGTTCAGTCAATTGTTAATGATTTATTTGTAAAAAAAAACAAACCCTGTGCATAAGATCTGCTATGCTTGTGAGAATTACTTCCTTATTTTGTTTTCAAGCTGTGCTTAAATGAATCACCAACTGAGGATCAATGGTGCAAACAATTAAAACATAATTTATAAATATGATCTCTTCAACTTCAGACATTAGTAATGACCAGCCTGTAGCTGTTGAGACTGTGGATCCTGAAGTTGAGAGGCCATCTGCTGGTGTAGATGTAGTACTGCTATTGTTGAAGAGACTGTGGATGATGAAGATGTGGTGATGTCTGTGTACTATTCCTGCTTTTTTGGCCGTTTGCTGTAGTAGAAGACACTACAGTGACATAAAGAATACATTTATTTTGTCAAATTTTTGAACCAGCTTCAGCATAGACAATCATGATGAGCAGCCTTTAGCTACGGAGACCGTGGATGCTGAATTTGTGAGGCCATCTGTGTTCATATTTGACAATGTAGAAGTTGTACTGCTGTCTGTTGTGCTGGGCCTCCTTGGAAGTGCAGTGATAACATTTATAACCATAAAGGAAGATTTACACAATACATTTAAAAACCCATTTCAGTGTCAAACCTGGCATAAACTAATGTTCACTGATGAGCAGGTCGACCTTTTGTCAGGACAGCGGCCGTGTATTTTCATGCAGATCAAGCCTGCATCAGTTTAGAAATGCAAGTGTGCACATTATTATAAGATGATGCATGCGCAGCGTCGGGGTAGTAGACTTAATGAAACACTTTCATGATAGCTCAACTGATGGATGGGAATGTGGTGAAAGGTGGAAGCAGATAAATGGGACTGCAGATTTTCAGCTGAAGAACTTTAGAACTTTTTGCAAGAATATTTAAAAGCCTAGGTTGCTACATTTATTGTTTGGGCATGTCAAGAAAGATATACCTTGTGATTTGACCATAAACTATATTGTCATTTTAAGAGATTTTGGTCATGGACTCTGAGGATTTGCTGCCATCTGCTGCTAAAAATGCAACACTACTATCTATCTCTGCTATGAGAGCAAGGAAGATGTGACAAGCCTTTAATGTTATTGTATTGTCTTTGTCAGTCACACACAGCACTGCTGAATCTCATCATTGTTAACTCGGAATGTGATGCACAAATACTTTTGACAAAGATCGGTAACATTTTCAGAGAATGAGCTCCTTCAGCAAAGACCGGAAGATGAAACCGTGTTTCCATTTGCAGATGTAGGTGTGGTACTTCTGTTTGTTTTGCTGGGTGGTCTTGTAGCAGTGACTGCAGATGATAAAGCTGTGCTGCCTCTGACTAGTGTGGGTGTAGTACCAGTGTTTGTTATGCTGAGTGGTGTAGTTGAAGCGACTGGGGTCACAGAAGTGCTAACATTCACTTTGCTGTATTGTAGCTTGTGGTGTTGGGTGCTGTAGCGGCCGTGATGAGACTGTGGATGCTGAGGCCGGATTCCCATCTACTCGTGTAGATGTGGTAGTGCTGCTGGTTTCTGCTCCAGAATCCACAAACAGTGGCTGCTGAAGTGGTTCTCAAAGCCATTAATTTAGATGTCGTATTGCTGCTTGTTGTGTTGGTTGTTGTAGTAGCAAAGACTGTGGATGCTGAAGCTGTGTTTTCCACTGCTTTGCTGTTAAACTATGTTCTGAGACCGTTGTGATTCAGTGATCACTCTTCAAACTCACTAAGTTGATGAAAAGAAAGCACAAGTCTTGTATACCAAAGAACAAACTCTTTTAATTTAGCAATCTGTTTCAAATCACATGCACAGGGACACACCCAGCCGGCCACATGCTCTCGGTTAGATTAGTTTGGAGGCCAAGAGAATACAAAATAGATGTGTAACAGTACTGTGAAAAAGTAGAGTGTTAATAATGTACTGACATGAAATTTTAACATTTCATTTCTCAAAAACGGTTGGAGCACACATTTATATTTTGTGTAAGTATGTTGCCACCTAAATGTGTCACTAGTGTCACGTCTGATATATTGACGCAAGGGACATTGTAGGTTATATATTGTGAGGGATCATACAATTACATCAGCTTTCTAATTAATAAGCTTTCTGATGTCCATAAACAAGTTTTGTTCCCATGGGAATTCAAACATGATTTCTTACCTCACAACTTCCACGGTTGGGACAGTTGCAACTTTTCAACCTTCACAATACTTCACAGTAGTTATTTTTGGTTTGTTTATGATAAAGGCAATGAGTAATTTAATGTAATTATTTTTTATTTAGAAAACCATTGAAACCATTCAGATTTGTTATATGTATCACACATTTGTCTGGTTTTAACCTCTCTCCTATCAGTTAATTTAATTATCTATTTTCATCTGTTTCTCTATTTCTTTTTTAAGTTTCTTATTTGTTCTTGTCACTAAATGATTCAAAAGGTCTTGCTGTTTTCTAATGTCATCACTTGAGGGCACTGTTGCATTGTTTGTATAGAGTACATGTCTCAAACTTTTCTGACAACCTGTGCATGAGATAATGCTGTTAACTCTATTTGTGCGTCAATAGTTAAGATATAAATCTTGTAAGAATCATATGGATGAAATAACTGATGACTGGCTAGTGGCCTCACAATCCCACTTGTGATTTATGTGCTACATAAATGTATGGATCATTTTATAAACTAATAGGCCTACACACATTTTTTACATTTGTTTGTAAGGTATATTGACAAATATATTTTACAAATATCCCGTGTCCTCCTGCTACACATAAGAATATACTGTGGGAAGAGGTCTGTCCTCTCTTACAGCTCTTATAACTCACTGAATTCCCAGCAGTTTGGGTTGGCACAAAGTACCTGGTACTTAACGCAAAATATTATGATCAAAAACTACGTGTTGGATGCAAATGCGTTTTCAAGTTGTACTGTAGTGCAACTACAATGCAGAGTAGTTACTATGATGATTAAACTACAACCCTGTTTCCAAAAAAGCTGGGACACTGTGTAAAATGTAAATAAAAACAGATTGTGATGATTTGCAAATCATGTAAACGCATATTTCATTGAAAAGACAACATATCAAGTGTTGAAATTTTATTGTTTTATGAAAAAACAACAAGGTCAATAACAATATCAATATTTTTATAATATTAATAACAATATTACGAACAATTAAGGACAATTAAGAAATATTTACATGCTGTTACCTCACCCTTACTCATCAAGCTGTGCCAAAATTTGGGGATTGAACAATACCAGAAATCATATGGTCACTGAAGTTTTCATGAGGCATGTAACAGCAACGTCAGAACAAGGGTGCATGTATTTGCCTCCGGGAAAACCCTCCTGTTGTTCAGTGGCTCATGCAAAAATGCCGGTGTAGGTACCGCACTGATCCCAAGTGGAGGGATTGTTGCTGCACCAGTGGAGAACGTCAATAAATCCTCCAGTGTCAAGTCTGACTGACCCTGAACACACAGCACAGCATCTCCACCCGCAATGTAAAAGATGTGATCTGTGTCAGTAAAATGATTTGAGGCAAAAGTTTTTTTGTACACTTAACAAAGCAGAAATTCATTACAGAATAAATCTGTCAAACTAAAAAACAAAACAACCCCTTCAATCAAACGGAGGAGCCATTTTTAAAATAGTTCTTTTCATCACTGGACCTTTGTTGGAGGCTGCAGAAAGCATCTACTCTTAAGTGGACAATTAAATGGTAAATGCATAATGTCAAACAATTTGACAGTGTAGACAGTGTTAGATTGTATTTTGTTTTGTCTGATGAATCTGGCTCCAAATGATCGATCACTTCATTACTTTGAGTGTTGCTCTATCTATACTGAACTTATAGCCCCTGGCTGAGGTCGTCAAACATTACATTATAATATGTGTCAACAGCTGGACTGCTACTCACTGTTTTTTCTTTCTTTGTGTGTGTGTGTGTGTATGTGTGTGTGTGTGTGTTTGTGCATGCTTAATTTCATGCACACACTGTAAACCAATTTCCTCATTGTGCCCTACACTTTTATTATGGACCACAGTGTGGAACAGGCTGTGACTTTGGTTAAGTTAATGCCCTCTGTATAATTCTCATTTATTTTGTGTACTTGTGTCTGTCGATAAACCCAGCTACAGCAAAGTGTCCACAGTGCAGTTACTTTGCTTTCCTAATTGAGTAAGTTCTCCATTTGCTTAATATGATACTGCAATCTATATTACACATCAGTTGAATTGATCTTCTCTGCTCCGTGTAGTTGTATAATACTTTCATGTAGGAGGAATACTTGTAAATTACAAAATGAATATCATAATAACTGCATGTTAGACCTACTCTTGCTGTTTCAAAAACATGTCTGTTCTCAGACATTGAAGAATCTCCACTTCTCCACTATGTTTGCACTGTAACAATCATATACAACGATGTGCAACATGCTACAACCTCATTTCCTCATCTTACATTCAAGTGGAGGAGTAAAATATTTTGTGCCTCTCCATATTTTCATACAGTGACTCAGCCACAGGATACCAAGAGAGAACAGTTTAATTTACAACTGCTTGGTAAACTGTGTATGAAGAGGCGGAAATCATCAAGTTAAGTGAAACTGTGACATGAAAACAGATTGGCATCAGACTGACAGATCCACTTCAACCAAGCCCAACCACAGAGTTGAACCGTCAGATTCCAGACTCGACACACACCTACAACACACACCTAAAAAAACAAATGCTTGTTCAAAGCATGGCACTGGATATGATTTTTAATTAGAGATTCAGGGACACACACCAAACAAAAAGCTCACCAAAAAGTAGGTCAATCCAGCAAAAAAAAGGCAAGGTAACATTTTTAGAATTTCACAATAGTCTGTTACAGATAATAACATTAAGAAAATAATACTAATACTTATATTATAGCATTGTTTACAGTGGCTGACACTTCTGAAGAACATGATCCCAGTGCCAAATACATAAAATACCATCTCATGTTACAAAAGTTCACAGCAATTTTTATTTCTTTGATGATTCACACATGCACAATGGGTTATGCCTTAAGGCTATAGACATTTAACAAAGGCTGTTGTAGCTACAGCTGAGACTCCAATAGATTAAAGCTGACACATATTTAATCATAGTGCATATTGATACTGATTGCAGTGAGGATTAAGCAAGACACCTGCCCATCACCTGGCATTAGAATTCCATTATTATCACGACATTTGAGAGTTTACACCCAGCTGCAGGACTGATTCAACATCTTGGTGACACAATATGATTAGACGGACTCAGTCTGTAGAATAAACTCACAGTTGCTCAGTGGGATTGTGTCGATGGGCCGCAAGAGAGCACACACTTTTGATCTGCACCACACATTACTAACTTCTTCCCTCATCCATCAAGTGTTGGATTCACCGCTCGTAGACACTATCCAACCAGACAGCACCACCTTTATCAGTGTTTGGCTGCACAACACATAGCGCTGATGACTATGTGGTTCTTTGTTTAGATTTAATGGTATAAAATGTAACTTGTCTGCATTAATTTGTCTAGAAACGACCAGACCTGTGTTGCATATAGGTCTTAATATATATGTTATATATTTTGTTGAGTTGTGTACTTAGATTATCTCAAATGTTTCCATCAGTTTCAAACCTAGTAATTTTAATCAAGGTAATGGTTTGTTTCATTTGGTCACATGTCAATGCTGTCATGTCCTGTTAACGCATATGTCAGCATTGTGGTTTTCTACCAGAAGCAGTCAAAACTAACTTTTTATCCAGTTTTAAACCACATTTTTACAATACACTTTTTAGATCTTTGTAATTTCTAACTATATATTTTAACTTCTGAAGGATTTTAGTCATTGGACATATGGATCCTCAGTTATCACAGAAACAAACTGAGCAAACGTCAGTGGCAGCTCGTCTCCCAGGCTCTCCTGATGTCCTGACTGACTGAACAGTGCTGCAGAAGCACCCATTTTTAGCGTGTTTTTTTTCCTGGATTTAATCATTTGTTTTGGAAAGGAGGGGACCAATGCAGATAATTCAGCTCCCATTACAAACCTCCTGAACGACTGACACTGAAGGAATCCTAAGCAGGAGTAGCTGACTGCAATGGTGACAATGGTGGTGAATACAACAACTCCCATGACCCCACGGCTGGTTGTCTGGCTGAAACCTAGGCCATTTCTCAGGTGGATTTGATGCGTCTGATGATCAAAGTGCAGCCATTACAGCTCTGCTGCAGAAAGGCCTGGGATAGAAACTGTATGAGAGAAGACACTCACTTATTAGTGATAAAGGCGTGCATAATGTGTAATAACCTGTTTTTTGTGACACTGTAACACAAAGGTTGTTTATACTTGCATGAGATAAAACCTTTGAAATCACATCTTCATTCTCCTCATTATTGGCTAAAACAGAAGCTTTTAGGTGAATAACCACTAGATGGTAATCTGAAAAAAAAAAGAAGAAAGAAAATGTATTTTTATAATGCAGACTGGTAACTACATAGTACAAAAGTCCATTTCACTGACTGAATCTTTATTTGAGCTGGTGGTGGTCTTAGAATCTGCGTTTTTTTTGGAAACACCAGATGTGCTTCCATCTGCATGTGAAAATGTGACACCACTAGTACTCAGTCGTACTGGTTTCTGTCAGTGTTGTTCCTGCTGTGAGCACAAGTTTACTATTAAAAGCCTTAGGTGTTGGTGAGCATGCCAGAGTGAGTGGATCACTGACTGAGTTGTTGGGCCACACCCTGATGTAAATAATAAAAATTATAGCCTTAGCATAGACAATTAAAATGACCAACCTGTAGGTGTTGAGGCTGTGGATTCTGAAGTTGAGAGGCCATCTGCTGATGAAGATGTAGCACTGCTGCTTTTTTGGCTGGTTGCTGTGGTGCTCACCTCCGATAGTGCAGATGTGGTACTGCTGCTTCTTGTACTGGGCGCTGATGTTGAATAGACAGTGGATGGTGATGATGTGGTGATATCTGTCTGTGTAGGTGTAGGTGTAGGTGTACTGCTGTTTTTTGTACTGGGTGCTGTAATGAGAGAGACTGGATGTTGTGATGAATTTGTGCCAATATCTGGTGCTGTTGAGGTAGTACTTCTGTTTGTTGTGTGGGCTGCTGTAGTAGCCATTGCTGTTGTTACAGAGACTGATGAAGCAGTGTGGTTATCTGCTGGCGTAGATGTTGCACTGCTGCTTTTTGTATTGGGCGCCGTTGTTGAAGAGACCGTGGAGGGCAAAGTTGTGATGATATTGGTGCCAATATCTGGTGCTGTAGAGGTAGTACTTCTGTTTGTTGTGTGGGCTGCTGTAGTAGCTCTTGCTGTTGTTACAGAGACTGATGAAGTAGTGTGGTTATCTGCTGGCGTAGATGTTGCACTGCTGCTTTTTGTATTGGGCGCCGTTGTTGAAGAGGCCGTGGAGGGCAAAGTTGTGATGATATTTGCCATTCTGGATGTAGTACTGCTGTTTGATGTGCTGAACATGCGAGGCGGTGCAGTGGTCAAAGCTGCAGGAGACAAAAGATTTGCACTATAAATCTTAACTCCTATCTCAATCTCAAATCACATGCTGATATACACTAAATTTTTGAAAATGTTCTCTAATTTTTGCACTCACTCTCACTTACATGTGCAGGTTGAGTTGTAGTCAGCACAGCAGTCGTTCAGTGTGACACAGAACTCGTCACAGAAACACTGCCTTGAACAGGTGTTGTTTTGACCAGAGCAGCACAGCACTGGCGGACCTGCACAGCCTGGAGCACACACCACACAGCTGTTGTTGAGTGAAACTACAAGCTCTACACTGCACAGAGTTGTGTGTCATTTTAAGATCACTCTGGTCACTTAGAAAATCACGATTATTTAGCAAACAGCAATGAAGCAGATGACTAATAACATCTTGTTCTACAAAAGATAGTGTACATATATAATTGTACTAGTAGTTGTAGCAGAGATGTATTTTATGGCTGCGCAGCAGAGCTGTCAGGGTCTGGGGACAGGTTGGCAAGCATCATTCTAAATTAAGATGAGAGTGGTAGTAATGTTTGATGCATCTTGGGTGGGTGGAGCTGAGATAAGTGAAGGTGATGTTGCCAGTCATTGCAGGGAGAGAGATGGAGGCAGAATATGTTGCCCTATAGGAGTGTGGGGACAGGGAGAGTTGTATTATGGATATTACCTGTTGGTGCGGTACTGGGAGTTGATATTTGAGCTAGAAAATTAAAAAGGGACAGTGGCATGTCATTTCATTAGAATTCAAGAATAAACATTTATTTATTGTGATTTTTTTTCCCTGAAGAGAGGTACACTGAGGTTCAAAAGTCTGAGAGCACTTTCCCAAAGGGATCTGTGACATTTGGACCCCACTGTAGCTGGCTTGGACGCAATGTCATGGATGAATTGTCTGGTACAGATGTGACACAGATAGTTTTCAGACAACTACATCTACTCCATTACCCTACAACAGTTAGTTAACAGTAAATTTAGGTTCCAGGTTTGATGGAAGATTAATATTAGACACTTCAAAAGGCAAAAATAAAACACAAGGACAATAATCTGGTCCAGCAGGGGGAAGTTTTACATTGACAGTGGCGCTGCACTTGTGAGCATTGAATTATTAACCATTTTTCTTTGGAATAATCCAATCAGCTGAGTCATTTAGTGTTTATATTATTTAATCATTTGGCAATCAATTTGCTTTTTACACAAAGATCAAAGATCAATAGTCAAATCCTTGTTTATCAAACTTCAGCAGTTTGTGTTTGTTCATCCTTGTCATAAAAGTGATAGGGTTAGACACATTTTTTTGCTTTATGAGAAAAATTTGAAGATCCATCCATCCATCCATCTATACTGCCTATCCTTATAGGTTTGCGGGAGGGCTGGAGCCAATCCCAGCTGACAGCGGGCGAGGGCAGGTCGCCATTCTAAATTTGAAGATGCCCTGACTTAATATTATTTAACTGTAATTAAATATTTAATGTGGTAATGTTTTACTCACCATGATGGAGTGGCAGCAACACCAGCAGGAGAAAGAAGCACGGTGAAAAGCAATCCATGACCCTGCTTTGTGGCTGCTGAGTGTAGCCCAGGCTTATTTATATATGAGCATCAAAGACGATCACATTCACACAGGCACCCACACACACTGACACAGATACAGTCCTGACAAGACTAGTCCTATTGTTGGACAGAAAGGGCGGGTAAAAACCCTTGTCTTCAACTTACAATATCATGTTACACAAGTTCTGTGTTTTGTCATTTGTTACATTGTTTGATGAGTTTCTCCGTTCCACTGGTTTACAGTCAGATTGTAGATATGTCAAGAATGCTGTACACTGGAGACTGACATGGCTAGACACAAGGCGACACAAATTTAGCCACAGTACATATTTATTGGAACAGTGAACATTGTGCTGCCATACAAATACACATTATGACCAAGTGCAAGCAACATTTTGAATAATTAATTGCACATTTAATGTTTTCAACAATATCAGATAGTGATAAATAATCCATGTGTAGTCATGCATTCTCATTGTTTAAACACAATATTGTACATTTTGTTCAGGGTTGCTTTACAAGAGATAGAATAAGTTGTAAGAATGCCACTTTTGAATGAATAGTTTGCATGGCAGTGACAAAACCAGAAATCCCAAAAGGTCTGATTCACTGTCACAGATTCCAAAGATTTATTGAAAAAGGGAGATTTCAAAGAGATGTGTAACTTTTAAATGATAAAAACTGAAAACTTTCTTTTCCTGAAACAATGCAAAATCCCAGACAAAAGCAGTTGCAGTAGGGAAGTGCTTTTACTATGATACACTTTGTTTATAACAGCAAAAAGTTGTTCTCCTGAAAAGCTGGGGGGGGGTAAAGAAAACTGGACATCAGTGCTACTGGTCATGTTTATGCCAAGTCATGTTTGGAAGCTTTGGAAGGTTTGTTGTCCGAAGAAAAAACTAAATCAGCATTAATTCTGTTTGTTTGTACTTTCTAAGGTGATGGATGTTATTGGTGTGGAGTTTTCTTAGTAAACTGACAGAATAATGTCTCTACTTGTGGTTAAAGCCTCCACAGGGTCTCTTTAAGTGCTGTGTCTCACCCTTACATCTGTCTGATATTTACACTCTCCAGCTCTCGCCAAACTCTTGAACACTTCCGGCCATTGCACCATCTGGCTTCATTAAGTCATTCCACTTTTGACTGTCAAAGTTCCCACACAGACCCCCAACTTTCCTTTTGTATATCCGGGGTAGGATGATCTCTGCAGGAATAACATTAACAATACAGTGTCACCCAGAAAATAACTGATTGTTTGACACAGAATTAGATAAACAATCAGGTAATAAATTGTGATTTAAGGATTGTTGACTGTTGATTCTACATGTGTCCAGAATTAACGTGTTTAATGAGAGGAAGATTAGTTACCTGTTTTGCTGTGTCCATCAAACTCCACTGAGAGGCCAAAGTCTGTCTTCAGGTAGATGCGAGAGGAATGCTTCCGGATGTTTAAACCAGCAGTTGGAGAGACAGGAGTATTAGTTCTCCTTCCATCCACCTGGAGGGAGATAGAGAGGGGGATGTGTCAGAAGAACATTTAAGTTGACTTGAAGGAACTAGTATTTGGTCTTGTACGATTATGTGTGTTGTGTACAGGGATCCACAGAACATCCATATTTAGTGGGGCTGTCGACTTGCATTGGTGAGTTGACTCATACTCTCTGATACTCTCAGCTCTGGTGTCCAGCTGACAGCGCTGTCAGCAGCCCGCCAGGAGAGACACTGCTGAATTTCATAACGGAACAAGATGCCAACTTTTCCTTTCTCTGACTGAGTGGAAATCTCATGTTTTATACAAACAAAAAAGTTTTTCGGTAAAATATAAGTCATGAGTCATGTATAGAATTGTGGTTCGGGGCAGATGAACTGAGATGATGTGCAGGAGAGTGAATGATATAGTTCTCCTATTTGTGAATAAAGTTAATGAAGAAAAGCCATCAGTAATAATGTTGAGTGTGTGTATAAAAATACTCTCTCATGAAGCATGAACCAACTAACCACAAGCACCTGACCAATTAATGTACCAAAGATGACACCCCCACCCCCCCACCTGGAGTCCATGCAGTTGAAGTGCAGACTCTGAGTCGACTATGAACATTTTGACTTGGGGACAGAAATATCAGTCTGTGGTGAGACTTAAATTTCTCGACTTTTTGAGGGATTACAATGAAATTATGGTCCCCATGGGATCATTCCTAATGATATTTCATCATCTCACTTATTCAATGAAATATCTCCACATCTATAAGATGGACTGGCACAAAATTGTAGAAAGATATTCATGTTCCCCAGAGGATTAGGCCTGCTGATTTTGGCCATCCCTTGATTATTCCATGTCCCCATTAGGATGGAATTTTGATCGAAGTTTGTCCAATACTTTGGTTTATGACCAAATACCTGCAAAACTAATGCCATTCCCATCAGCCTTTGCTGTAGTTAGGATGCTAACTTCATTAACGTGTTAATTGTGATAAGATTAAGGACCCAGCATAACGCATAATTTAAAAAAAAATTGTGTTACTTTCTTTATTTTACATTGTCACTGGTGCTGTTGCCAAAGATTCTAAAGCGCTACTTTGTAGAATCTTTGGCTGCTGCTATTTTGACCCTTTGATGCACCCTTACTTGTTGTCAAGCTGCCACAGACACTTCCTACAAAGATTTTACATGGCGGAGCAAGATACTTCATGGCAAGTCATGTCTATGGGAGCAAAAGGGGGATGGTTCCGTTCTGCATAAAGGGGCGTGTTGGGAGACCTTAAGTGTTTAAATCCAATGCCTGAATTGTCGTGGAAATCGACTGAGTTGGAAAATAAAAATATAACTCACCCAGAGCTTGTCTACGGATAGATAAATTATCAGACATCTTCATAATTACACATCAGACATGCTTCTAGTTCTACGTTCTTTGCATTCGTTTGATTCCCAATCGAGATACACTGGTAATAATTGCTTTTCATTGTTAATGCAGACCTAAAAACTGTTCTGAAATGTAAAATGATAGAATTTTAATCATGTGATAAAACATGCAATTCATTGCGATTAACTATTGAAATTCAGTGATTAATCACGATTAAGAAAAAAATTATTGTTTGACAGCCCAAATATATATAATATATATACACAATTTAGTGATTTCAGACTCCACTGTGTGTATGCACCTGTTAAATATTCTCTCTGTGTCTCTCCTATACAAATATGCATACACAAATACAAACATATTTAAATAACATATAGCACATCATCTGCCTCACTACTTTAGTAACACCTCGCAGTAAAAGATGTGAAGGAGTGCTGGTTATTTCCCTCAGTGTTTTCACAAATGTTTGTGGGCAAGCAGAAATATATGATCGCATGTACCTAATACAGTGTCTGCTGAAAATGTGCCACAGGAAAATGAGATGGCAGCTGTGTGTTGTTAAAAATGCTCTTGATACTTACGATCAGCCTCAGATTCTTCTTGAACTCCACAGTGTGATTGTAAACTCTGATCTTAAGCTCTTGTATTCTGTGGTGTTCCTCATTCTCTTCACTATCATCATCATGTTTGTGATCATCATCGTCATTATCATCATCATCATCTTCATCATTGTCATCTTCATCACCATGCTGCTGGCTATCATCGTCATCATCTGCTGTGCGTTTATTGATGCCCTCGATGTAGACATCTGGAAGGTTATTTGGCAAGTTTTTGGTCTGGACTAGCACATGTAGGTGCTCACCCTCAAAGTCGTGCTTCATTTTATCAAAGGTTCTGTACTCAGGGTCTCCCTTTATAGTGCACTCACTGAATCCTGTGGAGCGACAAGTGTAGAGAAATTCATAAATTAGTGAGGAAGATGTAACATAGTTTAGATTTGAGTTAAATGTTGGCATTTACCGCACCTGTAGACTGGCAGTAATATTCGCCCTTGTCATTTTGAAGGCAGACAGAATTTCCATCGCATTCATCTTTGTCATCACAATCAATCTTCCCCACGCCATCATCTTTCTCACATTCACATTTCTGACTGCAGTGATTGGTGTACCACACTTCATTGAACTGTCAAGAAAGAGAGAGTCATCGTAAAGTCTCCACATGCAATGTTCTGGCTTTCAGAAAATACATGAATTGTGCCAGTGATTAAGAGTTATTCTGAACTGTCTCTCACCTGATGTTTGGTGCCATTCCTGTCCACACATCCACACTCTTGGATAGGCACACAACGGCGTGATTTCCGCACAAAACCATCATCACATACACATCCCGGCACACAACTGTCACTGTCACTGCAGCGTGGTGGGCCATTCAGGTATGTACAGGTTGGACTGCAGGCAGGGATACAACTCGTGTAATGACTGTTCTCTGGACAAGAGGGTGCTAGAGAGCAAAAGAAAGATAGAGTATATACATCATATACTTAAGCACAAAAAGACAAACAAAAAAAGTCCATACAATTCATACTTTACATTTATCAGCCATTCTTAGCTCAGAAGTGACTTTTGACAGTGTTGCCTAACATGTGAGGTGTAAAGGAGGGGTGGGTGATCAGCAAAAAGATCATATGCTCGATTTTATTGTGAAAATCCTGACTGCAAGTTGTGATTCATATCTTTCTGCTGTTTTGATGCTTCTTTCAGATATTTGTCTGTTCGGTGCTATTCTTCATCCACAGTGCTGTTTACAAATCGCTGCGGACCAGCTAGCCCCGGCTTGCTCTGCCTCTGATTGTCCTGCCTTCAGGCAGGTCTCTCATTCTGTGGGTGGGCTGTAACTCCACTGTCTTGGACTGTGGTGATGCTAGTTCTTGTTCTGCTCCAGTTCAGAACTTGTGCATGTGACACTCACTGAGGCTGCAGAGCAGAACAAGGGCAGCCATTGGTGGCTGCATTTAGCGGGCTAGCTGTTTAACAGTTGACAGTGGGCTGGTTAGCATGGATTGAACTTTTCAAAATTAAATATCTAAATATAGCAACTTTTAATGACACAATCTGTACGATTCATCTGAACAGTAGATCACATGTCAGAGTAAGATCATTCACGATATAATATCATCAGGTCACCCACCCCTAGTGTAAGATTTTTTTTTTAGCAAACTTACTTGCTCCAGGTGTAGTTGGTGGTTGTGGTGTAGCTGTTGTTTGTGGCTGTGGCTGACTTTCAGTTGGTGGTTGTGGTCTAGCTGTGGTTGGTGGTTGTGGTCTATTAGTTGTTTGTGACTCAGGTTGAGCTGTGGTTGGAGGGTGTGTTCTAACTGTGGTTTGGGGTCCTTCTGTGGTTTCAGATCCTGGATTCTTTGTGGTAGGAGGTTGTGGTCTAGCTGTTGTTGGAGTTTGTGGTTGAGCTGTGGTTTGGGGACCAATTGTAGCTGGGGTCGACGGTCTTGATGTTGTTGGTGGCTCTGTTCTTGTTGTTGTTGTTGGTGGCTCTGTTGTTGCTGTTGCTGGAACATTAGGTCTTGTGGTCATTGGGACATCATGACTTGAAGTGTGTGGGGGCTTAGTTGTTGTTAATGGATTTGTAGGTGTTTGTGTATCACAATCAGTTGGGACTGCAGTTGTTGTGGCAGTCGTTGTTGTAAACGTAGTTGTGGTTGGAGGTTGTGGTTGAGCTGTGGTTTGGGGACCAACTGTAGCTGGGGTCATCGGTCTTGATGTTGTTGGTGGCTCTGTTCTTGTTGTTGGTGGCTCTGTTGTTGTTGTTGTTGCTGGAACATTAGGTCTTGTGGTCATTGGGACATCATGACTTGAAGTGTGTGGGGACTTAGTTGTTGTTAATGGATTTGTAGGTGTTTGTGTATCACAATCAGTTGGGACTGCAGTTGTTGTGGCAGTCGTTGTTGTAAACGTAGTTGTGGTTGGAGGTTGTGGTTGAGCTGTGGTTTGGGGACCAACTGTAGCTGGGGTCATCGGTCTTGATGTTGTTGGTGCCTCTGTTCTTGTTGTTGTTGGTGACTCTGTTGTTGCTGTTGCTGGAACATTAGGTCTTGTGGTCATTGGGACATCATGACTTGAAGTGTGTGGGGGCTTAGTTGTTGTTAATGGATTTGTAGGTGTTTGTGTATCACAATCAGTTGGGACTGCAGTTGTTGTGGCAGTCGTTGTTGTAAATGTAGTTGTGGTTGGAGGTTGTGGTTGAGCTGTGGTTTGGGGACCAACTGTAGCTGGGGTCATCGGTCTTGATGTTGTTGGTGGCTCTGTTCTTGTTGTTGTTGGTGGCTCTGTTGCTGTTGCTGGAACATTAGGTCTTGTGGTCATTGGGACATCATGACTTGAAGTGTGTGGGGGCTTAGTTGTTGTTGATGGAGTTGTAGGTGTTTGTGTATCACAATCAGTTGGGACTGCAGTTGTTGTGGCAGTCGTTGTTGTAAATGTAGTTGTGGTTGGAGGTTGTGGTTGAGCTGTGGTTTGGGGACCAACTGTAGCTGGGGTCATCGGTCTTGATGTTGTTGGTGGCTCTGTTCTTGTTGTTGTTGGTGGCTCTGTTGCTGTTGCTGGAACATTAGGTCTTGTGGTCATTGGGACATCATGACTTGAAGTGTGTGGGGGCTTAGTTGTTGTTGATGGAGTTGTAGGTGTTTGTGTATCACAATCAGTTGGGACTGCAGTTGTTGTGGCAGTCGTTGTTGTAAACGTAGTTGTGGTTGGAGGTTGTGGTTGAGCTGTGGTTTGGGGACCAATTGTAGCTGGGGTCATCGGTCTTGATGTTGTTGGTGGCTCTGTTCTTGTTGTTGCTGGAACATTAGGTCTTGTGGTCATTGGGACATCATGACTTGAAGTGTGTGGGGGCTTAGTTGTTGTTGATGGAGTTGTAGGTGTTTGTGTATCACAATCAGTTGGGACTGCAGTTGTTGTGGCAGTCGTTGTTGTAAACGTAGTTGTGGTTGGAGGTTGTGGTTGAGCTGTGGTTTGTGGCTGTGGCTGACTTTCAGTTGGAGGTTGTGGTCTAGCTGTTGTTGGAGTTTGTGGTTGAGCTGTGGTTTGGGGACCAACTGTAGCTGGGGTCGACGGTCTTGATGTTGTTGGTGGCTCTGTTCTTGTTGTTGGTGGCTCTGTTGTTGTTGTTGCTGGAACATTAGGTCTTGTGGTCATTGGGACATCATGACTTGAAGTGTGTGGGGGCTTAGTTGTTGTTAATGGATTTGTAGGTGTTTGTGTATCACAAGCAGTTGGGGCTGCAGTTGTTGTGGCAGTCGTTGTTGTAAATGCAGTAGTTGATGGTAGCTGTGGTTTTGATGAACTTGGTGGTTGTGTAGCTGATGAGCTGTTGGCTGGAGGAAGCTCAGGACCTGCTGTTGCTACTGAATCCACAGTTTTGGGAGCAGGGGTTGTTGGTTTAGTCAAGTCTGTAATAACAGTCAAGTCAGTCACATTAATTTTCAGTTGTACTGTGTTTGGACTAAGTAGAATGTCAGAAGGACAGAATCACCTGTACAGTGTCCGTGATGAAGTGATATATCATCTATGGCCACATCAGACTGATCATTGGAACCTCTTCGCCCCTCAAAAATAATCTAAAAAGTAAGCACACAGGTAAATACTAAGGCACAGTATGCCTGTTAAAGCATGTAGATCCATTAGGTTCTGTTATACTAATTTGTAGTTGCAGTTAGTACACTTGCAATGTTTTGCTTTGCAAGTTTCTAACATTAGGCAGGCTAGGGAAGGAAACATCTTTAATAAGTAAGTCACCTGGAAAGCTCCAGTTGTGGTCAAGTCCACCTGAGCCAGGTGCCACATATTTCCTTGGTCATTCCTTTTCCTCCAAACAGCATCAGCCTTTCTGTCCTGGAGCAGGTAAACATGGAGGCCCATTGTGTCTGCTGAGCCGTACATATGGTACCAGAACTGCAGACACTGAGGACCAGAGTCAGAACACTCAGAGCTGATGAGACGAGCTGTGTCTCCATGTGTAGCACTGTTTCCTTCAATGTAAAGGTAGTGGCCATCTGCATAAGAGCATAAAAGTTAGGTCAGTTAAGATAATAAATATCATATTATAAGGTTTCTTAGCTATTGTTTTGATTTCACATTTAATTGTTTCTTCGTTGTAGGTATGCCCAATTACAGATGAAATTGAGGTAATGATAAATGTCGGCAATGCAATTGTCATTTAAACACTGAAAGGCAAAAAAGGACTTCATTCATAAGCAGCAGCTCTACTGACATAATCTGGAGAAAAATATCATATCATGAACCCTTGTTCAGACAGTGTTTATCAGTCTACCATTCTGGTTTGACAAGGAAGAGCTGCTTCAGCAATGGAATTTTCATTAGTCATAAGTGTGACTGTGGCTGACATCCATCTGGAAAAGAGTGTGCTGATTTATTTTCCTCGACAGTTGAACACTTATTCAACTTGGTATACAACTACACTTTGCTCGTGTCACAAGGTTAATTACCTCCTGTGGTGTGATCTGAAGATGGACCGGTCATCGGAGTGGGAGTGGAGCCACTATGCCTTGTCCAGTCAAAAACATCAGCAAGTACTTGACTCCACTGACATAAATCTTGCTCAAATTTACAGTGGAGTTGGCATGCTGGAAAGAAATGGCAGACATATTATGAGATCACTGACATGGTAACACTGGAACTCACAAAACCTGGATGTTGAAAAAATAAATTATGCAAGTCCCAAAACTAGGGGTGTACAAATGCTGCTGTAGAATTACTGTACCTGAGTATGCTGTTGGTCTGTTATCTGGAGTTTCAGTTACATTGTCCATATTAATTAAGTTGGATGTTGCTTCCACTGTGGGATGTATGGTGATATGTGCTGTAGGAGGCTGGGCAGTAACATTGACCAGAGGTGGCTCTGGAGCCACAGTGGTTGGCAAAGGGAGACTTGGAGGAGCTGTGCTGTTTATATCAGGTTGAGGAGGTTGTGCTGTAACAAGACCTCTCAGATTAGTAGTCAGTAGTCAGTAATCAGAGTGCAACAATGTTATAAAGCGCTCAGCATAGGAATTAAAAACAGCTTTCCAGATGTGTTGTATTTTCTCTGTGTTCATGTTTCTTACCAGAGCAGTGACCCCGATAAAGCTTTACATCATCTATTGCCACATCTGACTGATCATTAGATCCTCTGCGCCCCTCAATGATGATCTGAATGATGGTATGGAATTCATTAGTGAATTTTACAGAACATGTTATACAACAATATTGCATTATTACGCCAAAGGCTGGCCATCAACTGAGTCCCTGGTGTGAAGTGAGTCACCTGAAAAGGTCCAGTTGTTGTGATGTCCACCTGAGCCAGGTGCCACATATTTCCTTGGTCATTCCTCTTCCACCAGACAGCATCGGTTACTCTGTTCTGGAGCAGGTAAACATGGAGGCCCATTGTATCTGCTGAGCCATACATATGGTACCAGAACTGCACACACTGAGGTCCAGAGTCAGAACACTCAGAGCTGATGAGACGAGCCGTGTCTCCATGTGTAGCACTGCTGGCCTCAATGTACAGGTAGCGACCATCTAGACATGGGGAAAGAAAATGCCAAATTTGTTAGACATACTTTCCATGGTGAGACAGAATTTTTCTCTACCTCTGTATATTGTTTGTCACTGTTTAGATTGTCACATAGAGGAAGAGTGTATTACCACCAGTGTGGTCAGCAGAGGGCCCAGTCATCAGGGTGGGAGTGGAACCACTCTGCCATGTCCAGTCAAAAGCATCTGTGATCATCTGATTCCAGCTACAAAGGTTTCTGTTGAAGCTGCAGTCGAGACTGCAGACTACAGGGAAACGTGCAAAAAATTAACATGAACTCAGTATTGAGGCACTTATGCAACTTCCTAAAAATTTAGACAATCTATAACCTTCAATCACCATTAGAAATTGCACATTCAGTATTTATTGGACTAGACATAAGTGCTAATTGGTAACCAAACTCTTCTGATGTAGAAACCACTGACCCATAAAATATTGCTTCCCGTGCATTTACCTGGGGGTGAGGGTAGGACTTCTGCAGTTATGGCGGGAAGCTCAGTGCCACCAACCACACCAGGGAAGCCACCTGGAGGAAGTGATTATTGTCTTTGTTTAAACCCTGACATATCAGGTATGATGATAATTTGAGACCTTAATGTATCAGCACCGTTAAAATGGAAAAAAAAATGTACATAGTACAGAATGTCAGTAATCAAATCAAACGTTGTTGCCCCACTTTTTAGAGGTAAATCTCACCAAAGCACGAGCCAAAGTTGATTGAAATGTCATCTATGGCCACATCTGATTGAGCATTAGAGCCTCGAATTCCCTCTACAATGATCTGAAATGAGTGGTGTGAAAAAATATTTCGTCACTCTACAGAATAAGGTCATTCGCTTGTTACAAGAAAGAGTGTGAGCTTTTAACCAGTGTCCGTTTAGTGCATGTTTTGTCTGATATACAATATAGTGTCATACTTACTCGGAAAGGACCAGACTCTCTGATGTCAGCATGTCCTAGGTGCCATTCAGGTCCCTGGTTGTTCATCATGGACCAAAGCTTGGTAGCTTTATTGTCTTTGAGCAGGTAGATGTTGAGGGCCATTGCTGTGGCTGAACCATACATATGGTACCAGAACTGTAGACACAGTGGGCCATTATAATGGCACACTGAGCTCATCAGACGGGCTGAGTCTCCATGGGTTACACTGTTTCCCTCAATGTATAGGTAGAAACCAGCTAGAGAAATGATAAAAAGCACAACAAGCATGAATCATGAACAACTAAGGTAGCAACCCAACAGATGTATTAGTTTGGCCTCATACTGGGTTTTACCTCCAGTGGTGTGGTCCTGGTTTGGCCCAGTTAGGTCTGAGGGGGTGGGTCCTGAATGTCTTGTCCAATCAAAACTGTCCTGTATGAGCTGCTCCCACCCACACAGATTTTTTTCAAAGTTGCAGTTCATGGGACAGACTATGAAAAAGCATATAAACACAATGGAAATAGTTATTGTGAGCTAATTATCTGTATGAATACGATTTCAAAAGTATAATTTTAGTTAAAAAACAAGTTATCCACAAAAGCATTATTTATCACATATGTAGATAATTACACAAAGGTTATTCAGATGTATTCAAATACATTTATATATTAAACTTATGTAAAATAATTATTATGCTAGTAGGCAAAGGTCAAATGTAAAAATCTGTTTTTGAAATTATTAATTATAAACTGGATAAACTGGATTATAAACTGGATTAATTATGCCACTGTTTTTCCAAACCAGTAACAGGTAAGCTTTTCCAACCCTGAATGCTCTTACAAGTCTGATCTGGTGTTGGAGAAGTAGGAGTTGGAGTTGTTGGAAGAGTTGTAGTGGTTGGGGGGTCAGCTGAAATAGGAACAAAAACAAAACAAAAAGCCAAACGAACAAACAAACAAAGAAACAAAAAAGGAAATGAGTTCACCATCTTTGGCTTTTTGGTGCCCCAGGCAATATTTTTAGTTTGGCCTTCCCCTCCCCATCTTAACCACCTGATAATTTCTCCAACTTTGCTTGTATCACTGACATGACAAAACAAAACAAAAAAGAAACATTCAGGTTGGGCCCTAGGCAGTTGCCTAGTTTGCATATGCAATGGGCCAGTCCTGTGCTGTGGTCAAAACAAAAGAAGAAGCAGAGCAAAATACAGGACATGAAATGGAATTGCTTAATCTAACATTTAGAGCTAGCAAATATTTAAATTTTACCTTGTGAAAAAAACAATGTTAATCTGGACCAGTGTCAGTCCGTGTACATATCTTGATTGACACTTTCATTGTCCAACGTATGTAACTCACCACAGGCAGTGCCTGTCTGCCAGGTGGGCAGCTCAATTCCTTCAACCTGGCACGCCGCTGCGTAGGACTTCAGAGATTCACATAGGGTGTGTTGGTCACCATTTGTGGCACAATAGTCGTACACACAACTACTAAGGTAGATGTTTGGGTGGATGGGTTCATGGCAGGTCTTGAAGGGATCTCCCAGTATTGCGTAACACTGACTGTAGGCCTCATCCTCCTCATCATAGTCACAGAGCCTTGGGTCATTTGGATAGGCAGTACACCTGGAGGAGACAAATAGTCATCAAAAACATTTGGAAGTACGGTGCCACTTCAAAACAAGAAATATAAGTTTGAGTAGTTTGGTTAATAATTTATATAATAATTGTACATTTTTTAATAAGTTGTTCTAATCCATAAAAAAATGTTGGGTTGCCAGGTTGTAAGTGGTGAGCATAGTGTATACCCTCTGCCAAAATTACCTCCTTGGTGTATTTGGCTGGGAATTAGACGGTTATCAACCTGCTAATTGTTTATATAGCTGGTAATGAATCCAGTTATCAGGCAAGCCAGGTTTCACAGAAAATATTTGGTCTGTGTGCAGCACTGTGAAGTGGAGCTTTCAGATAAATGCTAATGATAGTATGCTAAAATTCTTGTAATGATAATGCTAATATGCTAATGTTCAGCATGTATTGTGTTTTTCAGGTTCATCTGAGTTTTGTTTATTAGCATGCTAACATTTGCTAATTAGTACTAGATGTACAACTACGGCTATTGGAAATATAATTAGCACCTGCTTCTAGTTTTGCCAAAAAACCTGTACCTTAGTTTTCCTTACTTTTGGTAGTATGTTTTTTTTCTATTTAGAGTTTTTATTATTTCATTCATATAATTTGTACTCACAAATGTGCAAATACCCTGTTTAGTAAAATAACATACTCATCATTGTCTGCTACCCTCCAGCTGTCACCAAACTCAAATGCATCTGTAGTGTTTTGGCCGTCTGGTGTTACAAGATCATCGTCCTGGTGTCCAGAGTAGGTGCCACACATTCCGCACAGTTCATACTTGTAGTGCTCATCCACCTGCAGAAAGAGTCTGTTCTGCCCATCTACCAAAATTCTGAGGCCAAAGGTCGCCTCCAAGATAATATAATTACTCTCCATGTAGACCCGCACTGAGCCGTATGTTCCATTGGTGGAATGGGGGAGTTGGACAGGACTGTTATTCACCTAGAGAGAGGACAATCCATTATTTGTAATTAGTTTATTCTTGTGAGAACTGTGTTTGTTTTTGAAAGCCAAACAAGTGTTAATGTTTTTTCCTACTGGGATAGTTAGTGCAACCAGTTAGCTTCCAAATAGCTGTTCAGGGTAAAGTCAAGTGGGTCAGCTGTTAGTTTATGCATTCTTGTAAGCCCCACATGACAACCAAGTGCCTTCCTCCAATGACCTGAGAGAGTAATAACTGACTCCTATAAACATGGGTGTGCTGATAGTAAAGTCAACAGCCTCTGCCATTTATGAATTACATCAGATAATAGAGAACAATGACACAACAGTAAATGGGCCTCATGCAGGTCATCAGACACTTTTGCATTGAGTGAAAGCTCTGTAGTCTCATGCACTTTTTCATATCAGTTGTCTTGCTACATTACATGCTATAAAAGAATTTGGGCTTGTTTGACAGAGAGAATTGCAAGGAATCTTAATGCTTACATAGACCCCGCCACTTTGATTCAGGGTGAGGTAAAGATCTTCAACCTGCAGAGTCACAGCTTCCAGCTTGGACCGGGTGAAGTTTTGAAGGGGAGGATGCATGTTGTGTCCAATCACATTGAACTGGACTGAGCCTTCCTCTCCGCATGTTGTAGCCAGTGTGTAACTGCAGCCCCCTTGAAAGTCATAAGCCACTTTGTCAAAGGTGATGTAATGTGGATCACCATACACACGGCAGGTGGCAGGTGTGAAAGGGAAGCAGTCTTTGACCCCATCTTTGACTTTACAAACTTCATCGTCTGCACATTGCATTGTGGTGCACCATAGGTCATTATTACCCATACATTGGCACTGTTGCACACACTCTCCTTCCACGAATGTTGTTCCTTTCTGCAAGGGAAAAGTGAGGTGTGTAAATGAATTATAGCACTGTGGACATGAATAGGTGAATTTGACATTGTTTTTATGTCATGTATGTCACTTACCTCATAGTGTTTCCCATTATGCCAGCACCCACAGTCCTCTGCTGGGACACACTTTCCCCCACTGAGTTTGAAGCCAGATTCACACTCGCATCTTTCCTCACAGCTTCCACAAGAGCCAACTAAATCAAGGCTGGAGCACACCTCTGGACAGCCATCAGCACAGGAGTTATAGTAGCTGTTCTCACCACACTGAAGGGCTGAGGGGACCCAAGAAAAGAGAGGAATAAGGACATACTGTGACCTTCATTCTACTGTATTATTATAGCCATTATTTGCCACTGTTTCTTCTATTTTAATAACAGGAGGAAGAGAAATGAAAACATAAAGCAAAAAAGTAACATACGGCAGAATGTGGAGTTCCTCCATATGGGTACAGCGACTCCAGCCTCCTTGCAGATATCAGTGTAGCCCTGTAATGCCTCGCATAGCACTGCAGGGTCACCATGAGCGGAGCACATGCTGACCACACAGCCCCTGAAATAACTCTCTGCTTCCAGAACTGACTGGCAGTCAGTGAAGGGCCCAGTACTAGAAAGGAGCTCTCCACAGTACAGCTCACTGGCATACTCAGCCTCCTCCAGTGGGTCACAGTGATGAGGGACTAGAATAGTTTCACAGGAGGAGGTGGTTTGCCCAGTCTGCCAGCTCTCAGCCAAATCTGTAGCATCTTGGGCATTCGTACCATCAGGTTTGCGGAAGTCATCTCCTCTGAGGTGGTTAAAGTTGCCACATAAGCCACAGATCTTATCAGAGTATGTGGCTGGCAGGGCAACATGCACAGCACCAGCACTGTCATAGGAAACAGACAGACCAAAACTGGTTTCCAGTTCAACAGCAGCGGGGTTACTCTTGATGTTGATTGTGCCATCACTGAGGTTCAGCGGAAGCTTCCTCCAGACCCCATTAACCTGAAGAGGAGTACATGGGCTTTAGATTTCCTTACCAACCTTCAGCAGTGTTGACTGACTGTATCTGACAGTTTGTATAAAAAGAGGCATTCTCGTATCTTTGAGAATTGATAAGGCTGATAAGTCCTTTGGGAATTCCAGGACATTATATCATTAAACTCTGCACTATCATAAAGTCAGTTTATCAGTAGAGTCGGCTGCAGATATGGAACCTGCTTGATCCAGCGCATTAGTAAGCTCAACCCTCATTACAGCATAACAATAAGGTGCCCCAAAACTGAAGTTGGACAGACAGTACTTAGGTCTAGGGACCAATGTCGGGAAATGGAATTGGGGAATAGGGCAACTATATGTTTATAAGGGGAAAAACTGCTTCTATTATACAGATGTTAATTCAATGCTTGAGGATGGCTTCTTCTGCAAATTACTGTCTCTTTCAGCTATGAACAATGAGAAATGCTCCTATTGTCCTCAGATGTGTGATGTCCCATTGATAAACAGCTTAGCTGAGTAAACTGACAATAAACTGTTAGTGTGCCAAAAATGATTTTATGGCCGCATGGTTGCTGTCTCTAAAGCAAATGCAAAAACCATTAAATAAGGTTTATTTGGATGTTTAGACTCACAATTATTTTTCAGATAAGAAGTGAGACAAAACTGGTCTCCATACACAACATGACATTTTCTTTTTTTGCAAGAATGCAGTGTAACACAGTAAGAGTGCCTTCTTAAATTTCTGTCTCCCTTTTAAGTAACTCACCACAACTCGGTGTGTTTTCTGTTTCAATAGGGACACTCTGAAGTTCTCTGTTACCACTGTGACCTGCTGGACTGTTGGCAGAGACGAGTTCCTGTTCTGCTCATTGACCACTTCCACACTGAACATGGGCAGGGCCTCAGTGGGTGTACAGGTTTTAGCCAGTACGTAGGTGCAGGGGGCCATAAAGCGGAACAGCACTCCATCAAAAGTGCTGCAGTCTGTGTGACTGTGTATAGTGCACCACCCCAAGGTGGAACTCCCAGTGGAGCCTCCTTTTTGAGGACCACAGATTTGGCCCTTAGGGCACTGAGAGGGAGAGCAGGAGAGCTGGCCAGCAGAACAGAGGCAGCGGGTGGACTCATCTGTCCATATCTCTGTGTTGGACTCACACTGGGGTCCTGTGGGGACATATGACAGAGTAAACAATCACTTTATAACCATAACACCATCTGGCTAGGAATTGTTGATTAGTAATGTTAATGAATCATTATGTTCAGTGTTAATACTGTATCAACTGTCAATGCGTTTTCCTAATTATCTTAGTTATCCAACCTATTATTCATGTCAGTCATGCTTTAATTAATGTTGTCTTAATTTAAACAAAAGAATGAAAATAACACTTCCTCACTGCCTCACTAAAACTGTGAAATTCTGAAACCTGATGAATAATATTTTACATGTTTAAACTTTAGGATTCTTTGCAGTTTCCCTGACAGTAATCTGACAAGTGTTATGACAGCAGTGCTTTATGTATTGCATAAACATTGTTATTACTGTGTATACTGAAACATAGTATAACTTTTTTCCCATACTTACCACATGAGCCTCTTCTTACACCTATCTGGTTAAATGTGACCTGTCCCTCCATGGACACTGCTTCAAGTACAACCTAATGTAAAAGCAAAGTATTGATTTAAATATATACAACATTATATTTTAAATCACCATCATTGTTCAATTAAAGGTATGTGGTTATACCACAAAATGCCATTTTACCTGAGACCTTGGTGTGATGATTTTCAGGGGGACAAACACTTGTCTCCATGAATTTCCAGGTAGGGCAGGAGAGGCCCAGATTTCTACTCGACCATCACTGCTTTTCAGAATAGCTCGAAGTTCAGACCGATTAGCTGCAACTGGGGCCTGGTACCAAAACTCTAGACAGGCCTCGCCCTCCAGCGCCAGTGGACCGCTTTCTAATATATTCATTGCACCATCCTCTGGAGGTGGGAAGGACAATAAAAACATGTGAATATGCTAGATGCTTTAGGAGTCGTCATACATACTGACCATGCTCATTTATAGTTCTATTGTGGCACCTGTTTCTAAAGTACAAATTCACTCACCTTATACCCACTGATGCTCCATTCTTGTTAAAATCACACAATACAAATGGTAGAATATTTATTAACTTCTCAGGTTGGAAATGGGCTTTTATGTTGTGTCATAATTCCTCACCAAAAATGGGAGACCATGTCCTTGCATTTGTTTTTGTAATAAAACAAGAAGTACATCTGTTGTGGTGCAATTATCATTAAATGCAAAATAGCTGTTTAGAGTGCATTTGTGCTAAATCTGAACCTCAGGTGCAGGCCCTTTACTTTGATTGCCCCTGGGAGAACACCAGGCTATAAAAGATTATTAGCCTGCTTCAGATCAATTAGCGATATGCAGCGAGGCACAGACACAGTCACAGCCTGTCTGCAGATTAAATCAGAACTGTGGACTGATGTTCCAAATCCTCTCCAATAAGGGAGGGGCAAAATTAAAGGTTACCACAGTCACGTAATCTCTCCGTGTCAGAGTCAACTCATTACTAAACCTGGCATGATGACTTTAAAATGCATTTGGCTTTCAATTTCATTACTACAGCATTTAATTAATCAAATCCATTGCTATAACTTTTGTGCCATAAATGGTTTCTTTTGTACCTGTTCTTTGTTGGCTCCTTGTCCAATCACAAACCAGATTGTTCTGTCTGTTGTAGAAACACTGTGTGACATATTCTATGCAAGAAAAAAAGGGTTAAATATAGTATTATGTATGCTTTGGCATGTCTGTTCATTAATTAATTTTAACAATTAATTAACAATTATGGCGTGTAAAGGTATTAGTAGATTTAATACTTCAATACTTCATACCTGCATCTGTCCTCCACTCTGTTAGAGGAACTAATGAAAAGTAATTTTCAGCCCTGAAAAAGGGAAACGGATGACAACACTTGCTTTTAGAACAATTATGCCATAAATTCATAAATTACCCAACAGATTTAAAAACAGAATCCTCTTAATTCTCCACTTCATAAAACTGAGCCATATAACAGTATTTAAATATCAGCAAAAATGTGACCATTGAAAGCGGAATTATTTTGAGACCCACCTGCACTGAATCACTGTCTGAAAGAGGAAGAGTAAAGTCACTGTGACCAACAAATCTGTGTGGACGCCTCCAAGCATGGCTGATCCCTTAACGGCAGTCTCTCAGCTCTGTTCTCCCGTTGCTAATCCTCTCTGTCTTTGATGAGTTGAAGAATGAATGATGAGCAGTGACTGTTGTGCAGCTTCTCTCTGGAAACACAGTGTACAGTATATCAGTATGACCCTTTGACTTCCAGCACAGAAGTGTTGGCCCTCTTTGTCTCTCAGACATTTATACCCCCCCTACACACACACACACACACACACACGCCCCTACCTAACCAGGTAACTTCAGCAGTGGGTGGAGAAAGAACACTGGAGGACAGGAAAACATAAAAGGGGGTTGGACTGAGTCTGTGGCGTAAAAACATTCTCAAAGTGATGACACCGTTCCAGTAAATAGTGATAGGCGAGGTCAGGGTTTAGTGTTGCTATGTTGTGAGAGGCACTGAAACCAAACTCACACATTCAAATTCTTGAATAAAACAAAACCCAAAAAAGAGCACTATTGACTTCCCGCTATGATGTAATAGTCATACTTGGGAAAGCAAAATACCACAACTATTCAAATATTCTACAGGGCACCCAAAGAAAGAGAAATAACCCAAACATAGCGTTGTATATTTCTGCTAATTACCTTTGCCAAAACATACACGTTATTAATCTGATGGCATTTTTCATTATGAAAAAGCAGCAAGATTCTTGCAGCTCATTCTGCTCTTCTTACTTTGGTTCTCACAGTCTATTGTGGTGTTAATTTCTGTACACATTCAGGCTATTGATGAATATCCTCTAAGACAAAAACACACTTTCATTAAAAGAAGATGGCAAGATTATTGAAACAGAAGTAGCATTGTACCCTCAGAGAAACTGAATTCACTGATTATTATCAAAGTTTTAGCTTCTAACATGTTTATCTTAAGACGTGACTTTTAATACAAAGGTATTAGATAGTGTGTTCTGTTCAGAATATCAAAGCTGATGATCCTCATGAATTCTACATGCAGTAAAAGAGCGAGAAGATAATTTCCTTTGTAAATCTGTGCTAAGCTTTTAACTCCATCACACTTCAAAGCAAAGATCAGACAAAAAGATGGGCCATTAAGAATGTCAACTTATGCAATCCATATTCTTGAAACATACAGAATGACGCATGTGTGCATTGTGACCTGATAATGTTTAAAAAAAAAAAAAAAAAAAAAAAAAAAAGGCTTGAAATGGTGTCCATTGGAGTATATCTAGTGTTTGTCAGCTAGAAAGCAGCACACACTGTAAGAACAGGTGGGAAAAGAGTGATAAGAAAAGACACATTGTATGAGAGGTGCTGTGTGACCCACCTATTGTAACATTCCTGAAGCACTGTTGGTAACTGTCAACAGAGAGGGTGGCCCAAAACAAATATTAGAGCTCTTTAGAGCTGTTCAGCCTAAGAGAAGGTATTTATGTGGGGTATATTAAGCACCAAATACTACTGGATATCCAGAGTATAAAAAGTGAATTTTCTTTTTTGTGCAATACAATAACTGTCTTAACTACAGAGATCTATGGTTATCTCAAAGATACCAGCCTGATTTCACGACAGATAATCAAGGTTTTATCTCTGGGTCTCAGGTGTCTAAGGTGTTTGAGGAAAAGAGTTACTCATAAACTGACCTGGAGATGTGTGTACAGAGCATGGTCTGATATTCTGAGAGGGTTTAACATGAAATAAAACAGATGTATGGCTCCGCAAAGTCTAGTCAAAAATCTATAGTCTATAGTCTATAGTATTTACGCTCCAATGCAGCACCACACACTATTATACACATAAAGACTTCATTCAGTTAATATGTTGTCATACTAAGTTACTTATTGCTTTTATTATGCACATACTTGGTACAGCATCACTCTAGTAAAGTGGGAAATAGTACATTCACCCTAACAGGCAGATGATTAATAATATATATCAGAGGCTTCTATTTTTACCAGCAGTAGCTGTGATAATTACGGGAAGGGAGTTGTCTGTATGTGATAAGGCCTGTCCGGGGGTCAAGTGCATTATCAAGGTATGTACCCGCCTCTGAGTAAACCATCACGATGCATCTTACTGGTAACCAAGACAGTAACCAAGGTGGCAACATTTCTGCCCCACCCAGAAGGTCAAAATACGGTGATGGTAACATTATCAATACACCTTTGTAATTATGTTAAAATACGACATAATCATGAAATGCTGGCAAATTACATACCTATAAATCCATAAACCCCTACTTGCCCTCAAATCTACCTGCTACATATCTTCAGCCAACACATAAAAGGGCCATTAATAATCAACCTTGCCCACAGGAAGAGGGGAAAAAGAGCAACAAGGGGCCAAGACCAAGTGCAAAGCAATATGCTGTGGACCTTCTCAAGGATCATTGTGGACATCAGATGCCCTGATCCATGACTAACAGTTAATAGGCCTATGTTTGCTATTTGGATCTCCTCTTTGCTAGCTCTGCTGTGTCATAGGAAAAATAAAACACTGAGCTGTTCAGGAGAGCAGGTGTACCATTAAATATTACTTAGTACAGATATTGCCTAAGTGTCCAGTTACAGAATCTGATGGGCACATAAACAAGCTCGAAATAGCTCACAGGTCATTTCCACTTTCACATTTTTTAGATTCTTGAGCATTTTTAGTTTGGACACAACCAAATAGTTAAAGTGTAAGTGGGTGGGAGTTAAGGGGCCGTTGTGCCACAGTTTTTGTAACTTTTCAAAACTATGAGTCACCAATTCATCCCAAGAAAGTAGAGTTTGAAGTTCTCTCTCAAGCTCTTTGTCACTTAGCATGTGTACAAATGAATACAATTCTATGAATCCTCTACATTTAAACACTTATGGGAACTTTTCTTTCTCTGTCACTCCGTCTTCAAGAGTGTCCACTCTAGGTTTATGTGGTATCCAATTTTTGCCACCGTAGCAACAAGGTGGCTGCAGTGCACTTCAACTGTGATTTTCTATCTTGTATTAAATTAACATTTTTTAAGTTTTATATTCATTCATTGTTTCCCTTTAATCACCTAGCCACCAGTCAGCCACAGTCTAATTTGTCCCACCACAGTTTCATAATAAAATGAAAATATATTTACACTTCTCATAACAACATAAACAGTGTCTAACATAGCTTCACTGTAGAGCTGTGTGCATCGCATTGATTCATTCAGTCCTTCCTTGCCCTGCTCTTGTTCTCTCTCTTTCTTTCTCACTCTCTCTCACAAACACATTGACAAAGAAACAGATTTGTCTGCCAGTCATACTGGCTGTCGTGAGTGTGGGAGAAATTCCACCACATCAGGGAGATGGTGGACCGTCAAAACATCCAAAAAGTTTTACTGTCTCCGTCTGTCTCTTTACTTCAGTCTACCATGTGATGTGCAATTATGATTGCTTTTAAATACCTAGTTAGTCTGTTTTGACAGGTTATTTATTTGACAAATTACATTATTTACAAAAGTGTTCTGTCATTACTTTCTTAACTCTCTAATCACACAGACAGTGCTGCTGGACAAACACTAGACAAAAATCTAGAAAATTTTCATGACAGACAGTGTTGGTATTTTCAAATACTTTGGGATACTCTATTGCCTCCCAGCTTTTGCAATCTGACATGGTCTACATGTCTTTTCAAGCATGACCAGGCCTTTACATGACACAGCTTATGAGCAGGACCCATACCTGTGGCCCTCAGAAAAACAACAGTGTGTGGAAAACTTTTGTCACTTAATCTTGGAAACCTGCCCCCCTCTCGCAAAGTCTACTTTGAGCACCTCTCTGACCCTTTTGTCAGAGTTCAGTTTATACCAAACTTGCACCCAAAGGTCACCTCTGCTGAAAGAAGAAAATCAATCCGCAATGCAGTCTTTCATCTATGAATAGGTCACTCGATGGCATATGAAAATCTTCTCTGCCTTCCAGTTTACTTGCGTCTTTGCAGTCAGCGCTCCCTAGAGATGTCCTCAGCTGTAGCAGTAGGTCAAGGTCATGGTTGACAGATAACACTGGGCAAGACAGGGCAGACACTGAGCTCTCCCTCATGTCAGAGCTTTAGTACCTAAACTTTGATTGAGCTTTCATTCGTACACTTGCTCCCTTTACTTAGATGTGGGAATTAAATGAGGACAACCGGGAACGCATTGCTTCTTCTTTTTGCTGTCTGGTAATTTAGTCTAGGGTCAAGGTCATCAGAGGTGACCAGTGAGTAAACAGGCCACATAACTCGTTCATGTCTCAGGTTTGAACTGAAATCTTTGAGCTTTTCTGTAAATATTAATAGCAATTTTTGCTGCTTTGAAGTGTGTGTTGATGTTTTGGCATTTCTAAAATCTGCACATGATTTCTTTTCTACTCCATGAGTGTTTATGGAACATAATGTATGGCCTTCAAAATACTGCAGAGGACTGAGTGCTTCTGCACCTCATTGATAATTGTAGTAGTAAATTACATTGGTACATGAATGTTGAGGACATATGTAACTGCTTAAGTGGGTCTATAACATTGCATTTTAAATCCCCTGACTATTTATGGGCACATTTTTACAGGAGCTGCCATTTATAGTCTGACTGCTGGAAAATGACCTATTTTCAATGAGGTTTTTAGAATGAAAAGTTCCCACTGAAGGGTGGAGGAAAGCAACGAAAGGTCCCTCTGTGGAATGTAAAGTAGGTAAGGTATAGGTTAAAGCAATCTCTTAATTCTTTCGAAATACAACAAGTCTATCCAAATAAATTAGACCTCAATATGCGGCGTCTGCTTAATATTCATTGAATCATTTAACTTGCCAAAGCATTTCTTAATTTCACAGGGACAAGTCAAACTTGTTAACATTTCACCCTCAAGCCTCAAAAGCAAACAAGTGTTTATAAAGCAATAAAGCAATAAATAACCTCTGTCTCATTCCAATTATTATTTCAATCAACACACCCAATTTAACATTTGTTGGTTTTTGGTTATGCTTTTCCTTTAACACTCTGTGTGTTTGTTTCTTTCTTTTCCTCCTTCTTTCCTTTTTTCTCAAGGCAAGGTCATGAGCTGTCCTTCCCTCCTTCTCTGTTCCTTCTTTCCGTCACGCTCCATTGAAAAGTTTCCGTGCAATCTTGCAGGTGTTTCTTGGCCTGTGGCGCTTCGTTTCACAAACAGAGCCTGACTTCTCCTTCCGCCGCATGGTTGCTAAACAGGTTGTTTAATGAATACAGGTGCTGTGTTCTGCTCTGCCTATCAGGGAGACATGATCAATACTGTAGGCAAGCTGCGTTTAATTGTCTTTTGTCAACACTGTGTGAGGAGGAGAGAGAAACATTCCCCACCCCCTATATCTGCCCAACCCAGGGCTTGTATTCCATTCCTGATTTCTCATCAGGCTTTATGATACATGCAGCTTGTACACACCCAACTCTCAGTTAGGCATGAAAAAAATGACTAAAATGCAATATTTTATCATGTTTAGGAAGAATTCCAGAAACAAAAAGAAACAGAAGAGTTTGAGGGACAAATCAATTATTGTTTGTGCTAGGGCTAAGAGAAAAAAGCATTTGCATCATAAGGCCTTTAATCAATTCTTGGACTCATACAGCCAAGATTGTATTTTTCATTGTGTACTTAAGACTGCATATTAGAATGGGCTCTTTTATCAAATAATGTCAAAAAAGAGACTGCCATTTAAGGCACCAAGAATGTTTTGTCATTGCTGGCTTTGAGAGTCAAGTATTTGTGTACCTTATTTGAGCCATTTCAACCATCCTGAGGCAGTTTTTTTTTTTTAAATTTCGTTCTTTTAAATTGCTGTGCTCACCGTCTATAAACCACATTCATGATGACACTCACTACAAGCTAGTGTAGAGGAACATTAACATCATTGAATTGTTTCACCAGAGGGTGGCACTCTATCCCCTTCTGAAAACCACCCAAGAATCAGAGCAGTGAATGTGAAATTTACCAGCCAGACCATTTTATGAAAACCACACCTTAGAATATCTGTCACTGATGGAAATGTATAATGTTATGAATGAATATTAATTTTACATTTAACTAAAGGTACTCAAATACATATATTGGAAATAATAATAATAATAAAAAAAAAAGCATTTGTACATGGATTGGCTGAAACATTAATTCTGAATTATGCTCTGCCAGGTATTTCATGCCCATGAACCTGACCCAAAAACGGATGAAAAGACTATGAATTTAATTACAATAACAATAGATCTCGCTATCTCATCTGTTAAAGCAAGATAATTCTCATTTGTGAGGTCTGATAAGGAATTGGTTTTTTTCTGGGTTCAGTGATTCTCTCACTGATAAACCCCGTGCCCGACGACAATACTCGGGCAGACAGTGGCCCAGTGTCCTATCTCCCCTCAATTAACTTCAAACTGCTCTCCATTACACGCTACAATGAGACATGCAATTTCATTACCTCACACAGGCCCATCAGCGCTACTAATTGTTTTTCTTTTTATTTTCAGCTTCCCTCCATCTCCCAGGGAGTGGGTGTGACGATATACCATGTTCAGAAAGATGGAAGGATACAGGGGGTCCGGGGGGGGGCATGAGGGGCATGAGGGGCATGAGCCAGAAAGAAATGGAGACAGAATGATTCCAGTTGTCCTGGGTAGTTGCTGTTTATTGTTCCAGTGGTGAACAGAGTTGGGGAGGTAGTCTGTATAACCTTCAAAGGCCAGGAACCTGAAGCACTCACCAACACTTAATTCACAATCAGTAAAAGGTCAGCACAGAGACAGACACATACAGAGAGAAGCTGTATGCTGAGCTAACTGGCCAATGTCAGCGTGACCCCACTTTCTGTTCTCCAAACACAACAAATCATCAGTCGTGCTCTGCTAGAATTTAGAAGTACTTCTATTGCACTCCAAGCAATGTTCGGTATTGGACAGTGAGGAAACAATGCATTTCCTGTGATATACAATACCCTGATGCACTCTTGAGATACACAAACAAACATAAATCTCAGAAGTCTAAAGAAAATGTGAAAAAGTTTAGTCACTTGCAGACTACAAATTGCTGCTCCATTTTACCATGACCATAATCAAAATAGGCCACCCTTTTTAGACTGGGAAACTCTGGAAGGAAAACCTGCTTAAATTTAGCTTGTAGCTATAGTTCATTGGAGAACTCTTACCTGAAGTCCTACATAATATTTCGAAACAATGCTAATAGTATATGAAAATCTTCAAGTTTCTGTTTGAGTAGGATCAAAAACGACCTATCTTAATGATGGGCCTGTTAAAAAACCCACTATCCTAGACCTGCAGTGACTGATTTCTGGTCACGTGGGGGCAGTGGAAACAAACTGCAAACACAACTTATCGCTGTTAGCAACAGCTGTGTATTTTTCAAATACATTTTTCAAACATTGAGCAAAATTAGCATTCATTCGTAGTTATTTTGCATTCTCGTGACAAATAATATCTGGCTTCTAAATGCTCCACTGTGGTTACTAGCTAGTTGCTAACTTTGACTCTGTGTTGTTTGGTGCTGAGTAGGTATGCTATGTCACTAAAAACGGCTGCTTGCTGTTGCTAGAAATGACGCTGATGAGAACTGTGAGAGAGAACGAACAGTAAAGTTTGGGGCCATGAAACCAAACAATTAATTAGAGGAGACACTGAAATGCTGAGGGAACTGCACAGTGGGGGTGATCATTTTGAGTGGAATTTTCATTATGAACAACAACCTTTCAAATACACACAATCTTTTGATCCACTGCTAATAGAAAAATATTGATAATAGCATCTTTAAATACAATTTCAATGATTTTGTTTTGTTCTCAGAATTTGTTTTATTTACACCAGTGTACTATGAGGGCCTTTATTAAATCGTAGCACGCTAGTGATGTAAGAGAAATGACATCACCTGCTCTGAATCAAGAGAGCAAACGGGGCAAGAGCCAAGGAGGACCTAACAGCCACTTAACTAATCTGAGGAAAGAAGTCTCTTCATTAATAATGCAATGAGTTGTGCATATGAGTAGCATTTGGTGATGTCACACACAGTGGGCTTTCTGCAGTGGTAACAACTACAGAATGACTTATTCTACCTTAGATGACCATAGATCGCAGTTAAATTGTTTTTTAAAAAGGTGATTTCATTTTCTTCTGCTGTTTTCAGTGTGTCATTACATTAGAGTTAGAGTCACAATGTAGAATTTATTGCATTTTTTAAAATTCAGTGTCTCAATGGGTTTAAATGTGTGATCCTGTGGTGTCTGTTAGTTGCATATAAAGATAATGAGTGGGAGATGAGTGATTTGCAGAAACTCTCAGAAACAGAGGATACCATAGGCTAAATTCTCTATGTTTCCACGTCCCTCTCAAGCTTCTGTTTCATTACTTCTGCTGTCCTTTAACGCAGCTCTCTGTCCCTGCCTGTATATGAGCTGAATTGAATAGAATGCATCCAATTGAATGTGCCCCAGTGACTGAGATGTGAGGCAGGGTCTCCAGTCTCAAACTGAAATCGTTTCGGTCGTGCTATCCACCATTTGATTCGCTCACCCAACCAGCCGAGACCAGTTTGTGATGAGGTGCTGGTCTCCAACAGAGCTATTGAAACCACATCCATGCTGTTTCACCTTTGCTGAGGCATACAACCATTACACTGAGAGAAAGATGAGTAAAAAAGGACTGACAAACAGGCATAGAGACAGAGAAAGAGAGAGAGAGAGAGAGAGATAAGAGGAAAGAAGTCTTGGAGCTTCAAGGTTGCCTGCCCAAAATCCTGTGCAGTCGAGCATGTAAAAACAATCAAAGCTTTCAAACACACATACACATGAATACATTTTTCGTACAGCTTCTGAGTTTTGTCTTAGTACTTTTCTATGTCTTACCTTTTTTTCTCATTACTTAAAACATACGGCTGTGATTTCTAATGGTCAGCCAGTAGAACTTAGAGGAACAGCGCCTTCATTTTATTTAACAAAAGGTATAAGAAAAACAGTGAAAAGCCGAAACCTTTGGTATTCTAATTACTGAGCGATCTGCATATAATCAAACAACAGTGTGTAAGCCCAAGGTAGGGCCTGTATGCCATGACAGGAAGAATAAAGGTATTTTTCTCTTTTTCTGTAAAGGGACCTAGCACAGAGGCACTCTGCCAAACCCTCATTATGTTTTGAAGATCCGTCTTCGCCTGCAGCACCCAACCTATGCCCCTTTTCGCTCAACCTAGCTGTAAAAGATAACAGTGAGCAGCCGCAACCAGGTAGAAAGGACCGCATTTGAATGTCAACCGTCAAATATCAGAGGAGAGGCTACAAATGGCACAGCAACTTTGTCAGAGTCGTAAAGACACACATTATCTCAACATGGTGCAACTGTGATAAGGCGAATCAAAGCCAAGGGAATTTTAATCATGATATTGGGGATTAGACTTGGGAACTGAATGGCATTAATTTGAAGTTGCCTAACGCAGCCCTGAATGCAAAATGAAAGCAATTCATAAGAGATGCATAAAGAATAGGCATGGTAGGAGGTATATTTTAATAATCGATGCACTGCTTTATTTATGCAAATACTAGGTAATTTGTAATTATCTGAGTGGGTGCATGTTTGGAATCTTTTTAAATCATCTCCTCAGCGTATAACTAACAGCACCAACCTATAGCAGCTGATGGTAATGAGCTAACTAGAGAGTACAGAGAAGGGTGAGATACTATAACAATAAAAATCGAGCACAACAACGGTTGTTCAGACATATTCACAGTACATCATTATCAGGCTCAATCACCACTGATTTGAAGCCAGACCTGTGACAAAAACACAGAATGAGCAATTTGAGTGTATAGTCAATGTTCTTCTTTGACGGTTGACCAAAAGAATTGTCGTTAGAATTGTTCTGTTGAGAAACACCATTCACGGTTGTTACAATAGTTTGCTCTATAATTGCATCAGGTTGGGTACATGGGTGGAGAAAGCTTGTTACTTCCTTGGAGGTCCGGTTGCCTTTTCCTGAAATACGTCTTTGTGTGCGTGCGTGTGTGCGTGCGTGCGTGCGTGCTTGTGCGTGTGTCAGTGAGTTGTGTGAGTATGTGTGCGTGTTTATGCCACTGGCGGAGCCTGCACCATGTATGTATCTGCATTACTGAGCCATAGTTGCCTTGACCCTCACTCTTCTGATGCAACTTGTGTATCGATGCACTGATGAACAGGCGTTTGCAGTTGTCTCCAGAGGACTTGAACACTGACAGAGGGCTACGGGTGCACGCTCACCTAGTCGATAAACAATCTGAGCACCACAAAGGAACAATAGCCACCATTCTATTGCCCACCCAGCAAACATGTCCTTTTAAAATGTCAAATGAAAAAGCTATTGCAAGGGTGCAGTGTTCTTTTGATTCAAAATGGGCTCATCATTTGACCACTATGCCCAATTTATGGATTCTCCCCATCTTGGATACAAAGTGGTGGAGTTAGACCTGCGACTATTTAAGAGATTGCTGGAAAGACCATGAAATCTATAAAGTCGTTCTTGACATGTGTGAAAAGCAGATAAGGAAACTAAAATAACAACAGTTTGAAATGTATGATTTGTGGAAAACTGTGGAAAGGAATGGAGACTGAGACACACTTAAAAGAAAACTCGGTTTCTTATTTATCACAAAACCCCAGAAATAATCTCTATCAACAAGCGTCATGAAAAGTCAGGAATAGCAGTGTAAATAAGTGATGCAGACAGGACAGATTAAACAGAGCAGAAATGGAAACCAAGAGGCATCCTAAAAATAGAGACTGAGAGAGAAAAGGACAACGGTGCTGTTTCATATGTACAGTAGCCACTTCCTTTGAAGACCATATGAGCGTGGATTCAATCTGATTTAATATGCCTTCTTCTTTGGAGCTTTGCCCAGTGAAACCTCCCCATCTGATCAAGCTAGGCCTTTTTATCCCTTCGGTTGCCTTCTTCAACCAGTCCAACCACCATTCCTCTCATCATCTCTCATTCTCTGCATCTGCGACATCTCCCCCATCGTCACAATCCTGCTTCTTCCATCCTTTTGCCCTTCCATGCTTCCAGTATGTTCTTTTACCCCTGAGGCAAACACATCTTTATTTCTAAGACCCTCTGTCCCCTCACAATGTTTTGAGCCCCATATTCCTTCAATCCTATGTTTACCCAACATAGTAAAAGGAAAACTGTTCATAGGTGTTAACAAGAACACATCATTTTATAGTACATGGTTTGTAAATAATATCTAAAATGGTGGTTGTTAATGGACTTGTGTTGCACATTTCTGTGAACAGGAATTATTTAACTATTTTTTTTTTTAACTTTAACCAAGTACAATACCACGTTATAACAGTATGGTAAGTCAAATTGTTAGTAGTGAGGCCCATAAGTGCTGTGCACCACCTCACAGGTGGTGGTGAGTAATCATCCAAATCCCCTGACCTTCGTGGGTCACTCCCTATCCATCTGGAATACGTTAACTGGGTGGAGAGATTGTCTAGGTAAGATTAAAAGTATGATATGGCATTGGTTGAGGTCAGTTAGTCAACAGAGCTACACATTGTCAGCACATAAAGGTCAAGGTCATGGATAGATAAAAATGCCAACATTGACTAGTAGGATAAGATGGGCTTAAATCTTGGGATATGAGCCCTCAATGCCCATGCAGAACATCAGAACACCCATTAGTTATCATGCTATTTACTTCATTGGCACTGAACTTGGCAACGGAATGAAATACATTAATGAAGATGAAAATAATTTCTAAAGGACTGGGTTATATATTTAAGTTATATGTAAGGACTGGTATGTTTGTTATTTTCGACTTACTCATTAATCATAACCACTGGCCCTTCTCCAGAATGGCTAGAAACAGCTGCTCCCTCTCCCTCCCAACATTTCTCAGAAAGGGAGCGAGCAGGCAGATAGGAATCTTTTCAAAATGTTCACAAACTGTGCCAGCGAGATCAATGTTAAAATAATTTGTAATGCCTAATACTTTGTATTACAGACATATTATAAAATCTGGCAGGAATGCTATAACCTCTCAGTTTATTAGAGTAGTAAAGTACTACATATCGTCCAGATCGTTCAGTAAAATCACTGACATGCAAATGTACGGAATTACATTTCCACCATTGTCCCACAATACTAATCCCATTTGGAGCGGCTATTGTTGGAAGATGGAAGGAACATTCTGAGGAGCTTTTAACCTCAGAGGACATGGTCTCTGATAAAGGGGCACTGATGGAGTATTCTAGTAATGGGTCCATTTTCCCCACAGAGGTACAGAAATATTTAAGGCAGAAGATATTTTTGTTTGTCATCCTTGCATTACAGAGTTTGTAAGAGCAAGCAATAGAGAGTGTATTTCATTGGTTAAAGTATCACAATGTCCAGAATTCCCAGGGGAGGCCATGGAAAGCATGGTCCAGTGTAAAAATGTACTCTCACTAGTGTGGTGTATTCTGCAAATGTATATCCTAGCTCAGTCATGCTCTGTAGAGAACAACCTCCAAAGTGGATATATAGTAATTAATCACAAAGTAAATGAACACCTCAAAGATAATCAAGTGCTCAAGGGTTGGCTAATTCTGTCATTATGTATTTTGTTCATTTGGAAAAGGGTTTTCTGTTTTTCTTACTGCCACTGCTACAACCTGTTTGATTTCCATATACATAAACGTAATAGCTGTGTTCATGCTGCTGCTATGACAGTGTATCAAGCTTGTAATTCTTGTAAATAACACAATTATTGCAAACAGAATATCCAAGTAAGAGCTGACATTTGACTGTAAAAAGTGGAAATATCTTTGAGTGCCCCTTAAGGGGATTAACGACAAGATGAAGCCAACCTGTACATATAAAAACAAACAAACAAAACAAAAAACCCACAAACATGCTTTTGTAACCTAAATAGGCCATGCACAGAGCAACTGCATACATGAACTAAAATACCTTGAAGTAGAAACCTTCAGCCCTCGTCTATCTGTCAGTTTTCCTAATGTAACTTTCTCTCATTGCCAACATCTGGGAAAAAGCTCCAAACCTCTGTCTGTGTTTCTCTGTCTGTGTGTCTGTGAGTCGTACTGTCCTATGTGGTGTGTTCTTCAGGCCTCAATGGCTCTGTGATGAATCCTTATGGCCCAGCAGGCATCTGCCCGTATTACAGCTGGGCCAGACTAATGAACTGGACCCAGACACAGTCATAATCAGATTAATGACTGTGTTCAGGTATAAAATGACCAAAATCAAGGGGGAGAAAGCGAGATAGAGAGAGAGTGTAGCCAGTCCATGGCTAAAGGGTGATTAGACACTCTGGACAGGCATGGGGCCAAGGTCAGAGACCAACCAGCCAATTCTAGGTCAGACGAACGTACTAAGCCAGGGAGCAAAATAAATATAAAAGGTGACCAGGTAGTCAGAGGCCTGCAACATTCTGTCTGCCTGCTGTTGATGCCATATGGAAAATTACACTAAATGAATACAGATCACTAATAGTTTTGAGAGGCATATGGTGACAAAGGTCAGGGCCATTCTTGTCTGCCCCGGTCACATCCCCAAGGGTAGTTTGACTCCTGGCGTAGACTGTAAAAAAGGACAGAGATCACAGTGTGACTGAAACTGAAGCCACTCATACACGATTCCAGGCACTAACATCCTAAACAACATATCACATTAAAACAGGGAGTGCATGGTAAAGCAAATGTCAGAAAAAGGTAAAGCCTTTGATAACAGGAAGAGACTACAAGCATACTAACTAGGTAATAAGGGAAACATTGACTTTCTCAGTAAATTTTATGCATGGGATGCAGCAAAGTAACATTCAAAAGCTGGAGTGAAGAATCAAAAACTTAATGTGTACCGCTGGGGTAAGGATCTACCTGCTGATTTGTTGCTACTGTTGTAGTTTCATGTTTTGCATTTTTATTGCTACTACTGTGGTTGTGTCAGGATGGGTGAGGAGGCTCGTGTGAGGATTACTTTAGCCATTCTATGAGTATTTATTGTTTAAGCACGTGCAACTACATGACAGTAGAGCAGCAGCATTACGAGCCCAAGCAGCAGTCACCCTTTGTACACCCTGCCAGTGACTAATTGGAGTAGACTAAATGGCTAGAGGGGGAGCTCTGACTGAAGGAGTAGGAGTTCAGATAAAAAAAAGCTACTGGAGGTAGTAGAACCAAGTGAAGATTTACCGCAAAAGACTGAAAAGATGTTTCCTTAATGTTCTGGTGACTTATATGTAACATGCTTACCTTGTGTTGCGGTACCTTCTGATTAGATTTCCTTCCCTTCACTTCTCAGGGGTATAGCTCAAAATTGGACCTGGTTGCCATTTGGCTACGTCCTGGTAGCCTGACAAACTTTCCCCAAATGAGTGGGGATGGCATTTGAGGACACGCCACCGGATGACAGCTTTGTTTTGCTTAATTGACTGAAAAAAGACTAAGCCATCAAGAGACTCATCATGGCTTAGTCCCCAAAGGTGGTCATATTCCACACAGCCCTGCTGATGCTGCACCCGACCAGGTTGGGTTCATGGAGCTACATTCGAGCCAGCAGCCATTGTACCATAACTGGGAGTGGAGCTCAACTCTGCCTGTTTTTTGTGCTTGGCTATCAGAGCCCACACATGTTGATAATCAAACTCGTTCAGGCATCAATCTCCTGAATGTCAAGTCAATCTTTATCTTTATTGTCCCTCGCAGGAAAATGTTATGTGCAGACTTTCTATCAAGCAGAATCCTCACAAATACATCGACACAGCTAAAGAGTTGAGTCCTTAGCAGACAAGCTTTAATCTGTCTTGAGGCCGTGGCTGAGCTTTTCTTTCATGCACAAAAGTAAATCCTTCATATCATATAAGTATCTTTTTCAGAATTGTAGACATGGGCAGAATTTTTCTGTGGCATGCGTCAAGTCTCTTAATTTTTTTCCTGTGTTATTTGTAGAAGATAAATGCATACAGATACACATAAGATGCTACATAATTAATACAAATGAGAGATCAAAAGAATCTTGGATGGAAATATGGGAATTGTCATAGTGTATTCTATATGTAGAAGCAACACAGGAAGGTGTGCAGTTATCTCTCTGTGGAGAATCAATTGTACATTTCAGTAATGACAACACATAAGCAATGGTGGGTTTAGGGATATTCTAGGTAAGAAATGCTGCATTTACACTGTAGTGTTTCATCTTCATATAAAATTAAAGGTGTTTTCTCTCATCTTGTTCTTAATTCTTCTTAATTATTACAGATGCAAATCAAGATTATCATTTATAACTTCAGCAACAAAAACAAATGAAGGAACAGCAGCAGTATCCCAAACTACTCAGAAGTGAACACTTATACTCCCTGAGATCCAGTGTTGCAGAAAGCTAAATACCCTCCTAGTGTTCAACTTTGCAGATGTAATCAACAGATGCTAAACATGATCTGCAATGGATATTACTTGGAATATGTTCCATGGATGCTCGGTGTCCATATCCTGCAGAGAAGCACTTTGCAAATTTAATGCATTTGGATGGGGACACGCTTTACAAAATTTCATTTGAATATTCATTTGGTGAAATACTGTGAAATTTCGAACTGAGCCATTGGTAATGTTGTGGTAATCTTTCTGATTATGTTATGTTTTCTTAACAAGTTGTTGATTTCAATGTGCTCTCTTTTTCACTCTTACTATTCACGCACACTTTCAAAGGCAGACATGCAGACACACTCAGGCATGCACATGCAGACACACACACGCACACATGTACGCAAAATCCACGTCACCTCATCCAGCAGCATCCAGGTGTTCAAGCAGGGAGCCAGACAAGGGGACAGGCGCAAAACACTGCATGAGAAAGTGCTTCTCTTTATAGTGTGGCAGTCTGAGACAGATGCCACACCAGAAAAGAAAAAAGAGCACTTTATAAGCATGTTGACTCTCAAAAAATGATGCAAAAATTCAACCTTTTCATCATCAGAGGGCGTTAGTACATTACTGAAATAATTATAATTTTTATGACAACATAGCATTTTTTAAGAGCTCGGTTTGCTCATTTGGAGCAAATTGAGCTGAAACCAATGGATTCTTTACTGATATAGATTAATGCTTTTATATTAGCATGGCTTATACAGTGGTATAGAAGTTTCTTACAAAGTTTGGAAATAAAATTAATGTTTTATTTTTACATAAGTGTTACTTTTGGCATTGTTTTGAAAGAAAAAAGAACAACTATATTGCTGAAATGGTCTGTTTAAGCCACCAGGAATACTTGGGATATGCTTCCCCTAATTAGAAGCCCAAGAGCTGTAATGTGTTTACCAAGTAGTACCTGAGGCATGAAATGTTACATATACGGTATCTGTGCTCATGGATATCGAAAAACCTTCTAAGCTCTCTGAAGACTAAAGATTGATCTTGGTTAAAATGTGGCCACAGTTGAAGATATATGCACTTGTTTTACAAAATAAGGAACATGGGTATTACGCTTGGCTAAAATCAGTAATTGACTAGAAAGGGCAGAAAAATAAACAACAGAAGAATGAGTTCAGTAATTTTTCCATACATGGAAAGACTACACTTGAATACCCAAAATGAAATACTCAGAAATCATCTTAAGGAGACCAAATGAGACCAAACAATTCAACACAGGAGTCCCACAGGGTTGTGTCGTATCACCCACACTTTTTACACTGCACACCAATGATTGTAGGAATGTGTACCCTAACAATTATACTGTGAAATTTGCGAATGATACTATGATCCTTGGCCTTTTACATAAGGATATGGATCCTTCTGTGTACCAGAATGAGATAGACTTATTTATTAAATGGTGAGATACCAACCATCTCATTCTAAACATCTCCAAAACAAAGGAGATGGTCTTTGACCCAAGGCAAGTGACTGACCACATGCCAGTGGTCATTAAAAATCAAAAAACCACTTAAGTGTCCTCATACAACACTGACAAATCTTTCTACTGGAAAACACACACCAACAACCTGTGTAATAGACTGCAGCAGAGGTTTTATTTTTTGCAGAGACTCGGATGGCATGGCAGCCAAATCTTGATGATTTTCTACCAAGCAATGGTAGAAAGTCTCATCAGATATGGGATCACCGCATGGTTTGGCAATCTAACAGTACAATTAAAAAGTAAACTTGCCAACATGCACAAAATGGCAATGAAAATTATAGGGAAGAGAAAATATAAGCCGATACAAAGCCTGTACGAGCAGGCTGTTATGAAACAGGCAAAAAAAATTATTTTGGACTCTCAACACCCTCTCTTTCCTGAATATGAATTCCTACCATCAGGTAGAAGACTCCGGATACCGAGGTGCAAGTCAAATTGTTTGAAATTATACTTTGTACCAGCCTCCGTTAAGCTACTGACCAAAGGGCAACAGACCAACGTGCAATAAATGTTCGCACCTAAGCACTAAGCACTTACTAGCACTTGCACTTTATCTTCCTTTTTTATATCTCTTTTGTTGCTTTTGTTGGTGTTGCTGTTATGTTACATTTATGTTTTGTAATGTTTTATGTAGCAACCATGCACTGTGCCCAAGCCAAATTTCCCCATGGGGACAATGAATTTTAACTCAACTTAACTCAACTCAATGAGGAAAATTGTGAATCTTTGGTTTTGACATACCTCATGTATCAATAGCCTGCATATGGGGCATTTAAGGGACATATTTAAATTCTACATAAACTAACCTGGATTATGCCCCCCCTCTCTAAATTGCACGACTCTCTGCATGCACCTCAGTCACACGCTGTGCCACCCACCACCATACGTAAATTGTTAACCTGTGGGAAACACTGCACGGCTTTATTTCACGATGAAAGACAATGACAGTGCTAGTTGTAATTTCTGTAAAATGGTAATTTCAAGTAAGGGTGGAAACAGCAGCAGTATCCTGAAACACCTCTCTATGCGACGTGGGCTTAAATTCCAGGAATGCCATGTATTTGACTCTCAACCTACCACACATTAGCAGCACGTAGGCAGGCTTTTCTTTGACTAAGAAAACCTAAATGAAAACGAATGCTGCACAAATATCCTCTCAGAGACTCAAGGCTGTAAACCTATGAAGGCCTACTTTTTTTTTTTGTCCCCTGCTCAGAAAATGAATCAGGAATCAAAGAATAGGAGAGATGAGCAGAATCAATGATGGCATTAAAATCTGATCAATTCCCATCCCTAGTGAGCTCTAACAGGGCATGTGGCATGTACACCATTTTTGACAAACCATCCCACGATGCAATCAGAGTTTTTCAGGCTCAAATTTAGGAGGAGGTGGTACCATCCAGAGCACGTGCACACACATGCATGTGTACTGTGCCTTCAACCGGCAGTAAACACTTTTTGCAAGCAACATATTTTAGGGGCTCTTGTGAATACTGAGGAATTTACAAAAGAATAATAATAAATATAACAATTAAGGAGATGTCAACTCATACATTTTTCATAATTTACATTACATTTAAATGACATTTTAAAGACTAAATTGAAGATTAATTGAAAAGAAAAAAATCAACAGACCAAATCAAGAATGAAAATAATGTTTTCTTTCAGCACTACAACAATCACTGTTTATGTGTTTAGAAATGTTTACATTCTGTCGATGTTGTCTTTGTCTAATAATATCTGAAATAGACAACACTCTAATGATTCCACGTCTCAGGAGAATTTGTATTTTAAAATGTCATTTTGGAAGATGAAGAAAAAGTGATGTCAAAATCACGTAAATGTTGGCTATAGACTCCTAATGAACGTAAACACCCTGGCCTTGCCTCCTATCCTACATTGCACTAACTGACTGACTGACTGACTGACTGACTAACTAAGATGCTCTCCATCACCAGGCCCTGCGCTACTTTCAGACTGGACACATTTACAGAATCTCGCCTTCAAGTAATCACTGATTGAGATGCAACATGAATTTGGGAAACCTTTTAAAGAGATTGGATGTGCTTTAATGCAAAAGACACAATATTCACCAAAGACTATATTCACCAGTCATGACATATCAGGTTGACGCTGCATGACACACTCCCACCGTAGGGAATAAAAGATGCTCTTTGAAGAAAATTCCTCAAGGAAAGTTGTGGTTTTCTTCCTCAGCAGTTTTGGCAGCGGCTTTCTCGATGCACTGTGGTGATTACGATATGAGCTAATCTCATTTAAGTCTCAGTTTCCTTTTTTTAATGGATTTTCAGTTCGAGTTTTATTTTAGCTAGACCCATTACAGAAAAACCTACTTCTGTCTTATTAGCTAATCAGCAATTACTATAAAAACATGCTGTTAGGTGCTATGATATCTTGGTCAGACGTTTCCACGTGGACTGTTCCATTCTCCCCAGGAGAGATTAGATAAACCAAAAACACAAACAGATTTACTATTTACTCTTGCTGGATTAGCCTGTAACTGTTTGAACTCACAGCTTCTTGCAGGTCATCAGTGCAGATATGGAAAGCTTAACTACAACAAGCTGCTGCACTCATCACATATTCAGAGAGAATCATTTGCCTCTATCATGTGGTAGTCAAAGCTTGCAAAGTCTCCTTGATGATCCATTTTATACTGTAAGATTTATGAATAAAACACGCCAAGATCAATGAATTATTGACGATGCGTCATCAAGTAAGGAAACCCCTAATGAAAAAGTGATACTAATCCAGCCTGTATTGCCATGTATGCAAACAAAATCTATGAACTTTATATGGTCACCAATCTAAAGACTTATTACCCTGACAAAATATAAACATAACTACTGCACATTGGAAGTGAAAACAAAGAAATCATCTTTACAGTGCACTAATTCTTGAACACATTTTACGACAGTCTTTTATAATTGGGAATGGCCCATACTGCCGTGATGTAACCCTATGTGTGTGGTCCTTTAAAGTGTTTAGATGGTTTAAAACAATCAACAGTTAATCCAAAGGTTGATGATAATTCCATTAAAACACAAGTAGAAGAAAAAGAAAAAAAAAAAAAAGAAGATTTTCCACTATATATGTCTACTTGGATTTCATGCAAATTTCAGCATAAATACAGCCTGTGAGTTAGTAATTGACTGTGCCCTTTAATAACAGCCATGTTTCCCCCCCCCCACACATCTCAAATGTATAACACCCAAGTGCACATTTCCATGCAAATAGCCTAGAATTGCATCACAAAATATTTAAAATACTCACATCATCACTCTCTGCCCGTGTCTGCTGTCTAAAGCTAAATAGTGAAGTGGTTCTGGCTGTCTGTTTCTGAAGAGCAGTGCAGCTATGGGCCCATTTTCTGTCTTTCCCTGACAGCCCTGTGATGTGTACAAAGCCCCCATTCCTCAGCTGGGAAATCAGCCTTACTACAGCCCCGTCACAAACAATCAGCACTCATTACCCACTACACAGCACTACATTCTACTCCATTTACCTGCAGTGTCTCGGTTGTGTGCTTGTGTGTGTGCGCCGTACGCCAAAGTGTGCATCTTGATGCGCACAGCTTATGATGATTTTGTTTGTGCACAATGAATTGCGAGCGCTCTTAGGTGAATTGCTGTTAGCTGCATAGCTTTCAGCCTCTAACTTGGTGAATGAGCTCTATGGTCAGACAGTGTGTTGATGTTACCTACGCCCACTAACCTTGCACTGAGTAGAGCAACTGTCAAATTCAGAGAGATGCTTTTATCTGCCTGTTGCGGTGCCCCAACATCGAGCACTCAACCAATTACCTCCCCTTCAGACATAAACATGTATGCCGTGTTGCTACTCTCTCTGTCTCTGCCTTTTTGAAGGACATGATGATCACAACCAACCTCGTGTCAGAGAGAGGGCCATTCCAGGAATTGAGTGTAATTGGTGAGGAGAGCTGTGAGCTGGTTGCTCTGTGTGTAAGCAGATTACAGGCTGGCATAGCCGAAGACCCCCTTAGGGCGGCACAACATGGCTGTTGGTACGTGGTGTGTAAAACAAGCATGTCACTCATGAATTATACATGGGAGAATGCCCAGGCATGAAATTAGGAGAGTGGAAAAACAAGGGAATAAAAGGAGGTGAAAAAATAGGAGAAGGACTGAAAAAGAAAGAGGGAGAGAACTCGCTTCATAACAATTAAACAGAAAACAGGTGTAGCCAACCACCAGGAAGCCAGCTGTAATTTGCTGAAAGCAGAGAGCTCCAGTGCCTCTTCCATTTTGCATTGTTCACAACGCATTGTTGCTGTTTTGTGTACTTACCTTCCTACTAACAATGAGCTTGTTTTGCATAGAGTCCAAATTGTTGCTTATCATTTTTGCCAAAGAAAGCCTTCTCCATGCACAAGCTTTTGTTGTCTCTTGGATGTGTGTCGCCTTTAGGATTAGTCTCTTTCATCACTCTAAATAGGTCCCTGTTGGACTATTAAGCTTTCCTCAGCACAATATGCTTCACTGCTCATTAAAGGAAAATAACATACTCATATACACAGTACGTAAGCCAAGATATTATTTGGCACATAGACTATGGATGTTAACTTTTCTAGGACTTTAGCAGAACATTTTTTTTAGAAATAAGTTTTCCTTCACACCTCTGCAGCCAGACAGATAGACTGTATGTGAAAAAAATCTGTTACAATATCAGGCTAATATCACTGCTCTTACCTTTGTTCTCTGTCTCTGTAACAAATGAAGGTTAATTGCTTTTGTATAACTGTTTTAAAAGCTTTTAGAAATAAACTGCTGAACCCTGGAAACAAAGCATATTGAGACAGTCGCTGTCTTTGGAAGCTTGTTTTTTGTTTTTTTTTGCCACAGTGAGAGCAGGAACTACTTTTTCAGAACACTGTACAAAGTAATTTTTTTGAAAATAAAATGACTTATTCAATGAAATATACACATTCTATGTTTGAAATGATGACTTGACTTGGTACTTTATTGTTGTTGTGTCGTGCTGTTATACTTTATTCCTGTAAGTTTAATGCTTGTTATGAAGCAAAGAAAGCCACCAACTCAAACCAGACAAACAACCCAATTCACTTTGAGCACTTTGACACATTTTTGAGGCTACAATCGTAATTGAGTCTGGTATATTAAAGAAATACAATATATATTCAAATATAGTGCTCATTATAAGTTGGGAGATGTTTTGAGAAAGTTTTATATTTGGCAGTTTTTCAGACATTAGTCACAGCACAGTACAATCAGTCTGTGGACAGTATTGACAACCTGTGCCTCAGATAGTAGATCATTAAATATGTATGGACATTAGGCCCTGAACAAGGTGCTTCAGGACTGATTAAGTTAAAATCTGAAAAAAAATTACATCTACAGCATAATCCTGGCATTCTATGGTATTTTGAGTGACACTGTGGCAGACATGTTCATTTTCCAGTCAATTTATTTCACAGTCATCTTTGAAAAGGAACGAAATAGCTTATCTCTGTCACATTTTTTGCCAAAATTACAAGGCTGCTGCACCACGGGACCCAAGCAGTAGAACATCAGCCCATTGAGAGTGTCACAGTTGATAATGATGCTCATTTCAAGACACATGACAAAACAAAACAAAATCAGCACGTAGAAAGCCAGCCTCCGATTGAGATTGTCCAGTGCCAAATGAGCATTGCCAGTGCAGCCTTAGCAATTCAAATCACCTCTCTCCTGTGCTTTGCATTAGGATGCAGGCAGAAAGAAAAAAAACTTGATAATGGTTTTCATTTACCCCCTAGCCAGACTAATCACACTAGCATTGGTTCCACTCACTGCTCTGGCTGACGCATTGGAAAAACTTCAGCCCATCACTGTAGGTGGCAGTGGAGCAGGTCGATGCTCCTGCGTCTTCCTGTGTGCCAGTGCCAGTTTTCACCACAAAACCTCATGGCAGGAGTGCAGAGGATCTTGGCAAATTTGTGGCAGCACAGAGGAAACACTCACACATACACTAGACACGCGCTGGGTGTACGTTTGGAAGTGCTTCTGGACGCTAACCTTTGCACACTCATCACCAGGGGCCAGATGCATAAACATTGCACAAACACACCATGCATACACCATTTCTCCCACATAAACAGATATTTATAAGAGAAGGATGTGCAGTGAGAGAGCATGCACTTCATGCATAGTTCAGCCTCATACACGGACCACACAGATTTCCAGAGTAAGCAGTGTGTTATGGTAAAGAGGAAACCAAATCTAATTGAGTGTGTAGATATTTTGCAGTCTGCACAGATTTAAATGATTTACATTATGCCCATCATAAACTTCATTTTTAGGGCTGTTGTATACTCTTAAATGCTCTACTTATTATCATTTTGGTCGTTTTTATTTTCTTTATTATATATTATTATTATTATTATTATTATTATTATTATTATTATACTGTTTATTTAAAGCTCTTTGCTGTATTTCAATTATTATTAATTACCTTTCCCATGTTTGATGACAGTGATCGAGATACAGTTTTGTCACTAATGATGGTTTAAATGTGTGTTTGAGATGAATCAGAGAATTAATTGAACTGGTGCGAGCTTGCCAGTGGTATTTGGTGAAATCTGGGGGATGACACGAGAAGACAAAGGCTCTGCTTATATGCAAATAGCTTTTTATGGGCATCTCTACATCCATTTATGACTATAGGAGTGGAAATCAGGTTTTTACACACAATATGCTTACATACAGTGTCATAAATATGTCTAAAATAACACTTAAGCTTTCCTTAAAATTGCTCGTGCACAGTATTGAACCTCAGTTTTATGCATCTGGCCGCAGGAAGAGTCAAATGGAGTAGCAGAGCAGAAGTACATCCCTGCTCATTGATTTTGCCCTAAGAGTATGGTGAGTGTTGACTGTTTTTTGCATTTGTATTTGTATATTTACATCATTACTGTCAACATAATCTACAGTATGTGTGGTGCAGCGCTGTTGATGACACAGTGGTCCAGGAAGTCATGCACATTCAGCAGCTAACATAATCTCATTAACTCAGGCATTTAAAAAACACTGAATTATTAAAGATACATTTGACAGTTCCCACGGCATGTGAGTGGAAAATGGGTATGGATTATTCATTCTTATTTTTATTCCTCCATAAATATCCTGGGCGGTCAACACTCACTCAAACAATTCGATAACTAGCTTACAGTATGTGAGTCAGTTCTCTCTGTTATCAGGCCCGTTTCCATCCCGCACCAACAGTTTGCTCAAGCTGGTTTGGTTTATTTTTGGTAAATTTATGTCTTTTTAAAGCTACTTTGTGTAAAGGGAAATTATATTCAGTCAAAGCAACATCTTTTTTTGTGTGTGCGCCCTGTTGATATATCTCGGCAGTAGCCCTGCGCCTCTGTGGGTGACACAGAAGCAGCCAAGAACCCTTCCAGCTAGAAATCTCCACCAGGCTTTTGACAATTAATCATTCAGAACTGAAGGTTCCATTTGTGGAGATCGTGTCCATTTGCCTCATGGTTGAATAACTGAATAAGTCAACAGCAACAATGAGAGAGAATTTGTCCTTTGCTTAGCCATTTCTCAAAATAACTCTCCTGAGGCTGAAATTGAGACAATGAGAAAAGGAGTGGAAATAGAAAAGCCAAATGCATGCTGACACTATGCACCACCATACTCGCTCGGCTGTCTATGAAATAATAAAGATGGACCAGTGAGGTCATGCTTTATTCAGTGTAAGAGCCTCTTGTGTTTTTGTTGCCTTAAAAAAAAAAGACTAATAATAAACCCTGTCAATGTCTTTTTCAGATTCTGTCTCCTCGCTATGTCTCTATGTCTATAATAACGTCATGCCAAGACCTCTGTGCTGCTTCCAACACGAAATTAAAACAAAAGAAAGACAGGAAATCACTTGTATGCTTGACCATCTTCATCAAAAACGCACCAAATTGTGTTCAGAGGTGCATAGACCTACCAGGAAATTAGAAGGTGCTTAAATTACCAAGTCATGTTGATTTCCCTACACAGATCTAAAAGTTTTCTTTTTTTTTCTGCTGAGAACAAATTATCTGTGATTTTGGGCTTATGGATCTACTGCCCCGGCTTTACAAACAGGAAATTCTAATTACAACTATGATGCAAAGACAGATTTTCTTATTGTTTGCTGTGATGGTTGATTAGGTGGATGAAGTCATTAAACAATATTTCCCTGCATAATTAGCAGAATACTGATTATCTGGTTTAACCAGGATGATTATGAATTAACACTTGTATTCCCAGTCTGAGTGAACTGACAGAGGGTTTAAGTTTTTTGTTTTATTTTTAAAAACTAGTTTCACTTTCTAAATCACCCCCCCCTCCTTTCCTGCATTTGCAGCATACAGCTGGATGCGGAAGATTTGGCAGCCGTGGGTAAATTACATATTTGTTTGATTTTGGGGTTTTTGTCCTGCTGTAGAAGCCAGCCTCTTTTCAGTTTCATTTACTTGACTAGCTGTGTGACATTTGCATCCAGAATTTGCTGATATTTAGTCTGAGTAATGTTTCCTGTGCCGCTGGCTGCCACACAACCCCAAAACAGAACATTTCCACCCCCGTGCTTCACAGGTTGTCACGGTGTTTTTTTCATTAAATGCTGCTCCATTTCTCCTCCAAACACATCTTTGGTGGTTCTGGCCAATGAGCTCAGTTTTAACTTAATCTGTCCACAGCACCTCTTTCTTTTTTTTTCTTTTTTTTTTTTTTTATGTTTCTTTGCAGACTTCAGACGTTGACTTCTGCAATGAGGTTGAAGGTGAGGTTTCCCTCTTTCATGTAGACCCTGTGCATCAGTGCTGCATCACACCAATCCTCTGTCACTGAAACCGTCCTGCAGGTACTTGCCAGTCACATGAGGGTCTTGTTTTGCCTTTCTTTCCAGCAGACAACATGCCACAACTTTTGTTAGTCTTTCAGATATTGTTTTGACTTGACCTTAACGGCCATTTCCTAATGGCATTTCAGATAGTCGAAACCTCAGGCTGGAGGCGCCTTCATATCTTTTTTATAGCATCCTCTGCATTGCAGGCCATCCTAGTCCTAATGACTCAGTTAAGGCCTAATGAGTTAGTGATGTTCTGAGAGACGTTATGAAGAGCAGGAGCCCAAAGGTTTGCAACGTGCCACATTTACTGTTGTTATATATTCTAGGTCAGTGGTTCCCAACCCGTGGGCCGTGAGTTTATTACATGTGGGCTGGCAAATTTTGCACAGTATGTAACAACATAATGTTGGTGAAAATATGTAATTATATGGAAAAAATAAGCAATGTCTCAAATGTTTTAAAATGAAATGATCTTAAAAGCATTAGAAATGTTCAAAAACTTCAGTCATAGTTTTTTTTTATCTTAATGTTAGATAGATAGATAGATAGATAGATAGATAGATAGATAGATAGATAGATAGATAGATAGATAGATACTTTATTGATCCCTTGGGGAAATTCAAGCAAGATAAGCCTATGATAGGAACTTTTATGTTGTCGTCAGCCAGACCACTTTGTTGCTGGACCACATTGTCCGCTTGTTTGCTACACTGCACTCTAAAATATTACAATGGAAAAAACTGGAGTATGAAAATGCATAGCTGGTTAGCAACAGGACAAACTAAATGAAAAGAGTCAAGAGACAGATGGTAAATTGACAAGTGATCTCTTCCCCTGTCAAACAAAAAAGAAAAATTGAGCTTCCCCTGCTTTCAGTTCAATCCTGAATGTTCGATCATTATCAGTAAAATAAAAAGTGCTCTGAGAATGTATCGTTTGGATTTTGTATTGTTATGGGGTGCAATGTGGGCTGCCAACGTTTTTGAGTTTTTCAAGTGGCCCATGAGTTGGGAAAAGGTTGGAAACCACTGTTTTAAGTTCATGAATTAAAAAAAGTACATCATGAATTAGGCTCAGGAAAGGCTCATTTATAGTGTCAGGGGTTGTGTTGATTTCTTTTCACTCGTAATTTGTTTGTCGCTTTTCTCTTAGATTCCTTACGCCCACTGACATTGCTAGTGGTAAGAAAATGTGGAATCAAACTATTTTCAGTGGAAAATGGGAAAATGGGAAGAGATGCTAGGAAAAGATGTAAAGGAAATATTAGTAGAATTTCCAATTTTTTTGCCAGAACTTGTAGATTAGCTTCCATTACCATGAGGCCAATTAAGCATCATACATTTAATTTGGCAAGAGAGTGCTATCTAAAATCTAAGGGAAGGCTCATAAATTACTTAATTAATTTCAGTTTATTAGATTTTTAGATTTAGGTTTCTGTCTGATAAACCGAAAGCTTCGTGCATAATGCTAATTTTTGTGTTGTTACTGATATCACACACATTTGAATGTGTGGGTCTGTCTGGTTAGCTAAAAAAACAGTATAAAACTGGATAATGAGTACACATACTTCATGTTCTATATGTGCATATGTGTCTGTCTGTTTGTGGCTCTGCGTGTGTGTGAGACTTCATGCTTCATCTGCCTAAATGCTGCTTCACTCCACTGCCACTGATGCGCCCTGTCAGGGAGCAGCAACATGGGTCTCTAACCTGTCACATTGTGGCATGGTATTGTTTGATGATGAGAGAGTGCTGAAGACACTCAGCAGCCTCTGGGGTGATCAGCTGCTGTAGAGGTGCAGCAATACTGCCTCAAATTTGTTTCGGGCTGTGGCTGAGGCTGTGACAGGCTGATGTTTTTTTTTTTTTTTAAATATAGTTTTTGTAACTTTTATCTTTGTATTTTATCCTTCTTTTCTGCTACTTGATATCCCCTTTGTCCCCTGTTAAGTTCATTAAATGAATTCATGCCTTCATCCATTGCATCAAAGTCAAAAAAGACTGAGGCATGAATTTGTTCACGCTGGTTAATCTTCAGGCTTTTCTTGAGACTCTCAGACCCAACTGAGTTATGTCCACAATTGTCTTTTCTTTTTCTTTCCTCTTTTTTTTTGTCTGTTGACATCAGTGTAGATTTGACTTTCAGTCCATCTATATTAACTTTAGAATTGACTTTTACTGCTCGGTAATTTCTTACCAACAGCCACTCTTTCAATGAATTCACTGAGAGAGGTGCAAAGTTGTTTTGAGCTTTACTGTCCTCCCTCGCTCTATAAGACATCACATTGTGAGGCGGCAGGCCACAGGTGTGAGACATTGAAATGAAGCAACACTCAGCAAGCTGTGCTTGTGTCAGTGTGGCCTTCACAGCTTTTATAACCACACACTCTAGCCTTTGGTTTCAGAGACTTTAAAGCCCCTAGACTGAAGAGAAGAACTGCATCATGGGGAGAACGAAGGGTGCAGAAAACACTTAAAGACAGGTCAGTGTTTATAGTTGGCAGTGCTAACCTTGAATCAAGACTAGAGTGGCATCGCAAAATGTTCCAAAGACATGAAGTAGCTATTTTCTAAGTTGTGAGAGAGGTTATGACTCTAAATTGGCTGTAGGTGTGAATGTGAGTGTGTGTGGTTGTTTGTCTCTATATGTCAGCCCTGTGATAGACTGGCGGCCTGTCCAAGGTGTACCCTGCCCTCGCCGAATGTCAGCTGGGATTGCCCCCCCGCTTCCGCGACCCGGTGGTTAAGAAAATGGATGGATGGAGAGTTGTTATTAGATAAAATGATTATGCTGTGTTACGTCCCCATTTGGCCAGGGGATGTGGGGAGTAACACAAATTTAAACCCAGGGAAAAGGAGAGGAGGAAAGCGGAAATATACAAAAAAAAGATAATTTATTTACAATGACTAACACAAAGAAACATCAACGAAAAGCGGACTTCTTTGGAAGGAAGTGGTCGTTCTGCCTGAAACAGAGATACAACAAAGAATTAAATTAGCACCAAGACCTGGGTTAACAACTCTACCGAATCCGGTACACAACAACTGCTCACAGCTCACACACGCAGCACTCAAGCTGCCGAATGGCCCACTGGCACCGACTAGGTTCCTCCTCAAACTTTAAATACCCAAGCCACCTGATTAGTTAAGTGAACACTGGTGGGTTCACTTACCATGAGAACGGGGGAAGGGAAAAAGAAGGCGGATACCTGGAATGAGAGGAGGGAAACACACAACCACACCTACACACGGCTCAACAGCCGTAACATGCTGTTTCTGTTTATGCTGTTTCTGTTTGCTGCTATTTATTGTAGCTCACCTATGTGCTACATTTGTGAGGTGGTCAAAAACAAGACTCCAAATGAATGCCAATCCTGCTGGGAGTCTGCTGTGTAATTAATTGTGTTCACCACAATACATAAGGTTGGCATTAGGTCAGATGTTGTGGTTTACAGCTTGTTCTGCTGCACCCAAGTGACCAGAAATGAATGATAAGTAAATATATAGTAATAAAAAAATATGTTTGTCCTCCTGCCTTTAGTTGGCCTTAAAATATTCAGCTGCTGGAGCCTGATGACATTTCAATCTGTTCAGGTGCAAATAGTTTAACAAAGGAAGGCTAAAGAATTTAATATTCAGATTTTATTTTCTGATCATATTTTCATACTGTATTTGTAATGCAGGCTTGAGACATCACTTGGATATTTAGTGACTTTAGCCTTATATACAGTTATGGTAGTATGTGATGTATTTTTATAACCAAAGAGCATGCCACAAATCTGTCACACTGGTGTTACTTTCAAGAACACCAACCTCTAACAAAGTTAGAGAGTCTCTGCATTTCTTTCTTATAAGTACTGTTATCATTTGCTTTTGATAACAGTTCTATTTGTAGTCAGAAAGAGCGTAAATGGCAGGGCCTCATGTTGACGGTATACATGGATAATCTTTAAAAATTGTCCACGCTGCTGTCCAGATCCCCTTTTGCTTCCACACCATTCTGAATAGAACATTACCTTCCCTCCCTCCATGACTTCTCTATCTTTTCTCCCCTCTCTCCTGCTGGTATGCTGTGTGACAGCTAAACACTGTTGCCTCCACCCCACTGATTTTCATCAAAATTGCATGCATCACCCAATCTCTCTTCCACTTTATATCCACCTCTAAGGCAATATGTGCTGAAGGAGAGACGGAAATATGGGCTGGGCTGGAGTTTGTCCATAATGCACCAGAAATATTCTCTGCGACAGAAGCAGAGTGGTAAATTAATTAAATATATTAATGAAAATTGGACTTAATGAATCTTGAATAAAAATCCAGGTGAAATTAATGAACAGATTTTAATTATAATGACATTAAGATGCATGTATAATATAATGAGATAAATATAGAAGGAGAAAAGTCAACATCCAATTAAATAAGTCAGTAAATAAAGTAAATTAATATCTATGTTATCTTTGAAAACTCATTTCTACCTCTGATTAGAGCTTTTATATACTTACTTACGATTTCCAAACCATTTCCAAGTTGCATTTTTTCCCCATTGAAGGGTTTCCTGACTGGTGCATTTCAACTATTTTTTGAATAAAACTGAAAAATGCCATTTAATTTTTTCTTTGATATGAGCTAAAATCAGGGTATAATCCATTCCAATGGCAAAAGCCCAGTTTCTATTTTCAAATTAGGCAGTCATAGTCACTAAGTCTGCCAATTCAAAAATGAAAACACACAATCTGTTTCTAATTTGATGACAGTATAATAATGTAGGGTTATATTTTGGAGTGCTATACATAGGAATTTTTAATTACAGTGTTGGTGAATGAAGTTGGAATTAAAACATGGACATGACATTGTAATATTAATAGTTCTTCATTTTCTTACTACGTAAACAGTCTGTGTTGGCATTGCACTTTCTCTTCCCATAACTGGAACTTGATCTTCTTGCTGTCTTTCTCCTTCAGTCAGTACAGAAATGACTATCTTCAGTGTTTATCTCTGATAAGCTTGCTTGCGAAGCATGATATACAGTGGCTTCTTTAGATTGTGTACAGATGTGACCATTGCTGCAGTGTTTCTTTCAATTACCTCAGCATATACAAAAGCTTTGCTGAATCAGCAAGGCTCATATAGGCTCATATTTACCTGCTTAAAACGTCCGAGCAGACATTAACTTTAGATAGATAGAGTATGCACAGAAGAAACAAATGAGCAAATTAGTTTTTTTTTTGAAGGTATAAACCATGTCTGTTTATCACATTTGGCAAGATTTTAAAGTGTTCTAATTTAATGTTTTCTCTTCACGTCTGTAAAAATCACTCAAAGTCAGGAAGAGCACAATATGCAAAAAAATCCCATATTTTGGCATAGATCGGGATTGCAATATGAGTCACAATTTCAGTTGGAATGGTCGTTTTTCATTGTCACTGAAAAAAAATTCTTCGATTATAAATTTTATATTTTGATTAATTGTGTAATGATAAAGAAAAGAAATGTAATCAGGAAAAGAGAAAAAGAAAAAGAAGAGAAAACAGAAAGGAGAGAAAGGTTAGAGTCTGTGTGTGTGTGTGTGTGTGTGTGTGTGTGTGTGTGTGTGTGTGTGTGTGTGTGTGTGTTTGTGTTTGTGTGTATATATTTAGAAATGTCTTCAAGCATCTCTGATTGAATCAGCATGATATCAGATTTGGTGAAAACATGCGGCGTGCTGTCATCCAACATAGAGCTGTCAGTGTGCACCAAGACATGCTAAGTGTGAATTGTGAAGGCGGTCTCATAGCGGATGCCCTCCTGTCTCTGTGGACTGCCACTGGTTGTGTTCAGCTCTTCGTCTAATATCACTGAGTTTATTTATTTATTTTTGTGACATATGGCTTTGGATCTCTAAGGACAAGAACAACATGACAAGCAAGTGTGTTTTCTCTTCCTAAGCCAATACACATTCTATTGCCGTCTTCTTCACAAGGAGATCAGCACTGCGAGAAGCTTTTGCATCTGCTCTGAGAAGAAACTGCTACATTTGCAGTGGTTCAGAGTGTACTGCTTTTAAAGGCAAGGTTATTTGATTAGTACTGGTTGCTGCTAGTCCCTACCACGCCTAATGCATACACCTAATCACACCTCATTTGCGATAGTGCCACAATTGCACAACATGCCTCTGGCAACAAGATTAACAAATTCAGATGATATGCCCTGTGTGCCTGGACCCCACACTGCCAAGTGGGACCTGCACTGTATGCAATGAATTCATGAAAATGGAGCCCCATAAGTCACGGTATGTCTCAGATGCACTCTGAGCATCGGAATACAAGAGGACCATATTAGCTGCAGGAAGCTCTGGCTCTGGCAGCTTCTCAGCTCACACGCTTCATTCTTGCCAAGTAGCTCTGCTCCTGCTGGTCCCTGACCTGTGTCTGGATCGACAGTCTAATTTCCATGTACTGAGTTTTAGACTGAAGAAAAGGCCAACTTGAAAATGCAGGCACTGCCCCCAGTCTTTGAATCAGGTTGTTGCTATAAGCTGCAAGGAAGGTATGTGTCCATTTCAAGAAAAAACTTTGTCAAGGATGCCGTCACAAATGACCACCTGAGCATCTTTTCTGCACCAGCCTGTCCCTTTGTGTTAGATCAGAGTGCCCGGGAAAAGAACTGAAAGAAATTCATTTCCACTAACAGAGGCGATTGACTGATTTCTGCACTGTGAAAGTTTCAGGTTCTGACAGAAAGCTCCTTAACATGCGCTCTGCCCCCTCGGAACCCTGTGACGACTTGTAGCGGCCCCGCAGAAGGGCAGGTGGCCTGTTGGTGTGACCTTGGCCTGAGGCCAGACACCTGGGCAGGAAGGAAGTGAGGGGTAAGCCACTGGCCACCAGCTGCTACTCCTGGTGGTGACACTACTGTGGCATAAATAATTAATATTAGGTAAGAAAGATTCAGTTTATTGATTCTTCTCAAGGGTTTCCAACCTATTTTTGGACACATTTTTGTACCTCAGATTTACTGGTCATATTTAAAAAACACATTTTTTTTTTCAGTGAAATGGTGATCTATTCTTGCATTCTTAGGTGATGGCAGTTGATGATGTGGAAACTGCCACTCAGTCATTTGGTGATTTAAGCGATTTAAAAACTACAGATTCTGTTAAGTCCACCAATAGTTGCCAATAAGACGACCCACCAATCAGCAGCTTCCCTCCACCACATATCCTGTCATGTGAAGTCAGAGATATTGAGAGGAATAGCACAGCACTTTTAGGACTGATGTAAGGATGATTAGTAGCAAAAAACATTGACTGGAAACTGTAGGAAAGTCTTAGCCAGGCTCCACTGAATGGATGAGCTCCAGGCTGGAGTTAGAGACAGGAAGTGGACTGGCAGTAAATGTGCTTCTGAACTTCTGTTGGAGGATTGCAGAGGTGAAGGCTCTATGATGAATTCTCTATCTGTCTGCCATTGAATGCTGACTCTTGGACACTGAATGAGGTGGTGGAGATGAAACTGCAAGATCTGCATGCCAGTGGGATGTGGGACCGAAACTGGACTCAGTCGTCCTTCATATGATCGAGTCGCCAAATTGCATCCTCAGAGCACTTCACACAGATGGCCAGAAGAGAGATCAGCTCAGGATATGAGGAGTTCATATCTTACTTTTCCAGGGTGGTGATATTTAGCCAAACCTGTCTGTTGCAGATAGTGATCAAAGCTGAGACATGGCCTGTGGCAGTGGTGATGCAGTAAGGCAGGAAATGCAGCTGGCCACACATATTAGATGTCTTCTGCAGAGACAGAGAGAGATCTTACCTGAGGCTTGTGGGCCAGTTTTAATTGGTGAAACCAGTAAACTTCAGTTCAAAAATTTCAGTGTGCTCATCTGTAGCAGCGATTTGACAATCTTTTGAGACTGAGGCAGGCTAAAGCGTGTGTAGTTTAACTTCTGTTTTTCAGTCCAGTACCTGAAAATGATAATTTACAAGACAGTTATTATTTATATGTCACAGAATACTAACACAGAAAGACAATGTTATACACTGTACACAACATAAACAAAAATAACACATTTATACACATTATACACATACACATTTAAGTGAAGATCAGGATGGTAACATTTATCATGTGCACCACAGATGTTTTTTTGTGTTCCCTGTCCTTTACATTAAAGTAATGAAACCATAAATATGTAAATTGTCTCCACTTCCATTTCACTTCTCAATCCTTTGGCTTTTATCTCGTTTTAATCAAAAGCAAGGGCGCACCGTGCATTTCATGGTGGACATGTCAGGTAGCACACATGCTGCTTATGTGTAATCTGCAGGATTTGGTGTGATTTTGTTAAGGCCCAGTGAAATACCTTTAAACACATGCAGATGCATGCTCAAAATCACCTAAAGCATTGGTGTCAGTGAGCTCACATATTTATGAATACAAAACAAGCTAGAGCAAAACAGCTTTATTGAAATGAAGAAATGTTTTTCTGAAACCGTTTGAGGTAATGCGTTGTTAAGCACCTACACTCGTCGTAATAAAAGACACTGATGAAAAATGAAAATTCTGATGAGAAAGTCACTTCTATAAACCCAGTTAATCAATCACAGAGAGCCTACTGCATGCATTTAACTGAACCATTGCTCAAAATGACTTGATTACAGTTGCTGCTGATTTAAAGAGGTGTGAAGCCGAACTGACGTGAAGTGCTTGCAGATTTCGTGACCGACAGAGATCCAACTGTCACACCCGCTTGACACTTCAGACCCTCACCTTGTATCTACATATGAAAACCAGAGGGGTCGATGCAGAGGAGCAGAGGGTTGTAAGAATGGAAAATCAATGGCCACAAACATTCATTATGGGAAAAACAGAGCAGAGGGGTTGTGCTTTTAGTGCCTAGGGTTAGGTCGATGAGTTGCAGAGTCAAAGAGTCCACCTCTGACGTGTGAGAAATATTGGAGTGTCACCTTTATCTGCTGCAATGAGCCTTTTATGTGGGTTTCCGTGTTGCTGAAAGGATTTGCTCAGTCAAAGGCAGTAGGAGATGCAAACGCCGCCTATCTTTTTTACTCCCAGGTATGAAATATTAAGTGGAGTCTTAACGATAGCTGTGTGCGACTCAGCAGGAATCTGACAGCTCTTAAAATACAGGGCAGAGGTTGGAACGCAGACAAATGGAGGGCTGGAGGAATATGGGGAAGTTGTATTAAAGCTGTGGAGGTACATTTGTGCCTGGAGAAATTGAAGTCAGCAACCTGATGAAAATTTTGGATTAAAATTAAATTGTATAAAATAAGTGGAAATATCATGTGGTTGATTATCTCTTAGAGTATGAATGATGCTTCCTCCAAAAGTTATTTTATTACATGGTTTCTTTGTAATAGCTATTTTATTTCACTGCTAAGATATAATTGGTGAAAGAGGGAATAAAATAGATGTCTGATCCCCATCCTCACTTTCCCTGTCTATCTTCCTTTGCTCTTTCTTCCACTCTGTCTTTTTTCTTGTCTCTGGATAGCAATCAATAGTTATTATCTGCTGAGTGTCACGATAGACACTACACAGAGCCCCCATTCTGAGTTGATGGTGCTTTTTCATTATAGCTGACACTAGTCTAAACAAAGCAGGCCTATTTCCCTGCCACCAGACAAACACAGTCTCCATAATGGCAGCAGATAAAAGAGAAGCAGGAGGGAAAATTGAGTTTCACATAATGGGGAATCACTAACTCGGGACCACTTCTTTTCCCACTCCATTTTTCCCTCTTCCACCATCTTGCTGTGGAGTATTTGGCGAATACAAAAACCCAATGCATGTTAATTTCTTACCTCTTGCCAGTGATCTGTTCATTCTTCCATTCTTTCATCCCTGTTATCCAGTCCAAGAATAATTTTGTTCATCCATCATACATCCATCCCTCCGTGCATCTGTCAGTATGTCTGTCCATCCATCCGTCAGTCTCTAGGTGGGTATGGGGTGAGCTTGTTTTGTTTTGACGGGGTTGTTGTTTCATAAAATAAATAAATGATATCTGCGCAGCGGAGTGGAAAGCATAACGAATGGCAGTTGGAGAAAAGGCAATTTAGGGAGAAGTGCAGTGGCTGGCGAAGGAACAGAATGGGTTTTTACTGTGAAGTATAACCAATGCATTACAAAACACATCACCAGAGGTTTATTGAAAAAGCCGAGTACCCCTCACTCCCCCCTATGAAAATGGCCAACATTATCATGGCCTACATGGTTAGGCACTGAAAGTCACTTTCAGAAAGTCAGGGGAGAGGTTTTTATTGCAGTGGCACACAGAAAGAAAAGAGCCCCAAGTGAATGATGGAGCAAGAGGTGGTCGTTTTTCAATTCACTTACATACGTAGGTGCAGATAGGTTTCATGACACACGGCAAGGGGTCACTGTGGTAGTGAAACATTGTGATTTTTATTCACAGTACGAACTTATTTGCTGTTCACATGTGTCTCTTAATACAGAGACATGCAACACAATGTCTAGACTGTCAGAAAAATGTTTTGCTTTTATTAGTTGGGTGTCTAACTAGTGACTAGCATTAGGCTTTTTTATGTTTGTAAATCAAATTACCAATAAAGCTTATAATGGCTAGCTGCACTAGAATTGATTTACTAGGTAGAGCGTAGAGCAAGGTAGAGCGTGTCGTCCACTAATCAGAAGGTCAGTGGTTCGATCCCTGGCTCCTCCATTCCACGTGTAAAGTGTCCTTGGGCAAGATAATGAACTGAGTGTGTGCAAAGGTGGCATATATGAATGTGTGTGTGAATGGTTAAATATGACATGTATTGTAAAATGCTTTGAGTACTCTCGGAGACTAGAAAAGCGTTTTATAAGGGCAGTCCATTTACCATTTACAATGGCACAGTTAAAACCTCAGTAAGAGGTCCAAACAGCTTACAAGAATGGCATCCGTTTTTGCAGTACAAAAACATGCCATGAATTTTCATATTTTTTAAATTACTGAGAAAAAAAAAAAAAAGATATTTGGAAATGCCCAATTTTGGCTCCACACCTCGGGGTAAACTGGCTGATGACTGACCGGAGCCAGCAAAGGCACAGACTGTTGGCTAACTGTAGCATAGAATTGAAGGACAATTGATGTTTTTACAGCAGTCTCACTGAAGGTAAATGACCAACTCATTTTGCATCTAAATTGACTGACTGTTTTTGACTGCTCAGTGTGCTACAGTTGACTGTCTAATTAGCTACAGCCTGCAAAATGACATTTGCGCTTCAAAGTCTTTTGCTCTTTCTGTGTCATGTCACTGTCTTCAGTCTGGCAGTTTGTGTCATTTCCAGCCAATGAGGGAATGGTGAATTAAAAAGGTATATTAATAGACAGGGGGCACCATGATGAAACCAAAGACGAAGAAGAGGAAAACAAAAAACATGCAATATCAAAGGAACAGCACAGCAATTGTTATAAATGTTTTATGAGTTAGCAACATGCTTCTGCAAGAAATGTGAAATGTAGAGAAATGTGAGATGAAAAAGCTGTTTAAACCATTCGCACTGAAATATAGCCACAGCATAAGTAGTACCTTGCAGAACATCAGGATGCCCATAAAGCTTGGTACCATAGGTATTTCAGATGTGCACAACCTAAAGGCCTAATGGAAATGCTACAGTAACAGCAGTGATCGATACATGTAGATGTGTATCTTTTTTTCTAAAACAAAAAGAGCATTTCAAATTGGAGGGAAAGGAATTTGATTTACCGTGGCGATGCATACCTACAAATGAGAAAACCAGCAATCACAATTCTCTTTAGTCCATTCTAAGTTTACTCAGGTTGTCACTTGGTTTAAACTTCCTTTTGGCTGGACTGCAGTAGCCTTATATTTGTGATTGTCACTGACTGACTGACTGACTGACTGATCAGAATCCTAATATTGGCCAGCTGAATGCCATGTGACTGAGTTGGAGTTTTCCCATTGGCTGTTGCTCTTTCAAAATGAATTGGTGCCAACAGTCTCTATTAGGGGACGTTTAGCCTTCAGTTTGCTAACTTAGGGCATTTAAAATAAACCGAGCTGAGACCACCTCTTGAGGTGTGAACACAAAGCGCTCCAGGTTCGCGTTGCCTTTTACCATTGTATTTTACCCCTGCCGTAAACAGATCACATGCTACACCATAGAAATGTGGATAAGTAAAACAGCAGCCACCTTGTTCCAAGTGAAAGCTAACCATAATCCAAGCAGTAAAGGTCTGAGAGCTCCAGAGGATCTATAGTGTGGACAGAAAGAGGATCAGAGCTGATGTGGACCATAAAGACAACTGAATCTTCTTTCTAATTGAATTACAATGCAAAATTGCATAAAGAACAGAGTCTCTTTTCTGTGGATGCACTGAGTGGCTGAGTTTGGTTTGCATAAAAAGGACTATATGTGAAAACACCCTAACATTCTGTCGCATGTAACTTTCAGAACATATACATATAGTCAAATCACAGCACAGTCTTTGTCTTTCACATGTGTGTATGTTGATTTTGTCAGATGACTTCGCAGTTATAAAATCAGGATTTTAGTAGTGTAGAGCAACAGGTTACAAAGGGCTTGGCAGTGCCTGCAGGTTAACATGTAGTCTTAATGGTCACGCTTTCATACCTGTTCTGTAGAACCAAAAACAGGAAAACATTCAAAGGAGAACAGCTTTAGTGGATATTCATCTGTAATAAAAATACTGTACGTGTGTGTACAGAGAGTGGGGAAGAAGCAAACAGATAAAGTACTGAAACCAGCTGACACAAGGCAGAATACAAATAGCTTACAATGTGGTCGAACGATACACCAGGTTTTGACCTAGTCTTGATTCAGAGCAGCTGGATTCACAACCTGTGAAGCATCTGACTGGAAGCATTTCATCAGCTGCTGTCACAATATTATAGCACAATACCACAATGACTTCACTGTTGCAGGCAGTCCTCCAAAGTCCATCAGCCATTCTTGATATAAACTCCCAATGGTCACTTTATTACATTTACCCAATTAGCAGGCTGTTCCATACACTCAGACCCACAGATATTCCACATTCAACCAAGAATTAGCATGTTAGCTTACCCTACATAAGTCTTTATGTGCTACATGAGCTGCCTGTCAGCTGATCCAGATAAATGCAGTCATCCTGAGATATTAAGCAAAGCAGTGAACTTAAACTGCAAGATTTCCCCACTGTGGGACTGATAAAGGCTATTTTGATCTTAATCTTAACTGTGCCGCTGACATTTATTATATTCCTATGGTGTACTGCATTGTTTGTTACATACCTGAAACTGTCAGGTATGTCAGGTGTGTCTACTTGTGACCACAGCAAACCTTCAAGCATGACAGATAACACTTACAGCATTTCGTTTAATTAACTGGATATGTAAGCAGTAAAAGGTAATGTATATGAATGAAGATCTACAACTTGGCGGTCCACACTCATTCTGTTGGTCATGCTGCGTGTAGTGGGGCTTAACGGCATCTTGTTGCCAGTGGTTTATGGGCTCACATTCAAAACAGTGGTGCAGATGCCATGACATGTATCATATGCTGCTGAAGGTGTGCTTGGTTTTTTCCACCTGGTCTTGCTTCTCTCTCCCTGACCAAAAGGATGTTCATTGTTTACCCCAAAGTCAAAGAGTTTACAGAGGACGACGGCTGATGGACACACCCAAACATGGCAAGACAACACTATCTGGACCACATATATTAAGCAAACCTCCTCTAGACTCAGGAAAAAGTACTTTGTGCTCTATTGGCTCAGAGGCTAAATGGTCGGAGGAGGACAGGAGGAAGACTGGGACTGAGATGTGAGTCCACTAAACATTGCCATAATCACCTGCTCTGCATACCTGACAGAGCTCCAGGGCCTCAGTCATCTTCTGGAGCCACGTACTGTCTGTATGTGTATGAGACTAATTTGCAGTCATAATAAGTGCACCGCTCCCTTTTTTGTGTCCCTAGGCCAATAATGAGGTGAAGTCAGGGCTCTGAATGCTCTGTGAATTTGTGTTATCTAGAATAGCTTTGCTTTAAACCCTCACATCTTCAAACCAGCCATAATTTCTTTGAGGAGCACAAAAGGGCCTTTAATTTACTTCTTTATACTTTGACTTATTGTATACCCAAATTCCCAGAAACTGTAAATAACTTGGGGGAAATAAAAGCTGAGTCACTGAAATTACAAATTAAAAGGCTATCAAAGCCAGTCATCAGCTTTTAGCAGTGACAGAATGAAAACCGACATTTGTTGCCTTTTGTCTGATATTCAAGTTATTTTGAAGGGTGAGGCTGTTGGAGGACATTTTTAGCATATGAATCGAATTTTGCCATTGATAAAAGTCATTACTTGCTGGACTTTCATGGACATCTTGTTTGCCCTTTTCCTCAGCTACTATCAGATGTGTGTTTCATTTCATTTGATTCTTTCTGAAGTCTCAATTTTCAGATTTTCTATATGTCGAACTTGTTATTATTTCACCTTGTAAACATGTTCAGCTACACAAACAAAGCTGGTGTTGTCAGGTAAATTAATTTTTCTCATTGCCTTAATTTCTGTGTCCACTTTACCACTTACAGTATGTACATCCGTGCATCAGTGCATATCATCATTGGATGAAAGACATTAACCGAGCACTATCGGTGCTACACAGATTGCTCCTATCATTTATCCACTACCCTTGCTGCAGTACATTGTGTTCTCCATGCTGTTGAATTGGCTCAGTTGAATCCATCTGCTGTAACCATTGTTTGAAAACCAGGTGGGGTGCTCCATGGACAGCTGAATAAAGTTGTTACATAGGACTGGAGTGCAGCCTGTGATTTTCCCCCTACAATGCTATAGCATGGCATTGTGAGTCCTTTGTGGAAGAGCATTATGGTGGGGATAATACAGTCTTGTAAAAAGCGTGCCCCACAGTCCAAGGGGAGTGACTGACAGACATTCAGGCATTATCACATTAACACCTGGAGCCAGAGAAAATCTGCCCTTCATCTGTAAAAGTAGGTTACTGTGAGCCACGTTTGCAGATGTATTATACTGAGAGAACATATTAGATTACACAAGCAATATGTTGTCCTTTTGGTTACATAAACCTGGTATTAAAATTGTTCTGCATAAATGTGTTTTTGCAGAGAAACCATGACCATACATGCAGACCAACCTTACTGTCAAACACCATTTATAGTAGTCTCTACCAAAATCCAGATTACGTTTCATAGTGACATTTTTGGCCGTTCAGTCCTAACATTTCTATAGTATCCATGTGCACCAACTACTTTTGCAATATCGTTCAATTACTATTCTGAGTAGGAGACTGTCCTCGCAAGAAAACAACAGCATTTGTTGTTTGTTCAAATACCTGATTTGACCTGTGTTTGCGCTACCTCATCATGATTCTCTAAGCCATGTGAATCGTGACTTTTCTCTGTCAGAAACAAAGCTGGGACCACTTTGACCTTGTTATAGAACCACAAAACCTTGGATGATGGATGAATTGGTCAGAAATGCATGGAACTTGCACAGTGACCAATTTCCTGTTTCCTACCAACAGTCAGTAATAGTTTCTTTTAACCATGACCCCGATCGTTCCCTCTAAAAAGCCGTACTACTTGTACAGTTCTTGACAGATGTCAACAACTATGGGATGGATGGTCATTAAACTTTGTTCAGAGGCGAATGGGTTCCTGCCTATGGATCCTAATGACTTTGGTGACACCCTGACTTATCTGCTAGTGCCACCATGAGGTTGGCATTTGTGGTTTTAAGTGAAACATTTTGATAGCTGTGGCATGGATTATGTCAAGATAATCCATGACACAGCTGTCTAGATGTCGAGACATGAATCGTAATAACTTTGGTAACGCCTTAACTTTTCATCTAGTGACATCAACAGGTCAAAATTTCCATTTGTCTTTGAATATCTGCAAACTTTCCATTTAGCTGAAGGCCCTGCTTTGTCTAAGTATAGCTTCACTGAGTCGCTTGTGTGGCTGTGGTTGTGATATTCGCAAACCTTAACAACGTAATTTTGGGGGCAGCCCGGTAGTCAAGTGGCTAGGGCGCGTACCATGTGTGAGCGCAAGACGCTCTTAGCAGGCAGTCACCGGTTCGGCTCCCGATCGGTCTGACTCTTTCCTGCATGTCATTCCCCCCCCAAAAAAAAACAACAAAGTAATTTTGTGCCTTGACCCAACCACACCTTAGCCATAGCAGTGGTAAATTTCAAAACAGAAATGAATAATTGTTGTAGTGCTCATACGTAGTTTTGGAAAGCACAAGTTGTTCTGCTGATGGGTTGTCAACTCTTGTTGCTAAGCAAACATGAGTTTGACGTTGGTGCTACAACAAAAGGGAAATGATAAACACAATGTTTGGTAATGAAATGCACATACACAAATTCAAAGACCATATTCGAATACAGTGTGATATGTTAAAGACAGTGGTTTGCTTCATTTTATCTGTATTTATTATTATACTTTGTTTTTTTATTTTTTTTTTAGGTCTTTTGCTCGGATGTCATGCATATCTCAGTGAAATACTGTCGGTCTATGATGTGCACTATGGGAGTGTCTTTTGTGCATTCACAGCATTTGGCTCTGCACGCTGACGGGAGTGATATCAGAGTGTATCGACTGCCTGAACTCGATGTTCCCCAACACAATGTCACAGTCCTTGCTGCGTGAATAGCTGCCTCATATATATTGCATTAAATTGCTTTGGCTGACGTTGTGTTTTTTTTTGTTTGTTTTTTTTTTGTTTGTGTTAGGGTGGGGAGGGGGATTGTGCATGGATGTTTTCTTGCTACTCTAAATACATGTGTCTCTGTATCTAAGAGGTGTTTACTTCAGTCAGAGATATCCTCCAGAAGCTAGGTAATCTCAGCAGCACAAATACATAATGTAATGATGATAAGATTAGCTTGTAGCCCTGTGTTTGCTGACTGGCTAAAGAGAAGGACGGTGAGCATCTGTAGAGAGTAATGAAGTCCCACTATCAGCTGCACAAGCACAGATAAATGTGCTGCAGGGGGTTTTGTATATATATTACAAATTAAATGGGAGACAACGTCAAAAGTCGACCTTCCAGTGGATCATGATCTCTCTGTGACACTGGAACTAAACATCATTACTGTGCCATCAGTGTTAAAGGTTTTATTGGCAATGCTGTGAGCTTTAGCTCATGGAAATGCTATTCTGTGGATAAACAATAAAGGTTTGGAAGCAGAATACTTAGAATTTTGAATATCATACATGAAAGAGGCTGTTGTGGTTTGTCTGAAATTCATTTTAATATGCGCATAGGCTCAGAGAACAAAGTACGTATTCATAACAAGTTATTAACTTGAGGATTTGCATGTCCAAGTAGTGAAATAAATTATTTTGTGATGGAGTTTTTATCTTTTAATGTATATAATAAGTCCCACTCACCTGTGCTCAATCAAATTTAAAGTTATTTATTTATATTTATTTCAATTTATATTTCATCACCATTCTCCTTTGGTAAATGAAACAGCTAGTCTCTATTTGTCTTCTTTGTTATTGTCACAGTGCTGCAGAAAATTGATCGTTTAAATTCAAAAGCTTGTGCATCGGAACTCGAGGTCCTTACCTGTTATTGATTATCCTTCAACCAGGTTTGACGTGGCCTCTTTGGAGAATTCTGCAATAGAATTAGAAACAAGGAAGGATCAGTGTTTTTACAATATGGCTGAAGTCTGTCATAACTGCTCCCTCCAACTCAATAAGAAAGTGGAGGTAAAGACTCTTTCTGCAATCAGGATAGAACTCAGATGTACAACAGTATATCACATTTATGAATGCATTCCCTCAAGTCCTCTATTTATTGTCAAACTGCTGGGGATTGTTTATGCAAGAGTGATGTATTATCAAATATGTAGGACAGGAGAGAAGATAACCTTTATAATAAAACTGCCAAGCACTGTCTTTTTTTTCTTCAGCTAATCTACTTTAAACCTGTGTGGAGTACTATGCAGATTTGTTTTTTTTTTTAATCACCTTTTGAAATCTCAGTGTGTCTCAGTCATTTCACAAACTAAAATGAAATTGCACAACACAGCACCACAATCCTTCACACCTAACACTCGCACTGTATCTTTGCTCTCACACACATACACTTAAAAGACACGAGGGATGGTCACCTTCCCGCTCTGTGGGATGCTTTCTGCACTGGAAAAACAATGCTGAAATATTGGCATTCAGAGAGCAGCCAGAAGCCAAAGGCCAGGGAGAGGACACACAAGCCCAGCCAGGGAGACAGAAATGAAATGATTGTTCTGGAGTGCAAACAACAGGGATAAAAAATTGTATGTGTTAATAATTGATGATATGTTTTCAATGAGCTTTTATGAGCCTTTTCGGACATTTATTTAAAAAGAAGAAGAAAAAAAAAAACATTCACAAAGATTATATGAGAAAATACCACAGTCAGTAAGTAGAACCTATGATTGATATATTATGGCTGGCACTGTTAGCAGAGCGCAAACAGTACGTTTTATTAGGCTCCTTGTATTAGCAGAATATTGATGCAGAAATAGTTTAACTTCCGGAAAAGCTGTTGAGGGAAAATTTCAACAGCTTTCCTCAACTGTTTAAAGACATTTTCAAGATTATTCATCCTTACCTCTGCCAAGGAGGTTCTGTTTTCACGCGTGTATGTTAGTCAGCAAGAACATGCAAAAAGGACTGGACTGATTTGCTTGAACTTGGTGGAGGGATGGGGCGTGGGCCCTGGTGTATGTTGTTTGACACTGGCCTTGGCAGAGGTCTGTGCTCTCCAAGTGCCCTTCTAGTTTGTTTGTTAATGCATTTGTCAGAAAGATTATACAAAGAGCAGTGAACCATTTTGCACCAAACTTGCTGGAGGAATGGGGCATGGGCCAGGACTCAGGAACCCATTAAATTTGGCTAGAGATCCGGTTAAATGGGAATAGTTGGGGTTTTTTTTATCACTTCCTTAACATTCCTTCCTTAACATTATGAGATTTTTTTTTACATTTTCATTGCGTTGTCAGGAAATAATATATTTATTGTATTGATCTCATTGATTTTTTAGACAGTCCAAAGGCCCAGTGATGCAACAGGACTTCTCCTGATGTCTCGGAAATAAGTAAATGTATGATAAATGCTGTCACTAGCACATTGCAGTATTTCCACTCTTTCTAATGCCATTTACTGTTCGTACATCTAGGGCTAAAATACCTACTACAAGAATTGCATTACTTCAAAACTATTTTCACTCTGAATGGATTCCCGAAGTCTATGTTGCACAAAGGAAATACATTTTTTTAGATTACGTGTGTATGGCTTACACTAGATTACCAGGATGCCACTAGCCATCTTGATTAAGTTTTATCTAATAATTTGTATGCAAACTGAATCATGCATTTGGAGCAGTTTATAATGATTCCTAGATCAGTTTATATAGATGTAGTTTTTTAACACATAGCTAACGTATAACAAAATGTTGCATTCACAGAGGTTTGTACATTACACTGAAATAATATCATATCATTAAAAACATACAGTCACTAATCAGCAGCCCAACAGTACATTTTGAAAAGCTTGTAAAGATAAATACACTGGAGAAACAGAAATACTCTGACACTGTATGGACAGTGTAAGGCTTCGAATGTAGGACACGAGCTCACTGTTCTAGTTTTGCGACCGGTTGAATTAAAATGACTCGGCTGATATTTCACAGCTGCGTGGCATTATTTGCCACTATACAGACTTCACAAAAGTCTTCTGGCTGTTAAAGGTGCTCTCCACCACACTGACCATGTAGTCTTTGAAAATACCAAAAAGACACCAGAAGAAAAACTACATAATGTGTACGGATTTACTGTATAGTCACAAGAATACTGGCAGCCCCCAAATTAAACAATAAATTATAGCCACAAGCAGCAATTAGGGTGTTCTAAGCTCCAGTGAGTTTAATCAAGATTGCTCAAAGGCATCTTGAGTTATGAGCATATGTGTGGTAGGCCACACCCACTCGAACCAATCAATATGGCACTTCAGAATTTGGTTAATACTTGCCCCCAGAGCATGCACACCAATTTTGGTGAAATTCTGTCCTCCGGGTTTTCAGATAACATGTTTGTAGTGTCTGCTATCAGGTTCAAAATGCTTTGGTAAACCTATTCCCAATCATGGAGTGAAGGCATGTACCAAGGCTCATGATGATTGGACAAATGGTGAATGTGTTATGGCCAATATTTGCTAAGCCCCACTCTGCGAAGATGATTTGGTTGATGGCAGCCATTTTTTTTTTATGGGCTCATTTATAAAAGAAATGTGTACTTATTTCCCCTAAGGTTGTATACTGTATACCAAATTGGTGTTGTTGAAGTCAAAATCCCAAAAAGTTCTGTAAGTTTTAGTGTTTTTCACTCTATGCAAATTAGTGCCAAAAAACAAAAAAAAACCTCATGGTGGAATTTCATGGTCCAAGAGGCTATTTTTAAAGAGTACAATGAATTGGCCAAGGGAGCAGCAAGAAAAATAGATTTGAACTTAACATTCAAATCGAGCATTACCTGTGTTAACTGACAGAAAATGTTTGTTAAAATAATCAGCAAATATTCTTCCAGGTCACGTTGTCATAGTGTTGGTGCTGTAACCCTGGCGATGACAGCCACCGTATAGTAAACTTATAATCAGTGGACTTGTTTTTGCACAAGTGTCAAGTAAGAGTGCAATGACATCAGCAGAATAGCTGAAGACACACGCCAATGTTTTGACTAGCTTTAATTATTCATTAAAAATATGCTGTCTGTTTGTCCTGATAAGCCGCTGGCTCATTCACTTCTGTGCAGCCATGTGAGCACAGCTGATTTAGCAAACTGTACTGTAGCTGCTGCTCTCAACATTTCCGTCTGCCCAAAATCAATGTCCTCCTCCATGAAAACAACAACAACTTAAACTGAGCTGGCCTTGGATTGCCTGTTTCTTGCAGCAATTCCATTTAAATCAAACAAATTCATTTTGAATTTTAAAGCCAAAAAAACTGTACCATTCCTCCTTTTCCTAAGTTACGTCAAGTTATGTCGATCTGCAGTAAATGCTTTATATGGCTTTAAGTTTCTGACAAAAAGGCAAAAGTTTAGAAATCCAGTTTTAAGGCTTTGCCAACAATCGAGCTTGTTAGTGGCAGAGCGCAAGGTTTAAATTGGCATCTCAGAGGTGACAGGTGTGTGGTCCTGCATTGCCTGCATTTGTATTCATCTCACTTTATTTAAAAGGAGGTGTGCAGAGAAGGGAGCAGAGGGATTAAAAAAAAAGACAGTCTAATCAATTAGGCTTTCAAGGGCTCTGCTCTAGTTTCCCCCTCCTAATCAGATACAGCTCTAATTCTCCTCTGCCAAAAAAACACACAGGGTGGCCACCCTAATGAAGAGTGAGGTGTAGCCATGTCAGCCCACCATGAAGCCAGTGGGAGCTGCTGCTTGTTTTTCCAACATTTCCAGCTTCCAAACATCCTTGCAGAAAGATCCAATGTTCGAGATGCTCAAGTGCCACCTTCACATCTTCCCCAGTGATGATGAAGTGGTTGTTTTGGCAGCCATGTAAACCTGGACCCAATCCTCTCATATAATGATCTGACAGCTGTGACCTTCATGGGAACCTGTCCAATGACCCTGCTGGTGGAAAGCTGCCGCCGCACCGGTCTTAGCAGACAGTCAGACAACTCTTCGGGGAGTGTGGTAGAAATAAGAGGAAATGTTTGGCGCAGAGAAAGGAACAGCTTGGAGACACAGTAATTTGTCTGGGTGAGAGCCTGCTGAGCAGAGTCGGGGTCGCACGGGGGTAAGGGCAGAGTGTATACTAACAGCACATGATGAGCGTGCTCTGCCACTGGAGCGTAAAGTCACAGGGCATGGTGAAAATAACCCATGCTGAACTCCACTTTTGGCTCATTTTGAGCAGACACAGAAACTCTCAGCTTGCTTTTTTTTCTTGTACTGAGTCACGCATTGATCTTTACTTAAAAGTAAAGAGGGACACTGATTTTCAGTGTGATCGGCTGTGAATGGTCTCAGATATGCAATTCTGTGCCATTCAGAATTACACTCACGCGCCAGACAATGGTTTGTGTTGCGCGCGCAACCGCACGGACACAGCTTCACACACATACACACACGCAAAATACCCTCAGTGTTCGAGTTCTTCGCCATGAGTGGAGAAGACACAGCTTGCAATTTGTAATACCCTTATGGGCAAAGTAGGCTGTAGAGGAACAACCATGAAAACTCTGGGAATAACTTAAAACACCATCACTCCCCTGAAGATGTGCAATTTCAAGAAGCTATCAAGTGCAACACAGCTAAAACTCGTGCCACAGCTCCCATGCATTCGTGGCCACACCGACAGTGTAGCTGCTGTGCCTCGTATAATGATAATGATAATCATCCATCATTGATGAGCGGTTTGAAAGGTGAAGAGTTGTAACCAGAAAGCAATCACATGATTTTTGTTTGCCCTTGTTGAGAGAGAGAGGGATACAGTGCTCTTCACCGAGCTATTTATTAGTCGACGGTCAATGTTTTATTATTTATGTTATGAACATGCAATTGAATTGTCCATAAAAAAAAAGTCACAAAATGTTTGTATAGCTGTCAATTATAGTTCTTAGAAAGAAAATTGGGATCAGCAGGTCAGACTTAAAAAAAAAATCTGAAATTGGATTCGGCCAAGAAAATTGCAGTTGGTGCAATTAAAAGCATTACAGGTGTTGGCCAGCACAGGTCCGTTTTATCTCTTATTTTAGAACACATACCAATCCCTAAATTCAGATTTATAGCTGTGCAATACTTGAGAACTGCCTTGTTTTCCACCCATGCGTAACCCTTCATTAGTCTTCTCCACAGTACTCTGAAAAAAGTCACTCACTAGATGACTTGGCTTTTGCTGTGCAGAGCAGAGGTGTGTTCTGGGGCCTGTAGCACCGTTCCGTTAACCATACTGTGAATGTAATTAAATCCAAGAGCTGCCAGTATTTACTGGCAAGAGGGGGGGGCAGCCTCTCTCTGCTCCTCAAACAGTCCTCCATCTGTCTGATTGGATTGTGGTCCCAGGCAGTACCAGACATGACATGGGCACTGGAGGAGGCAGCGCAGACTGCAGGTCCCCCCAACATAGCCTCATGCTGTTTTTAATACAATATGACCTAGCCAGGGGGATTCAGCAGCAGATGATGATAATAATAATAGTAATAATGATAAAAAAGTGTGTTTGTTTATGTATATAAACATGATAAGAGCAGTTACATTATTGTTTTTGCTGTGATGTTTTGTCATGATAGAGGAGCACAGCTTTGACAGATAGCAGATACAGTGTAGACTATAAAACGTTTAGTGTCAGCAGAGTATTGAAAGGGGCAAAGGCACACAGATTTACTGTCTAGTGGGTTTAATGACTTAATGGTACAAAGATCCAATACAAAAATTGCAGATGAACGCAGATCTTATTTTAATTGAATCCCTTGACAATGAAATGCATATTGGAGGGTTATCCAGATTCAAGCAGGACTATGAGTGGCTGGAATGGCTTGGTGATACAGTGTAAGATGGTCATAAGACACACTGGGGGGCATTTATATATTTACTAATTTACCATCAGGAGGGAATCGTTTGCATCACCATAATTTATTAATTTAGTGGCTACTTCACTAAGACTCCAGATGTAAATGAGCCCAGACCTAGTGGCACTAAAAAAGATCAGATGCCAGGCTTTTTTAAAGTGTTTTCTGGTTGGATGGTTGAAGAGAAGACATTTTTGGAACTGCAGTTATCTTGCAAGAGGAAGGCTATGTGAGGAATTGTGAAATGGTCTGATGTTGTCAGCTCAACAAAAAGATGAGTAACTGAATGAGATGAGGGAAAATATTATATATAACTCTTTTGACTAGATTATTTCTGTAAACAGAAAATAGTATACCAGCCTATGGAATGACTATTACTGGTTTCTTCAATCATATTGTGCTGGATTTGAGCCCTGCAAGGCTCCAGTTTTGCAGACCTGCAGCTAAATATCAAAGATGTTTGATATGAAACATCTTTGATATTTACTGGGGAGGCCCCGATTAGCCTACAAGCAGTTCAGGATCTGGATTTGTAAAGTGATCATATATTATTAGATTATCTGGTCTGAACATCGGCACCGACCAAGGTCTGGAGCCAGATTTCTTCCCTGATTGTTGGGAGGGTTGAATCAGCTGTTAAATCTGGCCCAAACTCCTGTAGTCTGAGCCAAGCACTACCTCAGACAAAAGCCTGATATTTGATGTATGTCTTTGATACTACCACGTGGGACTCTTGATTGAAAGCTGCTCTTTGGTGTGTTTCACTCAAAGGCATGAAATAGCATCGCCATTGTGCCATTTCCAGCTGATTAGACACCGTTACCTTCTGTTCCTCGGACAGTTGTTCTTCAGCAAGTACAAAGACCATGAGGACGCTGTGTCCTTGTCATTAGCTCAGCGTGGAAGCACTAGTCTTTACCTCACCAGGTGCTGTAGCTGGACATGGGAACAAAAAAAATAAAAAATGAAAAACTGTGTAGAGAGCGAAGTGGAGAAGAAGCAGAAGCAGATAGATACCCCCTGATTATGGCAGTTAGGGCTCATTGTGTGGGAAAAGGTAGTGATTGAGGTGGGGGCAAGTCCTTGGAAGTCAGAGCCAGAGTCACAGAGTGAAAACAATGACAGATATGATGAGGCCTTTTTGATGTGGGCTCTGTGCTGAACCAGCAGGGCCGGAGATGGAGCTGTGGGAGAGGGCAAAGGAGCCTCCTGTGGAGACACTGATCAAACATGGTGTTCAGTATAACGATGTCTAGATAAAGACATAGCCTTTGGTCTGAGTCACCGGGAGGAAGGAGGAATCCGGGGAAAGAAAAAAGAACAACAAAGAACGAAAATGCAAGGCATCTTGGAACATTTGTGTGTGGCAATGTGCCTTTAAGACAGTGAAAGAAGCTAGATGCGTTTGAAATATTACCCTGACGTTTCTGAGTTTTCCATTTCTTACAATCCTCTCCTAGTGCTCCCCTCATTCACTCACAATAATAAAAAAATCTCTTTTTTTTTTCTCCCAATCTCTCTCTGCAGAGTCAATCTTGGTGAAATCGTTTTTTCAAGCAATTCACCAAGGTTACACAGGAACAAATCTCAGAACATGGCCGTTTAGCTGTTTATTCAGTTTTTCCCCAAACATGCACAAAGTGAGGGCGTGCCTAAATTGCACTCAAAGCCCTCTTGCTTCACACACATGCCAACAAACATAATTTTAATTTACTGTAGAGTGCACATATTGTTCTTGGCAGTTGGTTTATTGTAAGGTTTTATGCAATTACTGCAGTCACAGCAGATCACAAAGCCTGAGCCAACCTCCGTCTCTCTGTTATTATTAATGACGTATATTCTTCACTGCCTTCGTCTGAATGAAATTTGGTGCAAATGTAATTACAATCAGAGACTAGACCACATGTTGGATCACCCATTAGAGGGCATGCTTCATCCTTATTCTTAAATCACCAGAATACTTTTATTCTCCTTTTTAATCTTTTTCATTTTTTTCTTTTTCTTTTTAGCCACCTTTTCTTCACTTTGTGCTATAAGCCCCTCTTGGGCTCATCTACCATACTCAACTTGGTTTTTCTTCTTATTCTCTTCATTTTTTTCTGCACACAAAAAAAATACTCTCTCTCTTTCTTCTCTTTGTCTTTTCCCCTGCCATGCAATAAGGACTCTCCACCAGCTCCCTGTTCAGCTGAATGTCTGCATTCATCACATCGTCTAGGAACAACTCAACAGTCCCACTAACATGCTGTGTTAGGGAGCAAGATGTGAGATAAAGCCTCGATGTAATTTCCCCACAGCTGTAAATTTGAAGAAATAAAAATCTATGAAATGGAGGCAATGTGGGGCTCCTCAGACAAACTCCAATAATAGATATCAAATCAGCATTTTCTAGATACACTTCCACGATGTAATCACGTACTCCTTGAACTTTTCTTTGCAGCTGGGAAATCTGTTATCAAAGCTCCCCTGTATGACAGAGTGAGTTAGAAATAAGCTAGGAGGAGGTAAAGGGAAATTAAAAATTATGAGGCTAATAATACATGGATTTGGATTAAATATGTATCTCCTTGATGTGATACCTTACTTTTATCTCTCTGAGGTGCTTGTTCACTTCAGCACTGCAACATCTTGTACTGTATCTCATATGCAAGACAGCCACATGTATAATCCACAGTGTGTGTGTGACACAGAGAGCGGGGCTGGTGGTGGCAGTGGGAAAAATGAAGACCTCTTTATTCCAAGGAGCGCTTTGTGCAGTGTGTGAACAACCGGGACAGGAGCTGTGAAAGCCCTCAATTTCAGTTTTTCTTCTTTAAACTTCAGTTGAAGAATTTTATGCACTTCTGTAATTTGAAAAAATACATGTTTATTTCACCCTCTCAAGAAAAAATAATTTTAGTAATTAATATTTTTGTAATTACATAACTAAATATTCTCTTGGAGTCTGGACAGGGGTTCAGGAAAGATGACAGTATTACCAGGAAATCAGTTTTGTAAACCATGCTGCTTGTTCGTAAGCTTCTGCAAGAAGTTTTGTTATAAGTAATAATTAAATACCATTTAACCACGTGTTTTGGATTATGATTAAATGTCAACACTACAGGGATCATGCGTTTCATTTAATTCCTTTCACACTGTGTTTACTTGATCTTAACAACTTATTCACTTGATGAAAAAACCAATATTGCCAATCCCCAAATCCCAAAAAGTAAACAGTGATTGTGTTTAACGGATTAAAGTTCAAAGATGCAGTTTTCGAGCCAGCTGAGGGTCTTGTTGTTTTCTAGATTGGATAAATTCGCCAAATTTAGACTTTTAAAGCAGTAGTTTGAAAAGTTGGGAAATGTGCATATTTACATTCTTGCTGAGAGTTAGATGAGAGGATCAATACCATTCTCATGTCTGTATGCTAAATATGAATATGAAGCAAGCTGTCTGTTAGCTTAGCTTAGCATAAAGACTAAGAACAAGAGGATACAGCTAGCCTGGTTATGTCCAAAGGTAACAAAGTCATCATACCATCACCTCTAAAACTCAATAATTAACATTCATGCATAGGATTATTTCTTAGTTGCCTGGCAACCAGAGGAGACCCCAGGAAGTTACTGGTCCCAACCATTCCCAGTCATACTAATCTAAGACAACTCCAGCTCCAGCTACATATTTACCAGGTATGTTGGAGAATTAGATCATAAAATTGAAGACAGTGGTGAACTCTCAGATGTTGTAAGAACTAAATTTATTTTTTAAAAATCAGTGTTCTGCTCATACATTCTCAAATGTTTGTCAGATTTGCTCATCTGCTAAACTAAAATACATTCATCTAAAAGTTCATGTTCTTTACAATGGAAGCAACCGAAGTAGTTAAACTTGGTTTTTCTGTTGGTTTGAGCTAACCAACATGCACTCTATCTCAAACCTAAATAAATGGAAGTTATACTGACTAAGGTTTTGTGCTTTATGGCTTGTAGAATTAGAGAACATTTTTTTACCACAAAAGCAAAGAACGAACTTCTGCATTTTTACAGAAGAATAAGAGTATTAGTATTCAAGAGTATTTATGATGTGTGTGAGCTGTGTGGCTCTCACATCTTTTTGCTCCACTTTCTTTAACAAAAAAGAGGGAAAAATGGTTTTCCAGGGCGTCTTAGAAAAGCCAAGCAGGCATTAAATATTGCATCAGCCTGGTCAATTTCATTCGTCTTTCATCCAATTGTTAAATCTATTTTCTACTTTCACAGTTTGTGAGGGTTACAGAACAATAGTATGTGTCCATCCAACGTTTCTTTGAATAACTTGAAACCAAAAATGACAGACTGCAACAAATGAACATGAAACTCATATCACAGGTTGCTTCATCAGTTATTTTGTATCATGTGAGTGGTGAATTACCTCTTTACCCTTTAACAGGAAATCTCACTTAATTACCATATAATTATCACTTCATATGATAATATGACATTGAATTTTGACACATGTAATAGAAAAGTGTTTGTAACACCACGCAGGCAGGTCCTTACATAATAAAACAGGAAAGAAGGTTAAATAGAAATTGAAATCTCTCCCATATCCCGTCTGTTTCAAAAGATTACACTTCTCATACTTGACACATCTTATCATATCCTTAGTGAGCCTGACTTACCAGCAGGTTTCTATGGAAAACAGCTGGAATACATTGAGTAATGGACAGTGAATATGACATGTAAAATGACTGTATTCATATCAGACCTCATTAGGAAATCTGCTAAACTGGGGTTTTCTTACCCTTATGAAACTTATCTAATAAGCATGGATAAAGTGCCGCTGGCACATCCTCAGGCTTCTCCTGGAGCAAATGCAAGCTCAGTACAATATATTTTGAAGCTGTGAATAGTTCTTAGAAAAAAAACTGTATCCCAGGACTTTTATATGCCGCTGCATTCATAATAAAGGCATTCAAAACAGCTTCTGATCTTAAACATTTTCAAGGGTACTTGACTATTTTTACTAGAGTGGTAAAACAAAGGGAGTGAAGGTGGCTGTAATGTGCTGTTAGGTTCCAGGTGCGTCTATCTCTGTGGTCCCACGAGATGAGAAGTATTCAAATGCATTCTGAAGAATTCTTTTATTCCTCCTGTAATGAGCCAATAGCTGGCGGGTAGCTGTTGTCTCCCGCTGTGTCTTATTCTGTATTGATAGTTTCCCTTTCAAACACAGCTCATCCACCCCCTGTGGCCTGGAGTGCCAGGTTGCCACTGCACTTCAGAGTTTGCCCTGACACTAACTCTAATCTTTACACACAGCAAGCAAAGAGACACAGAACCCCTTTCAAAAGAGGAAACAAGGGCAGGTTGTGTTCATAGCATATGACTTATGTCAGAAAATGGACTCATGTTATGCTGATATCACTCTTCCTGAGGTATCCAATTGAAAGTCCACAGCAGGTGACCACCGATTAATCTTTCCGCCACACTGACACTCAACCATCAGTGTGGCAGAGGGACTATGGCAGAACTGGAGAGAGAATCGCTGAAGAGAAAGGCAGAGAACACTAATACTGTATCCACAGGGATCTTCGGCACCGCCACAGAAGCGAACTACTGTGTCTACATGTAAAAGAAAGGATTCCTTTACCCTGCGTGATATGTTGCATATGTTCACCGTTGCTTAGCTGTGTTCACAGCAGCAGAACTATCGGTGTTCAGACAGAAACCTTTCTCATTATTGTGGCCAGAAATAAGAGGGATAAAGAAAATGCCTGTTTAACAGAAGCAAAGCTGATCTTCCAATTATCTCTTATCCACATTTTGTTTGTCTGGCAAATTTTATCAGTTGTGGATTGGATGCTAATTAGAACTAATTAGTTTTCTTTCTACCCTAAAATTGGAAATAACACAGTGTTTAACATAAACAAAGCCTGAATGAAAGCTCGGTCCGATAAAACTCTGTGGAGATGAACTTTGCTTGGAAACCTGGGGCATGTAACTGGCTGTGGGGAGTCAATTTGATTTGGTGCTTTGGTGATAAATCGGTTAACAAACCTGAGCTGATCTGGCCATTAGTAAAGACCACAACATGTTATTGTTTTTGTTTGTTTTTTTCCCCCAACGTTGGTGTTATATAGTGATTGTATTAGGAGTAATTAACAACAGGGGTAGCAGTCTAATGAGTCCCCTTGCTGAACCTCATGAGTGAAATTAAAGCTGCTGGTTCTGAGGTATTCTCCAAGTTCATCTTCATGGAGGTGGTGGGCGAGTTTATCGATTATCTCCTGCTGGGTCTGTCAAGTCTGAGAAAGCCCAGCCGAGGAAGCATGGAGCTCCAGCCCTTCTTACCACAGGTTCAAAGAAACAAAGGGATTTTATTTGACTTTGAAGAGGCCAACATGGATAAATTCCAGGGGCAATTTGTGTTTTAATTAACTTGAATAACATATACATTGTCACATGCACGATTTATTTATGGGAGGATAAACTTCACATATAATTTAGTATGGTTGGAAGATATTCAAATGAATATTTAATGTGTTTTAAAAGAGAATTTAAAGGTAGCCAAAGAGGGATTTAGATTTATTTTTACTTGAGTAATTACCAGTACATTTACACTTGATGCTGTTTTGCCCTTATAATGAATGACAAAGAAAAGAACGACATAAAATTATATAAAATATTTTAATGATATTCTCAGTAATATATGCTTTTAACATTTACAGTGTTTACAGTGTCTTCAGCTCCAGTTCTCCAAGTCTTACCTCGAACCAGGGAGGCTGTGGGAAATAAAATCGGCAAGCAAATCTTTCAAACAAAATATGAGAAAAACAAAGAAGACCAACCTCATATGTCACCTAATTGTTCATTAATTATATCATAAATCACTATGACAATGACAGCTAGTCCCAATTACAAATGTCATGGTTGGCCTGGCCCTCTATCAAGCTTCATTGTCTCTGGAAACCATATTGTGTAAGAATCACCTTGTTTACTTAATGCCATAGCTTTAGGTCAGAATATAAGAACGATCATCCTAACACATGATTTTCTTATACCTGTTGTAGGATGATAACAACATAAAAGTACATATTCTATATACATATTAAATACATGTTCATTTAGCACATGTGTTAGGATGCTTTACTTTAATTATAAAAATCAAAAGCTAAATTGAGACTTGAGAATGTGGGGAAATGAATTAAATGGTGAAAAATCTAACAAGAGCCTTGCACAGTTATATATAGTATTAAAGCTGTTGTTTGACCCATTTTTTTCTACAGCAATGAAATATAAGATACTGGAGACACTGCTGCAGCTAACCCAGACAGCAAGGTTATTATTAAATTCTTCCAAAGATAATAATGATTACATATTTATGCAAATGGTGTATTAAAAAGGCAAGGTTATGACTGGAGGTTATTTTTGATGATGTCAGGTTTTATTATTTAACTTTTTAAAATTGCTAAATTTGTTGGCATTTACAAAAAAGATGCTCCAAAGTTGATAAAATTGGCCACATTTTACCTTTAGTCCCCATATTTAGCATTCGTGAGCAGGATATTAACAATGCCTGGTGCCATTCAAAAATATGAGTGTATGTACAATGATAGAAATATAATTTTCAGCATAAGGATTCCATAGTTTCAGCCTTTTTTAATTCTTTGAAATCAACACAGCATAATATTTGCCGCCTTTGTTTTTCCCCAAAGAACATGCAGAACAGGCCACAGACTTGAGGTCTTTCCAATCAGCTTTAACATATCAATCAGAACAGTGTTGTATCTATTTATTCAGGTCAGTCAGACCTCATACAGATCACTTCTGTTACTGTTTCATATTGCATGCACTGTTAAAGCAGATGAGGTTCAGGTGTTATGGCTCCACAGGTCGGCGGGGTGTCCTGTCAACCTGTTGGTCCCTGAACCCTGGAGGATCACCCAATAAACATTTAGCCCTGCTGCAACCTATCCTTTGTAATTTTTCCTCTTCCTCTGCACTGTGCATTTGTATTCTGGTTGTGTCCAAATGCCGGCAGTGACAGCTATTTAGCATTATATTTGAATGCCTTTAAAAGGACCTCTTCAAAGGAGCACAGACATGGTAGCGGGGAGTATAACAAATAGCAGATGGTGTTGAAACTCTATGTTCACATCAGGGGGTGATGCAAATGTTCATCATTTATAAATGCTGAGGACAAGTAATTCGATAAGAGAATACATTCCATGTGCTTCCTCATCATGCGTTATTTTGTGCACTGCGAACCACACAAGACAAGATTTATAATTGTGCTGTACTCACTGGGGCCAGAGCAGGGGGGACTACAACACTTTTTGTGGTCCCATTTTCAGGTTTTATGGTAATAAAGGCATAAGCCAGGTAGAACATTGGCGATAATGTCCTTTAAATCCCATCATAGTCAACCAATGTGTAATTCAAATGAAATCAAAGTGATCTGACATCCATTTAAATTTGATTATATATATATGTATATAGTATATATATATAGTATATGTTTGTGAAGTGCGTGTGTTCCAAATCCCGAGTGCAACAGTTCTCCGAGTGAAAAACAAAAGGGAGCCAGGACGCTCCTTTTGAGTCGGCACCCACTTGTCCTTATTTTCTAATATATGTGATTCTCAGAGGAGTGCAGTACACTGTAGACCTTGTTTGCTCACTGCTTGTTGGTGGACTACTGCGCAATGCAAAGAAAAATAAATCTGCATCTCGAAGTACCCTGATGAGAAGAGGGAATGCATTTTTTTTTTTGCAATATTTTAGTCGCACAAAAACCTCACTAGCCTAGTATGTTGTCGAAAAGCTGGATGTGTGACCGAAAGAGGTCAATCATTATGAATGCAGAGACGGAAAGTCTGCTAGCTAGAAAGGTTATTATCTGTTGTGTACTCTGAAGAGATGGAATGATGGACTGCGGATAACTATCAGACTGTAAACACACAAATCAATTTATTAGCAGGAGTAATTGATGGGGCTGCAGCACTTGACCAGTATCACATAGTAATTTTCATAGCAGCGGCTGTGCCTTACATCGTTAGTCATGCAGCAAAACCCAAAATGAGTTTAATACTCACATGTCAATTGATGGATATTTTTACTGGTTGGACTGTGGCACCGCACGTTCAAGCTCAATCAAAGTTTAATGCAGGGCAAAGCATAACTACTTAAAGATTCATCATGTTACAGTTTCCTCAAGAGAAGCCGTTTGTAGCCTCTAATGACTAAGAGCAATCAATCTAACGTAAAACACTGATCGTGACTGAGCTCAGTGGTTTTGCTGGGTCTCACAAATGAGTTGCCAAAAATTTAATAACGATGGATATGTAGGACACTGTGTATTTGTTTTTAGAAAAACGCAGACGCGTAGAGGATTCAGGGCTAAACTTCTGTCTGATTGGCTGTGGGAGCAATTTATCCAGTGTCCATATTGAGGTCAGTTTTAAGACACCTACTGCCTCACCTCGGATCTCTGATATCTAATCAATAAATAATTTGTGAGAGGATCTGCTCTACCAATCCACCATCTATCACTCACTGTTCTCCCTTTGTATCATTCCATGAATTTATAGGCCACTGCCTGCATTCTAAAGTAGACGGCAGCGGTGGAGTTTCCTCTCAAATCCCTGTTCTGTGTGCTGTCTCGGATTCATTATCTACTGTAGTTTCTGGAAGGTTTGGTGTTTCTCTGCTGCTTCATAGTTTTGGTCTCAGCAATGGCGGAAAACACGCATATGCACACATATACACACACAGTGAACTTATCTCATTGTCCTTGCTCTGAAAGACTCATTGTTCTGCATCATCCGCTTGTCTCTTGACCTTATCTGTGTTCTTGCCAAATGGACAAAGCAACAATACACACGTGCATCCTGTCACCGAGTGCTACACATAATTAGACCGTTAGACTCATCGCCTGAGTTGATCTTATGTGGTGTACTGTGTTCTTTCCTTCTCTGTCTCTCCCACTTTATCACTTGTTCTCCCTCTTCTCTTTTTAAACCAATGCACCCTGTCCTCTCTCACTGCCCTGGCCCCTTCCTCTAATCCCTCCCTTTCTCTTTCTCGCTCTGATCCACTCTCTGTATGTAGACCTGTATCACCAGGCAGTGGGAGCTACAGACAGAGGCAGGATTCAGAGGTCATTTTACAAGTGTAGCTGCTAATTAACAGAAATGGAATGAATCATTTCAAAGAGAGATGGTGTGGACACACAATTCAGCCCTTCATTTCATCTTGTTGTGTTTTTTTCCCCCTCTTGCACAGTGTTGCTTCCCTTTTGAAAGTACTCCAAAAACACTTGATTGCCTCTATTTCCATGGACACAGACACCTCTCCCTGCTTGGATTAGCATGTTTCGAAGAGTGAACACCACTTGGACAAATCCACCCTATTTTCTCATTCTAGAGGTGACATTTAATTTCACATGTACAGCTTCTGCTCTGCCAATTTTCACTATTTATTACATTTACTGACCTTAATGTGAGGTGTCTGAGAATCAATATACTCCCCACATGTGTAGTACCACTAAGAACAAGTATGGATCACTATACAGTCTCTTGTAGGGGTTGCCAAAACATCATCAGGGCCACCTGTGGTTTCCAAATGCATAGCTTTAGTTATAGTCTTAACAATCACTTTGGTTTCCATATTATATATATTTGTCATATTAAATGTCATATCAACTGTATATAGTTTCAATAGTTCTTTATTCAAGAATTGCACTGTCCTTACTGGTACTCACCATTTTGTTTTTACTTTTATACTTTTATATCAAGGCGACAGATACATGTTGAAGATGAACTTTTAAAATCTGATGTGCTGTAAGGGACTAAACCATCCATCCATCCCTTTTCTCTACCCATTTATGCAGCTCAAGGCCTGGTTACCAACCAGGCAAAGAGGGACCAAGAGGCCCTACATGTATATTCATTGTTTGTCAGCTGGTTTGTGGTAATTTGCTTGAAATTTACATGGTGCATATTCTTAAATAAAATTATGCCTAACCAGATTGCCACAATATTTGTACATAATGGTAGTTTCTTCTTTTTATTCAGCGGCTGTCTCTCTTGGCAAATTTGTTATTTCAAATTGAAGTACCTTGTTGTTGCTTCGTGCTTCACATCTTCGCACTTGTATATTATTATTTTATATCTTTATTTTTATATCTCTGACTGAGTTGAGATCTGATTGGAAATGCAGTTGCGTTTTTCATTGTCGAGGAGGATGACACGCTCTCTTTGCTCTTGAATCGCATAAACTGCTAAGGTGTCAACAGCTCGTTTCTTTTCAGCTTCCCACTATAAGGCTGATTCAGCAGAGGGTCATGGTCTGGCTGTGCTCAAACAGAACTAGTCTGCAGGATGCATTATCAGATCAGGTTGAAGTTGTAAGTGGTTTTTTTTTTGGTTTTTTTTCAGATGTTTTGACTGGCCACACTCAAAGATGGAGTGTAAAGCTGACAGTCGTGGAGAGGGATGAGACGTTATACCATTAAAATATTTGGATAACGGCGCAAATTTTCAGGCAGTCTCTCCTGGAAGGTGTTTATAATGTTGTTCGCATGAAAAATGACACAAAGAGTTGTGTAACAAAAACCTGGCTCTGTTCTCACCCCCACAAAACCAGTTAATCACAGTATGAAGTGGGTGTGAATGTCGGATTGTTGGTTTTGAAAAGTGGCAGAAATGGTCGCACGGAGCACCCTCTAATACGCTGTTGGAAATGTGCGGGTGGAGGGGGTTTCTGCAGCTATTGGACCATCCCACGAGCAGTTTGAGTACTGGCAGCTTCAGGGTCATTGTGGGTTGCGTGAATCTAACAGCATGAACAGGGTATGAGGCAGGGTACGTTCTAAACAGGTCACCAATCTATCACCCAGCCAACAATTCTACACAGAAGCACAAACACATACCCATTAGAACTGACAAGCTGTGTTTGGAGTACAGGAGGTGAAAACAGGATGAAACAGACATGTGAGTATAAACTAGCCAAAAGGTTTCTGTTGTAATTAAATCTCGCACAACACAACACTACCTTTTATAGTTTTCAGCCATAATCACATAAGATTCAAATTCCCTCTGCTCAAGTACATCATGCAGGTTAACCAGTTCATCAATTACCACTGATTAGTCATGCACAATACAAACGTTAGTGCAACACTGTGGAAGTAAAGGCAAGAAAAGGCTCTCGCAGCCGAAAGAGGTATTTCACTGAAGGAGGAGGTGAAATGTATTCCTGCTACTGCTTCTACTCAATAAATTTACCCTTGGAATGGTATGGCTTCTGTCATGGATAGGCTAACATGACCTACAGCTAAAATGTTCAACTGAACTTCTAATCAATAATTCAAGCATGAAAGCAGCCATCCTCATCACATGCCTTTCAGTTCAGTCCCTTTTGAATGACAGGCAAACGTAGGTGGGTGTGCGTGGAGACATGGAAATGGTAAAAGCAGAGGTGTCTCGTTACAGGTGATGATATGATTGATGCCGTAGTTCTGCCTCTGCAAAGGAATCAATGACATGGCTGCTGGTACGAATCAAGCTCACAGCTGTCAGGAGAGGGGAGTTCAGCTCGGCGTAGATTTGAGATGGATGGACAGATTGCTTTAAACAAAATTAAACCACAATGGGACGGTGGATATTGGAAATGTTTATTTATGTTTGTGTGTGAGAGAGAATGTAAAGAAAAAGGAAAAAAAAAAGGAGAGTAAAGGTTTTATGAGTTTCTGTGGGGTGATAGGAAGGCGTATAAGTGGGGGAGGAACGGTAAAGGGTTGCAACACAACAAACCCAAAAGACATTTTTTATTCTTTCGCTATTAATTTTTAGTGAAACATTAAGGAGAAGCATTTCAATTTCACATCATCCATCTCACCAAACTGAAACAGGTCAGCCTGCTGGTTGGAGCATGCCTCTTGATCACAAAATTTTCCCTGCACAACGAGTCTCTTGATGCACCAGACTGGATTTCATCAACACCAGACACTCATACGAAAACTCGAGATGACATATAAGATTTAAATATGTAATGGCTGCAACGTTGAGGCTGAAATAACTCGCCTCCCACACTCCCTCGCTCACGCTCTCTCCCAGTCACCTCAAAATGGTTGGAGGTCATTGTTAATGGTGTCAAGAAATAAAAATGCTATCTGTTGTTATTCCAAGGAATGTGTCTCTCATGTGCCAATGCCATAGGCCACATTTCATTAGTTCCATCAGCAAGGTAATTCAGAGTAAAACGTGAAGGATAAATTACAGTGCGTGAGAAGCCTGTTAATCTGAGCACACAGTGACATATCTAGCCTTGCTTGAGGGGTGGTTCATGAAGAAGATGGGACATTGTCAATGTTCTACTTTTTTTCATTGCACCGTGAAATATTAAGGGTTAATTTTTAAAAGAAGCGTTAAGCTAAGCTAATACTATCACCAGTAGTTAATACTTCTACATTTCATGGATGCTAAATAAGTTTGTCTGAGCTGATGGTTCGAGGTGTTTGCTGTGACACTTGACAGTAGTGTATTACCTCAGCACCTCCTCACACCTGAGGTGATATTAATGTGGCTTCAAAGACACAGAGCCACTATTACATGTGTTAACGTTAGGGGCGGGTGGTATATCGGTTCAATAACCATCACCGATGTCTCATTCTGCTATGACATGAATTTTGCAATACTGTCATTACCATGATACACACACACACACACACAAACACACTGATTTCAGTTTTTAGCACACATATGAGGGAGATCTACTTCCCACAGCACCCACTGAATTATGTCATACCAACAGGTCACAGACAGGCTCACTTGACTTGCAACTGCAATTTGATTAGAAATTTTGCCCTCGTACTTTATTTTACATGTAACTGAAATACTGATTATGTTTTTCAAACTCAAAGCTTTTCAAATTGTTTAATCTAGGATTTGGCCTCCTTGTGTTATTTTCACGAGTAAAATAAATATATGAAAATAATAAAACAGCAGTAAACAATACATTTTTTTTTCCCTCAAATCAGATCAGGTTGCTCAGCAATACAGTTCACTCACAGCTCAAAACAACAGCATGGCTGTTGCTACTGACTCTGAGAATGAAGAACTGTACTTTTACTAATTAACCTACATCATGGGGCAGGCATTATGTAAGCCAGGCCCATACCTCATTTTCATTTCCATTTTGAATTGAGCCAATAAATGCATCAGTTTAAAAAGAAATAATTATTTTTAATGATAAAAGTGAAAAGAGCGAGAACCATGTTTTGAGTGGACGTCACGTTCAATTTTGTAATATTGTAATATAATATTGTCACTGTGACAAACAAACAAACAAAATCGACTGTGATTTTTGGTCATATCGCTCACCCCGGATCAACTTCCTTATTTGCTCTTGTCCATACCTTTTCACTTTAACTCATACATTCATCTGAGTGGCTGTACAGAAAATTTTGGTAAGTACAAAGGTATATATGAAGTCAAACAGTACCTGCTGTAGATGGAACAAGTGTTTTCAAATACATCACTGCTGTGGTTCCTGCTTGCATTTGACTCTGAATCACAGAGATGATGGATAGCATGTGTTCTGCTGCGTCTCCTAGGCTGAATCAAATTGAAGATACACACTGGAATAAAACAGGGGGATTCACTGGTTTGTGACTGTCAAATAATCTGCCAAATGTCTTTTTGTACCTACGTCACAGAGGAGGCGGCTCCACCAGACAGATGCTGAGGAGAAGCTGCTAGATCATCACATATTACAAATGTAAAGATAATGTGAAAACACTGGGGACTGTGATGAAAAGCAGGTGGAGACAATTAAGAGACAATTAGGTTGTTTTTTTGTAAGTTCAATTAAAAGAAAAATTACTTTAAAGAATTAAAATAAATACATAAAGAAAATATATGTATATGTACCTTCTTTCCTTTAATATCCACTCATCCATTATCCATCATCATAGTGCTAGTACAGTACCATACAAAATTTACTTTGTTATTTAATCCTATGACTGTATTTTAATCATAAGGTAAATTAGTTACAAACCAAAAATAAATAAATAAATGAAATAAATAAATATATAAATAAAAAACTGCTGAGAGCTGTAGTGCAGGTCTGTGCCAGCAGAGTTTCAAGTTTAGAGTTCTGCAAACGGTTATTAGGTGAATTAGAGGGAAAGCCACAGAGGGAGGATAGTCATGGGAGTGAGATCTGCGAAAGTCATCTTGGCAGGTAGTGAACACTTTATGCTGAGTAAGGCCAAAAAGTTTTGGACGAGGACGAGACGAGCAGACGTACATCATAATATAAAATTCTGTGGGGAGACAGACTAATCATTCCTTCAACTTGTGGTCTAGCACCAACTGAAGTGCAGTTTATCGTAATGAATGACACAAGCACAAGGTTTGAGTGAAGGACGCTCAGCCTTCTGGTGGAACTGGCACAATTTTATACTGCCTTTGATTGAATGGGGGTTATTTAAAAAAAACAAAAAAACAAACTGTACTATATGTTATACTAAACCAAAATGCTGATGTAACATCCTTCATGCGAACCCATCTATATGCCCACTTTTTCAAACCTCAAATCCTGGCTCATAATCTAAGCTTCATGTTGAAGCACAAGCTGAGACAACCCTGATGACATCAGGTTTTTGGGTTTTTTTTTTTTTTTTTTAGTTAGAGCCACAGACAACATTATACAGCTTTTTTTCACAGGCTATATTGTTCACTGAATTACAAGTAAACTGAAAAGTGTGAAACTGGAGGAATGCCCCTTTAAATGCTATAACTGGATATATTAAGTAGACTTAAGCTCAGAGTAATATCATGAACAGCATGGTACATAAAAAAAAAAAAAAAAAAAAAGTAGATATTACAGGAATATATTCACAAAACACAACAACGCACATTATTACAAAACTCTTAAGCTGCAAACAATTACAGCTGGAAATCTTTACTGTAAATGTGTCCAATCCTCAGCTGGATACTCAGTTCCCATCGAGGGGGATATAGACATCAAGCAGCATATGAAAGAGAATTAACTACATGATTATAACCTTTGCAATTATCCAATATTTGTTATTGTTTTAGCTTCCTAAATTAGAGCGATTTGCGACAGAATGGTGTTTTCCTCAGTCAGATGCTGATCCTCAGCTCAGAGGGTAGGAAGCACAGCGTAATAGAAACTGAAGTCTTTGATATCGGTCCCCATGGGCAGCATCAGCTTGAATTCTGCAATGAGGTTGTGTGAATCCTAACAGAAGGCTCCCACTGCAGGGTCAGACAACGCCGGGTAACGACACGTGCTGAATACATTTGAAAAAGACTGCGCTTTGATATTCAGATCAGCCAGTGCTCTGTTGGGAAGAGCCTTAGTGTTATCATCCAAGGGAGACCATGTATGAAAATGCATGTTGACTTTATGCTCTGTCAAAAGGCGTACAGGGATGTCGCATAGCAGCAACTCCAATCTCACGTAATGACCATGTGTAGCTATATCTGCCGTTCTACATCTGGCAAGTGTGTTAATCTAAAATTGAACTTTGTGAAATAGAAGTAAAGGGATGCAACAAGTTTGTCAATTTGCTGCAATTTGCTGCAATATCCAGCGCAGAAACCAGTTGACCGTTCTTATTGTGGCATTTTTTTCAGCAACATTTCCATTAATTGAGGGAATAAACATAACGGTGTCTTTTTAACGCTCTGAAAAGAAGCCTTACTGAGCAATCAATAGAATAAAATAGATAAAACATTCTGGACTGAATCTTTAATCATATTACTTCCTATCCCAGCTCAAGATTTAATCATTGCGCAAAATTAATTTCTCCACAGAAGCAAGAATATTGTAGGTTATATGGGCTCTGTCCTCTGTCTAATCACCAGATAAAACACCAGTGCTTTTAATTATTGATAATTAACCTTATGAAATATGATTCATGCACCCATTCTCTGGCTTTTCTTCTCTCCTCTCCAGCTTTCTCATTAACATATATCTTTTTTTATATTCATATTATGTACATTGTCCTCCTGATTTATTATGTAGTTGTAAATACAGTTATTGTTTATTTTTTTGCTGCCTATAACAGTAAACAAGACCTTATCAAGAACACTGAATCTAATCAACAAATACATGCTCTAGACATGTGCTCATACAGTTCGACGCAGCTGCATCATCTGATCCATGTTATATTGAGCTGAGAGGTATCCTCCCTCGGTGATGGCTTTGCTTCTACGCACAGTCCAGTAATGTCAGCTCATATCAGTCATATCATGCCCTACCTCTCATCTTCCCAGTCTAATTTCCATTGTGTGGCCCAACCACTCTCCACTTGAAAGGCTGATCGTGGAGATGTTGCTCTTTTCTTCCGAGGACGTCATTAGAATCCCCTTTAGCCACTCGATCACTCGGCCTTCGTCAGTGACAAGTCCGTGTCATCTGCACATGAGACGAGGATTTGACTGACAGTTCCTCTGTGCACTTATGGGCATGCATGTATATACATTCACACAAAGACAGTACACAGGCCCATAAAACAAACAGTGGTGAATTCACTCGCCCGCACACGCACACTTTTCTACATCCAAGTGTTCACATTCATGCGTGTCCGCACACATGAGTGTTCACACTCTCGGAATTGTCTCTCCTCACATGTGTAATTTCATGCGTGCCGAATTTATAAGCAAAGTGATCAGGCCTCCAGGGCTCATCAGATGGCTTAGTGCCTCTTCATACACCCTCAGCTGCTGTGGCCGGCATAGGTTTGTGATTGCCTTGACAGCTCCATTAAAAAAGAGAAGGTGATTGCATTCTGCTCCATTCCCATAGCATGCATGACTAACCAGACTCAGCAGTCACTGGGAGGATACCACTTGAGCTCCGTTCCATTGGGTTTATGTCACTTTTAATACAAAGCTTTCATGTAAGGATGGCTCTACCTTTTACTGCTGTCCTATGAACTGAGGTTGTTAACAAAGTGAGTCACTATGTTTACATGCGCAGAAAGGAACCAGGTTTCATGGGGAAATTAAAAAAAAGAAAACATTTAAATGCTGATGATCACCCCCAGTAATTTTCTTTTTAAAATCAGGCTGCTATATGTTATTGTTGCTTTAATGTTTTTTCTTTCATTTGTTAAAGCATTTGTCATGACTGCACAGTGAGAGGACAAGCATTGTAAACAGCAATTGTGCTAAAATTAAACAAGTCTGTCTCATCCTTATGATATTGCAGTGCTAGAACTAACTAGCTGTTCCCAAGTCCTCTATGGACCATCACCTAAAGAGGATGCCTGTTTTTTGTTTTTTTTTCTTGGGACAGACTGACAGATGGAACAACTGTAGAAAGAGGGGTGGAGCCTAGCGAACAGTCAATTTGTTCTTATTTAGCTCACTGCAGATTCCCTACAAGGGGGACCTTGTCATTGTGAAGTGGCTTTTCTTTGTGTGATCATTAGCGGGGACACCAACAACACAGTAAAAGCACAGTATGTTTCCTCTGACTTGCATGCACAGAAAACGGCTAACCTCATATTTATTTATCTTTGTTAATGAGAGGATAGTGTCTATGCAACAATATTAATACTATACATGTATTTGTTTGCATAATAATAAGCCAGTAATGTGATCTCTTGGAACATTTGCTATTCCTACAGGAAGTTTTTGAATAAGGCAAATGTGTATGTGTGTGTGTGGGAGAAAGAGAACTAAAAGCACTTGCTGTGATAATAAGCAGAGCAGGGGAAAGGGAGTTATTATGTAAACAGAACTATTTACCAAATTCCTCCTTACGCTAATTATAGCTGTGAACATAGTCAGCTACAACATCCAGCACAGCGCTGCTGGTAGAAACACAAGAACGTGCACGTGTGTTTGAATTTTACAAACTTACAGTAATGGTCACTTGTTAAGAAAAAAAAAAAAAAAAAAAAAGGCTTTGGCTTTAATTGTAATTTATATATAATGAAATAAAGATTTCTCTGGTTCATGTACATGCCCTCTTGTAAAAATAAATCTTAGAGGCCCAGTTAAGGGCATGTATATGTATATACCAAGAAATCTATTTTTTCAGTGTGCTTCAATCCTTCTCAGTAACATGTTTAAGAAATGTAGTTATTGCAAAAAGCTGCAGACAACAACAGTATTCCTAGTTATTTTAAAGGGCAGAATCTTCTTTGTTGACAATGTGAAAGTACATAAAACTAAAGCCAATAAAACATGAGAGAATATGAACATACTGTGTGGTAAATCTGCAAATAAAACACAACTTTTATTTACAGAGTTGCTCTGAGCTGACTGCCATCATTGGTGTACTTGCACAGAACAGAATTATTAACATAACATTAAAATTGATCCAACCGACGAGTTCACCACTGCTGAAGTTGAAACAAATTGGTTCGGAGGGCTATTTATTCTAATTTCACTGGTAAATGCATAGTGTCAACATCAGGATTAAACCCAAACAAGACAGACTGAAATCTCCTCATCATCCCCAAATGCAAAGGGCTCAGGCTAAGCACTGTCATTTTGTGACAGCCACATTTAAATGTCTTTGATCTATCAAGTGGAACAGTGCTGTTAATTTGCTATATACAGAGTCTATGCTTCCAAACATCAGTCAGAGACATGTCATATACTTTTCATTGATTGTTTTATGTTACTGACCTTCTGATCTCTCTATCCTTTCTAGCTTTTTTGTGCATTAATAGCAGTAAGGTTTTTGTCTCACGTTTTTTTTTTTTTTTTTTTTCTTGCTCTTGACAGATTTTCATGATGTGATGCAAGGGAATAGATAGGCTACAGAATCTTTGTTCACAATAGCAGAGTGGTGAATGCGGTGAGGCAGGCGTTCCCTAACCATTATGCGGGACGTCAAAAATGGTTCAAAGCAGCTAAGTGTAGCTGTCTTTCCGTCACCAAGGTCAGAAATACTTACTGTTCTGAAAGTACAGTGAAGAACAAAGTGACTGCATATATGTGAGTGTGGGGTGGGGGCGGGGTATGAACGTATTGTACATGAACAAAATAAAACACGGAACATGAGGAAAAACCTTCAAGATTCTTTGTGGGGAATGAAACATAAAGCCAACTGCACTCCCAACTGCAGTCTAGAGCCACTGAAAATGGTTCTGTAAAAAATTGTAGATCAATTAAAATTCTTTCTCTGCTAAGAACTTCCTGTATTTTCTGCCAGTCCTCCCCCGGTGCCGCTATTGAAAACTCTGGGTAACTAAAGCAATGGCTGTGCGCTTCATTTCCTCTTTAATGAGTCTGGCCAAAGTGTCACTCTCTGCTCTGCATTTTTAATTACAATGCAGGTACAAGTGTGACCGGGTTCATCAACATGATGTGATGGAGACTGTTTGGGTTGAACATTACACCAATGTTCCCAGAAACAAAATGTGGTTTTTAAAATCCTTTTTTATTTGTGGATCATTACCAGGCTGTTTATGCTGAAATATGAAGATTAAAGAGGCAACCGTTATAGCCATTTATTAAATGTCTGACAGTTAAGCTAAATTATTAAAACAGTCAAATCGAATTGTAAAAAAAACATAAATAAAAAAAATCAATGCGTTAAAACCAAGACCATATTTTGAATTTGTCTTTCATTTTATTTGTTACTACAGTAGTATTTAACTGCAGACGGTTATTGTATTATTATACGGATCATTGATTGCAAATGGAATTGCATATTATAACGCGGAAAACAAGATGAGCATCGGATCTTCCACAGTTTCGAAAAAGTCAGTTTAACTTAAAAAGAGTCAGAAGACTCATCATCATCATCATCATCATCATCATCATCATCATCATCATCATATGTGAAACAACAAGCTTCCTCTGAGGAAAACTCTCCACAGGATTCCCAGACTTTCTGATGACGGGGGGAGCCCTGTGATCAAAGTAACATATGTGATTGACCAAGTTCATCATGGCCTCTGACACACTCACCTATAATGTATGATAATGTAATCTTTCTGGTTCCACTCTTTATCTAAGTGTGGTACCAGGAAAACCTTGACTGCAGTCTGCACTGCTGAGTTCACAAGAATAGAGCTCTCGGTCTATAATATTTTATTTAAATATTATTAGTCTAATATATTTTGAGCTTATAATGACAACATGCTTCACAGGATCAAGTACCAGTTTTTTGTTTTTTTTTTTGGCATGCCATTCATCTAGTGAATGACTGAGAGACGTGCAGTGTCATTCAAACCAACAGGTGGCAACAAGACACTTGCAAGTGACAAGTTTACATGCACAGATTAAGGACTGAATATGGCTGCCAAAGTGACGGCAGGTTAGTGTTGGAAACTGAAATCTTCACTTGACTCTTCTGTTGAGCTGTGACATTTAGCCCCTGAGCGTTCAGGGCTTATGGGAAATTATGTTCTTTAAAGGCCACTAAATAATGATATTACATTGTTTTTCTGCTGTCCTTATCTAAACATATGAAGCCAACCACATGACAGACTGTTGAGAAAAGCTCTGTTCCAAGGCTGCATTATTATTAGCACAGTCTCAAATGTCTGTAGGATTTCAAATTAGGCTCAGAATCAATGACTCTATTGAATGCAATATATTGAACAGATAGTGTAAAACCTGTAAACATATTGTTGAAGTTGGATCCATGAATTCGTTACACTCTAAAAACACAGACTATATATGATGCTATGAAACACAGGAAATGAAGCATATGTTCCCTAATGACATTCTACAACCAGGAAATATTTTGCATTTTCACTTACGAAATGACTTATTATCAAAATTGTGATAGATAAATTTACTGTTGATCAACTTGTTGGTTTTTTGAACATCTGGCTTTCCAAACATAAGTTACTTTTTATGCTCGGTGTAAAACTTAATTGAAATGGAAGTGACGGCTCATATAAAAGCCAAAGAGAAGTGCTGCAGGCAGCAATTTATTTAATAATAGAATTTTAAGGCAATAATAATTATCCTTTATAGAAAAATGCACACAATAGAATTGTTGATAAGAATAATTTCAATACAATATTTCTGTAATTAAATATAGATATGAGCTTTGGTGCATTTTGACTTGTCCTTACATTGTGCATAGAATAACTCCATTTAAAATTGCCACCTTATGGAGGCAATTACACGGCCGCCCTAATCTCATCAGTCAGAGAGACGGTCAGAGAGACAGCTGTTGGAGCTGGAGTGTCATTCTTATCTCTCGTGCTCGCTCCCTCTTCCTCTCTGTCTTTCTCTCCTCTCTTCTCCTCCATCTTCCTCAGGCTGGGTGGCTGGCACATCTAGTGACAGCAAGTCCTTGGCTCCATCTCACACTGGCTCCCTTTCATAGCACAGAGTGCGTGCTGACAGTTATCAGAGCTGTGTCTGCACTGACTTCTTGTTTTGACATTAGCCTGTCCTTCCTTCTTTTCCTTCTCACTTGCACTATGGGACAAGCAGCAAACAAGTGAGTTACATGTTAATCCAGCTCATCTCTAAGCGCTGAGCTGCGGCTGCTGAAGTAAAGCGTGCGTCTTCTCTCAATTCTCCAATGAACTAAATGGTGAAACATCTTAACTGAGGAGCTGTGAACATCAGAAAACCATCTGTTGACTGAAATACTCACATGACACCTGCAAATGGCAAATACAGTATTGCCCAAAACTCTTATTCTTCAAATGCAAACACAACTAGCTCCAATAGAATCCACTTTCAGCTTCACCATTGTGTACTCAGCGAAATTTATTTCTGTGCCTGTTTTCTCTGTCCGACTGACAGTTCCTTGGCAGTGCACTGTCCAGCCTATGAGTGGTGTGTCAGCCATGTTTATTTTGGATGACAGATGCAATCTGCCCCTGTATCAGTTGACGGGTCAATCTATATCTCATTACTCTTTCCTAACAATATCATCTTGGCTGAGATTTACAAGGTATGGTAATAAATTCAGTCCAAGTGACATGATGTGTGGCTACTTTAGTAGCGCACCCCTCAGTACAATGTCACAGCAAATGCAGTAAATCTGTTTTTTTTCTGCCTCTAATGCAACAACTTAGAAACTTAGATATTTAATTCTCTTTCACACCATCATACGTTTACTCTTCATTTTCATCTCATCCTCTACCCCAACTCCCCCCTTGCTATTATTCGCTTTTTTTTTCCAGGGCAGTGCTAAAGCAGGCTTTGCTCGTTTGATTTACTTTCTATTAGGGGATTAAAAATCAATTATGCAGGAAGCCATGCGTAGGCGTGATTATAGCTGCACATGACGGCACCATTCATCACAGGACCACTCATCTCTACAGCCGTTAGGAACACAGCACACACCAGGACAGCCATCTCCATGAACTCTGCCCTCATCTTTTGCACATTACAAATGAAGTAGCGCCACCATATATTATGAGATGAATGACGTGGATACTTCTGCAGTTTAGAAAACCCTTTGCACAGCATGGTGAACGAGAAGGGAGTAGAAAATATCCAAAAACACGGCATGTAATATTGACAGTACTAACTATAAAAAAAGAATTCATTAACATCCATACCAGATGAATGTAGTGAATTATAACAATTACAGACCCATTTACTGAGAATAGATTAACACAGCAACAAGCTTGAGGGCCTAAAAAAATACTGTAGTAACAGTAACAGTAATGCCTTCAACAATGATCTTTAAAATAACAAATGTAGTAGGTTGATCCCTCTGTAGGTTGATCAGTGATACGAAACCTATTATATCTATGATACCATTTGTCATGGATATAATTTTTAGGATTAAAGAGGAAAAACAGCTGCTGATAATGAGACAAGTTCAGCAATAGTAGCTCAGATGTGTCCCTCAGTTATTGAGGAAATACACCAGAATCCAAACTAATTAATAAATGGACAATTATTTCCAAGGATCTCAGACACAAAAGTAGGGACTTTTAGAGGCCATTCCTCTGATTATACTGTGTATGTATAAAAAAAAATAAAATGAAATGAAATTAAGTACTTGAGCATGGGGTTTTATTCTTGAGCTTGGGATCAAGCTTCACTCGCTAAAGAACATGTTAAATTCCACTTTCTCTAAACATTACAAAATATTCCAGTATTAATCACGAAATTCCACTGTGAAAATCACCATGCTGCATGTTAGAGGACTAATCTACAGATGTACTTGACAGATGATAATTTGTAGTTTCATATGAATGGGCAATGGACAGCTATTATAATGTGTTTTAAATCTCTATACATTGATTGGAGTTTTCTGTCCTTTCTGTTAATCACTCTTGACCTTAGCAGATAAGACAATAACTCCTGTTCAATCCTAGTGATCCATATTTTTACAAAGTTATAATACAAAGTGCTGGATGTCTTGCCCCCTTCCTCTGTTTATTGCAGTATATTCCTGGACTGGACAGATAGTATGGATGCACTGTGCGCACTGTTTTCTCAAAGAGGCTCAGGTTTTTCAGCCTACTCATCTGTGGTGGCTAGCACAATGTTGTGTGCAGTGGTGTGCTGGGGAGAAAACATCAGTCCTGGGGATGCAGACAAGACAAACAAGCTGGTGATAAAGGCTGTCTTTGTTGCTGGGCTGAGTCTGAAGACCCTGGAGGCCGTAGCACAGTGGAGGAGGACGACTAAAGTGAACTCTATCGCAGACAACCCCTCTTGTCCTGCCCTGTCTATCATGCACTGACACAGCTGCAGAGCATCTTCTTCCTCATCCCTCCTAGGTGCAACACAACAACATAGATTTTTTGCTGCTAGCCAACATCAGAGTTCTTTCTGTTCAAATGAATTTTTGTCTCAGCCACCGAGGTGAAAGCCCGATGTGGAAGACTGCACTGCACTATGCTGGCCTAATAAGCGTCCATGTTCTGCTTGCCGTGTTCTCTGCAGTAGTCGATAAATACAGAGCTGTACTGTTTGTTCTGGATGTATCTCAGTATGTGCGAATAAGGTAATGCATATGAAACTTCTCCTCCTGTAAGAAAAACGAGCCCGCAGGTTGTTTGTGGAGCAGGTTCTTATGACCCATGGTTACTTTTTGTTGTTCTGCAACATCTAGTGGCCATAGTGTGACAAGCCTCATAACAGAAGCAGAGGGAAAAGTGAGGTGACGATGTAGAGAGTTCAGGGGTCTGCGACCTTTTTTACTCTGTCTTTGATACGATATGTGAATATTACGACATGAAGAGCTCTGAGCCCCTTTTATTTTGTCAAAGACTCAAACTGATCTCCAAACCAAATCAGATGAATACGATATTTAATCAAATATCAGCATCCAAATCTCAAATTTTGTACCAAAAACATCTGAACTTCACATCAGACATCACATCAGTGTCAAATCGGAGTCATGATTCAGTCAAACCAGAACACACAGACATGATAACACCACTACAAATAAACGTCCATAAATCAGCTTAGAAATCAGAGAAAGAAGAGGCGCTTAGTAAATAATCCATTCGTAGTTGTCAGTACATCCGACAAACAGGAACTTAAAATAGCTAATTCAGTCCACTTCATTTTCCAAAATGTAAACAAACATGGACTAAAAAAAAAGGAAAAAACAGAGATCAAGTTGAAGCCCACAGCTTAATTCACTTAATCCATGGCAACATATTTCCTGTTTGGTTTATATCTGTTCTGCCCATTAATAAATCGGTAAAACATTACATCTCAGTTAAAACAGCAATAGCAAAAACTCAAAAGAAGGGTGTCAAGTGGTAGAGGGAGCTGTGACAGTCAACCATGTCAGGTTCAAATGACTGCATTGTACACACCTGCATTATTGTGACTGGATGTCTCTGTTCAGCTGGTAGCCAAACAGTATTAGCCAGTGATTGTGAACCATGAGTGAAGCAGCAGAATCAGGAAGTGTAAGTTGAGTATATTCAATATTTTAGTAAACAGATACAAATAATAGCTTTGATTTACACCTCTATTAAAACCAGACTTTAGAGACACATTTTGCTATATTATATTCTATATTAAAGTTTTGGCAATTTTCCACAGGCAGACCTTTCAGTCTCAGTCCTTTTCATTGTTGAACATTTGCCAGGAGCAAACACAAGATACTTTGAGTTTTTTCTCAGAATTGCTGGCCAACATTTTCACATCAATAACTGTGTTACATACTCAGTCACATTCTCTACAGTTTCTTATGTGATGCACACACTCACGCACGCGCGCGCACACACACACACCCACACACACAGACAGACACACACACACACACACACACACACACACAATCACCAACCCATTCATGCCTATAGGAGTTCAGACTTCTGGAGAATGGCACGTCTGTTTACTCTGAAAGGTTCAAAGATAATTTACCTGGATTAGAGGAGCCATCTGTGCCTGCCATCCCAGATTGCTTTGGAGGTGTCTCAATAAATACTGAGCAGGCTGCGTGGCAGGCAGAGCAGTGGAAGGCAGTGAGAGGTTTGCTCTAAAGCAGGACTTAATGCTCCTTTTTACATCAATTACTACTGGGTGCACGCTGCTGACACTCTGTGACCTCTCTAGTCATCCGAAACTAGGTCTTTGTTTGGCTCTCAGCACAAACCAAAAAGGAGAAGACTTAGTGCATACAAATAAGTCTGCATTGTGTTTGTATACTGATTTCCTGTATTTTTCCTCTTCTCAATCAAACATACAGTGAAGTAGTGCAGCAGTTATATGTTTTTCATTGTTTTGGTTTTTCTCCAGCACACTGAATTTCGAACTAAGCAATGACTCGGAGGTTAAAGTGCTGACTTACAGCTTTGACTCTGGTTGAGGTTGCTCACATCCATATTAGCAGAACTGTTGGGGGGCTGTGTTTAAAAAAAAAACAACACAAAAACAAAAAATACAAGGCTACAGTCTTCACAGTTCATCGGATATCAATGTAAACACCCTCAAATTACAGCTAAAGGTCAGCACTTAAAGATCACAGTTTTATTTCAAACCCACTGTGCTGGAGCACAGAACCAAAACAAGAGGAAATATCTCACTGCACTAATCTTTTCTGACTGGTCTGACGACGTGTTCATAAAGATTGATCAAGTGTGTGACAAAATCTTTACCTTTGTGGACAGGTTTGTCACACAGACTGATGTAATGAGGCTGTCAGGCAGACAGAAGACTGAAAAGCACACTGAACCAGCCACATTGTGGCATTAAGGTCACATTGACCTGTTGTTTATTTCTGTTTAGAGCCACTTCACATTTTGTGCTCATCTGAAGTGGTGGGAGTGAGAACTGAACTGTGTTGTAGACACTGTAATCCTACATTACAACTCCCGAATGTAAACCTTTGTGTGACGGCTTGTTTGAAGTAAACTAAGACAATCTTGGACAGTTGTAGCTACTGAGATAGTATTAGTCTTGTAAAAAAGAAAACGAAGAAGAATAAAACCTGCCTAAGGTGAAGGTATTGATTTTTAAAAAGGCTGCATCTGGTGGGTTCTCGAAACATGCTGAGGTGCAGAAACACCTCCTATCCCTATCTCTCAAACCCACAACCCCCTAGCACATTACCCTCTTGTAGCCAACCCGCTCACACACATATCAACATGTATATGCACACACACACACATTTCACAGAGACCTCTTCAGATGCCTTGTTAGTTGCGCAGTCATTAGATTCGATGCAGGAAGTTATCACTAAATGAAGGGAGGCTATACATTCCTGGGGATACACCTAAAGCTGAAGTGGATAGAGACCACACTTTCTCATTCAATCGTCTTTTACAAGGTGAAATAGCAGGAGATGGGAGGTGGCAAGTGAGTAAAACCTTCCTACATTCAGGAAATAAATAGTTTCTACTATCCTCTCTGTGATTAGAGTGGGGAAGTTTGCCCCTGAGCAGCCATATCCGGATTATTTCCCAACTCCTGCAAACAAGAAAATGAAACGGCTGAATTCATTTTGAGAGATGTGAAAAACTACGGTCTTGGATGTCAAGTGCAGCATCACACTATGCAACACGTGTGAACTGGAACACACACATTCCTGTGTTTTTTCTCGCACACAGACACACATGCCTACGCACTCCCTTGCTTACCTACAAAAGTGATGATTCTGCTGATGCTGCGTACACCCAGGGAGGCACACATCTCTCTCTGTGAAACACAGCATGTACACAGACACTAAACATGTGGCATGTACCACCACATCACACACAGACATGTGAGCCTGGGATGTTCCTACTCTCTGCGTAAAGGCTGTTGCTCATAGCAAAAGCTTTGCTGATTTCTTGCACCATCAGTAAGAGAAGAAAGCAATGTTATTAGTCTATGTGAACATTTAACAGACTAATATCCTGTTGTGACATTGCACTCTGCCACTACAAGATATCATTTTCACTCAGCAGCCCTCTGAAGAAATCCATTATACTCTCTTGATGTTTTGCAAGGACTCGACTTCTGGTACGAAACCAAAAAAGTTAAGAATGAGAACGTCATACCGCTGCGGCTCGGGTATGATGATGAAATACACTTTATTCTACATCAAATACATTGTACGCTTTTAACGGCAGAGTTGAGCTTAAAGAAAGCCATTTTCAGCCCTTGCTGTCAGGTAGGTGCTGAAAGATTTGAATGATTCATGAATCGATTTGCCTCGTGTGAATGTAGCGCTTATAGGAATGAAGCGTTTCATTCCAAGGTGAGGCTAGGGGGCTGCTGCTGCCGTGCAGCACTTGTCTGAAGCTGATTCAGTGGCTTTGAGGCTGTGGTTTTACCTCTCACACCACACAGATGCCATTACCTGGAAGCATTTAGAGAGAGGAAGATGAGGTCATGTCCAGCCTGGCTTGAGGTCACACAGCCAGAGGCTCCTTCTCTCTCTCGCTCTCTCTCTCTTGCTGTCCCACACACATTTCACCATCACACAGTAAGTATCAGAGGAACATGCAGGGTCCTCAGTCATGTTTTGGTCTCATCCCATCTTACAGTGAGAACCTAAAAACCCTGACCCCTTTTAGAGTCTCATTACCGAACACACCAGCTGAAAACACACGTGCAAAGGCTGCCCTTTCCCCCGCCTCTCTGTTTTCTCTCTTTCCCTCTCTCCCGCACACACACTCTGACGCAGGCAGATAGTGAGAGGGGAGAGGATAGATGACACATTTCCTGAGGAGAGGCAGCAAACGTTATTTGTTATAATTCAGCTCTAATTTCAATATTTTCAAACCTTCTCAGAGATTTATATCTGCTGTCTGAAAGAGCATCCATCTTGACCGAGCCCTGGCCGGCCTCAACTGTGCTGGTGTCACATGATCGATGTTTTCCCTGCCCTGCCGACATCTTCGGGGGTCGCATGGGCCTCTGTCAAGCTTGGTTAATTTTGCACTCTCAGCTCCGCCGCTATTAGCATATGAATATTCTCATAGCCATACATATTCTACAGCCATGCATGGGGATTTCAAAAAGTGGTCCTTTTTAAGGAGGAATCTGAAAAGACCGGAGGGGACGACGAAGAGGAGGAAGGAGTGGATGGGGGCTTGGCAGGATGTTTTCACAGCTGTCATGGTGATGAATTAGGCTCTTATGATTAATCTGTATTTAAATGTAACATTACCATCTCCAGACAGTTAGACCCAGCCCATTTTCAGTGGGCCGTGGCCGTCCTACAGCAAAACATGTTGATTATATTGAACACAACCAAAAGGAGCAAATCAAACTCCGACTACATTATTAGCCCTAATAGATGGAAGTCATTATTTACATCCTAGACATGGGGAGCTTTGCAAAGATAAGACTGAGTAAGCTTTGCTGATTTTAAACTTTGCAAAAGCGGCCACCAAGACGTGTGAGATCTAATTCGGGTAAACTTTAGCTTGATAATCCCAGTGTTGTGGTGAAACGGAGAGAGGCTGAATGGGTGGCGATAAAAGCGTCCTCATCCATTGACTCTGTGAGGACAAACTCTCCTCCCAACTCTATTGTGTGTCTACATGCCAGCTTTTTAGAGCCAAGTTAGCGTTAAAGTGAGAGCTGGGCTCCCACCCCGGCCATTTAGTTCCCACACGACCTTGCGGAGATACAAAGGCGGCCACGCCGAACAGCTGCCTACTGGGGCGACAGGTTTATGTGGGCCAAATCAAACCTCTAAAACTCCAACAGCTGACCTGAGCAGCGTAGAGAAATAAAAATCACAATGTGCATATTATTGCTCTTTGGAGGCTTTCGTCCTCTCCAGTTCAAGGCTTCAGCTGTCATTAGTGTTCATAATAAGAGCTTTCCCATATGCTTCTGTCCACAGATGTTATGATTGGGACATAACATGTTATGACTGCACATTCCCAAACAGTGTTACGGGTCAAGTGAGGGACAGCCACAGTACGAGTGCTAAAGGGAACAGGTTGCCCGTGAGCCAGAGAGCTGTGGTTACAGATGCTGACAGATATCAAACATGATATGATGTTAACTGTGTTTGGCAGGCTGAAGTGACAGAAAGCGTATGCTGACTCTGCTCTCCTACTTTCTATCAGGTTAGTTGACTGTGAGGAGAAAAAAAAAACAAAGCTCTCACACTGCGTGTCCATTAAAATCATGCCTGCCACAGCACCGCATATCTTGAAGGAATAGTTTTAACATTTGGGAGACATGCTTAATCACTCACTTCTGTAAGGTAAACATGGAACTTCAGCCAGAAGCCAGTTAGCTTAGCTTTGCAGAGCCAAAAGACTGGAAAAGGGGGGGGGGGGGGGGTGTTAGCCTCATTCTGTCCAGAGGCATCAGAATCCACAAAGCAGCACCACTAAAATTCACTGATTAACACGTTTTATCTTTTTTGTTTAATCTATACAGACTGTGAAAAAAACAGTGATGGGCTGTACTGTATCTTGGCCAGGTCTTGCTTTGCTATTCCTTTGAGAAAATAAAGAATTTTTCTCATCAAAGAATATTCTACTGAACATGGTAAGAGACACAATATTCCCTCAAGGCAGTGTCCTGCTGCCAGTGCCATAAACATGTCCCTTTAATGCCAGTGTACTGTATATAGTCTTTAATCTGATGCCACACTAATCCACAGGCTGTTTGTATTGGCCTTATTCATTTTTGCTCTGCTGGATGTTCTTCTGACAATTCTTTATTGCCAAACACCATGTAAACCATCTGTGTTGAAGACATCCTGAACCGCTGTGGCATTGTTTATCACCTCGGGGGTGATTTAATGTTGAAGAAGTTGCTGCTGTTTTACTGTATTTGTAAAATGAGATGGTCAGCCCTAGCTGTGAATTTATGCCCACGAATTTACTCTAAAATTTAATTTAAAAAACCATCTAAAGGTGGCTGATTGAAGGGTCCGTGGAGATGGTCTTAGTTCCTCTTGGCTGAGCTGATAGAAGACGGCAAGATAAGAATGCCAGACTTGACTGTGATTAATGGGTTGGTATGGCTACCGATCTCATGCAAACCAGCAGACACTGTGTAAATTATTCTTAAAATAGAAAGCTGTCTGAAAGCACTTTGTACATTTCTGCTTGAGGGCCCTGTGTTTTACTGTGTATTCATGACATCAGAACAGAGAGAGAGGAAACAATTTGACAAGTATTTGGCAGGTAGAGGTTTTATTTAAAGACAGGAGCAGATAGGATGGGACACATTTTGATAGTGAAGCCACAGAGCCTGTATAATATGTCTCCAAGAATGGAAAAAAAAGAGATCTGATTTAAATTCACATCCCCCCACCTTGAATTTTCATTCACCCAATGTGAATCCCAACATTTTTTGACCTTGCCTTTTATGCTGCATGCTAATTTATACAAATGTAAGCATTTTCTTTCCCCTTCATGCAATATAACCGGAGTATGGTAAGCTTTTTCTGGGTGGGTGGGGGTCCTGCCTTGAAAACACCCAAATCTCTCCCTCTCTTTTTCTGTCCCACGGGAGTAGAGACTGTGTGAAAACAGACGAGGGAAGGGGGGAGACATAAGAAACTGAAATTAAAGCTCTGCAGCGGTTCGCTGCCTCTTCACTTAAATTAAAAACGTTCATGCATTTGGTAAAGGGAAGGAGCATTTTAATGAAATGTATACAGAGTGGCAAAAATCTTTGTCATGCTCTGCTGATAAAGAATTTGGAGATGGGCAGCGTGAAGAAAAAAAAAAAAACATGGTCATGTATTTTGAAGGATAAACAGAAGAGGTAAACATTACAGAGGTAAATAGTTTGGATATGTGGCTCCCTCATCAAAGCTAATGCCCTGCTGTGTAAATTTGGCAAAGTCTTTGTTCGTAATTGATTCGCAGAGAGGATGATAAGCTGTGTTTTGCGATAAGAAGATGGTTCGAGGACAATTTTGTTTGAGGAAAAATTGGAATTTCAATCCAAGTAATTCACGCAAAAGTAAATGAATTATCACAAAGAACGGGTTGAACAGTAAAATAATCAGACATAATTCTAAGCAGGAAAACTGAATCCAGTTATTCTGTCCATTTTTCCCTCAGCACAGTAATAAAGTGCGTCTGAAATCCTTGCAGAATATGAATTAGCTGTGTTTCTAACATCTAGAGGTTAATGATATGAAGAGCTGCATGTGTACTGTATACTTGATGAGTAAGTGCTCTTGCAATCAACCCCTACAGGCATATGGTGCAATTTCTGGAAAGTCCAATGAGAAGCACCACGTGCACTTCCTGTATAATAATGAACAGTAATAATGTCATAATGAACAGTCACAGTCAGTGACAGTGGGTTGATTTTTTTCAGCAGCATGTTCTTATTGGGAAAAGTAAATATGTTGAAAGGAAGTTTCTTCACTTTACTCCTCTCACCTTCTTCCACCCGGCTGCCCCCGGCTCTCTCATCTGATGGAGATTTTATGGACGCACAGAAAGAAAACAACAAGTACTTAACCAGGCAGATGTTAGGGCGAATGGAAAAACATCACAGGATCTCCTTCACTAAAGCTCGTCCCAATACAGTACGCACCCTCATGTACACGGGCGCATACCTGAACAAACTCAGCCATGTGCCATTGAGTCAGACAGGGGACAGTAGCAGGTATTCTGCTACTGCGGGGCTACAGCACCCATCACCTCTGATTTCCTTGCTCCCTTATTCTGTCTACAGTCAGTTACCTTAGCCTCCTCAGACTATCTTTATCGCGTCCTGTATTTATGTCCTCCCTTTCTCCTCTCAGCATGTGGTGTCTAGAGCATGTGAAGGCTGATTCACCTTGCTGTGATGTTAAACAGGGGTATTTCTGGGACTAAATCAACAAAGGTAAGACAGATAAAATAGCGGCCTGTGGTGAAAACAGAGAGAGAGAGAGAGAGAGAAAGAGAGAGAGAGAGAGAGAGATCAGAGGTCAAATGGCCATGCAAAGTGCTATCAGTGCACTAAAGAGCACAAGTCAGCATATACTGTATATGAAGGGCTCACTTCCTTTCCTCAGCATTCCTACTTTTGTCCAACATCTCCCATCAGGGGCAGAGGGCTGTTGGTACAATCATGAAAACAAAGAAGCTTGTGCTGTGTGTTCCCCCTAAAATCAGCCTCCGTGCCTCTCAAATTGCTAAATGATGAAGTATCTAACATAAATTATAGCCTTTGTGCTTTTTGTCTGCAAAGACCAACACATTTGATTGCGAGGATAAAATACGTTTGGTGCTCTGTACCAGCTGTTAAAAAAAAAAAAAAGGCTTTTACATACACAGCTGAGTTATTGTGCAACTTATAGATGAAGCGTGATCAAAATTCGAAAAAATTGAATTTGGAAAAACACAAGAACCTGACGAGCCATGACAATATGGATAATTTCTATTTTCTCCATTGTAGCAGAGGTTTCATAACATCCCTGACAAACAGAGGAAAATATGGCAATATCTTTCATCAGAGGTGTTTATCTGACAGGTGCAGATGTACACACACAAGCACATGAATGCAGATGGTACCAAATGCCAAATGCAAGGGCTGGCTAGAAACACTATGTGTCTTGTAATAATTCCTATGTGCATTACCTCTTGAAATACTTAAAAATGAAAAACAGAAGTTTGCAGCTGGGAGCAAGGGAGAGGAAGGGAAGAAGCAGCAGATAAAATGCTACTGCTCTGCTTCAGTGTCAAGCAAGCTGGCCGACTGTGACACTTTGGACCAGGCAGCAGCAGATGGCGGTGACAGGTCTGCATCGGTCTGAGGCCACAGAGGAAAAAAAAAAAAAAAAATTAAACACATGGCTGTGCAGTTACAGGGGACAGGAAAGACTTTGAAAAAGCTCCTAATGATGGACAGCTGATGACACTCACCCAGGAGGAAGTCGAGATAAAAACACAGGTACTGATGGGAGCAAAAACCACAAACATGGAGTTTTCAGACATTACGTGCAGGCTGACCCCCTCACATTGTGAGGTTACTGACAGCTATGGACACATCAACCAAAACCCTGAAACTGCAGAGATGTTGGTAGTTGATTATCCTGCATATTTAAAGAAAAATCAGACATTACTGACTGAAATAACTTAAATAATAATAAAAAAAAAAATTCTACTATATTTTACTAAACAAAACGATTTCCAGTTATAATATATACTTTAAAAAAGACTACATCAGACTACATCAACAAAGACAAATGGCTCCATTTAAAAATGTATTTTGTGGCCACAATGTACATCTTATTCAAATGGTGAGCAAAACCTGTCTCACAAGTGTGGTTTCACATTCACATATGGGTTGCCACTAGTGTTGTTGTCACAGCAAGGAAGCAAATTGTTTACACGCTTTCTGTCCTTAAGTAAAGATCTCTGTTCAGACGTATTGGTGGCCAATTCATAATCAAAAAAAGTTGGTGAGTACATTTCTCTCTCTTCACACCTTATTTATGTGTTGCACTTTGTTCTGAAGTTGTTATGTTGAGTGGGAGGCTGGAACTCTGTCATATTACATAGCGGCTGTAACATTTTGCTCAGGGATTGTTTTTTTAATTTTATTTATTTATTTTGCCTCACAGAAATTGTGCAGCACATAGCAGAAAAACATAAAAAGTCAAGTGCTCTGTGGATTTCTTGCTTTCAAATATCCAAAATGGCATTCAGTCACCATTTTTTACTGGACACTAGATGGATACTGGATGCCTACATTAGCATATTGCTTCATAAGGCAGGTTATTAGTGGGTATTGCAGGGGGTCCTAACAGTAGGAACAACATCTTCATGTTGCACCATTCATCAGGAGATTCGCCACATTTTCAAACACACAGCCTTCATAAACACTGGTAATTTTATGTGAACTTACATAAAAGCATACCTTCATTCAAGAAACACTTGACTTTTTTTTTGTCAAGGTAATTACAGAGTTTGTGTTAGGCTGTTTAATTTCAGAGTGTGTGCAGTTCACAGCCTTCAGGCATTGTTGCATGCTGTGCGCTTGCTGAAAGTTGGTAATGAGGCCTGGGGTTTCTTTCCTTCCTAGCCTCACTGCCATCTGCATAAGTGTTTTTGACCACATTAAAAAGCAAAGGAAAAAAACAAAACAACAAAAAACGATTTGAGCATTGCCCACGGCATAGGAAACAACAGCAGCATGTACAATATATCAAAAATCACGAAACAGTGTTTTATTTATAGTTAACAGGTGGGCCCACCACAGCCACCTGTGTGTTCATGCACTCACATTCATCTTCCTATCATGTGATATTACCAGTTGCAGTGGATGCGAGTGCTACTGCATTGCTTGGGAGCTTGTTGGTGACGTGTTTGACGATCACAATGCTCTCTCATTCTCAAGTGATACAGCAAAGTATCATTAACTAAAGACTGAGGCATTTGCAGATGATTTGCCAGTTGCGGTCACTCTTAGGACTGTGCTAATTTGGTCTCCATTTAGACCTCTTAAATAAACTTTTCCACTGATCGCAGAGCTGGTTTTTATGGTAGAATGCTTCATGAATTAGCATTAGAACTATACTTTGGAGTTATTTAGTTGGAACTGACATGGCAATTATTTTTTAGGAGTTTCTCCCAAATTGGCTTTTATTGTTCCAGGCAGAATATGTCTGTTATACAAATGTATTGGGTCAAAGAAACCAATTCAAATCGAATATGATGATAACATATATATTTACACTGTACTAGGAGGAGGGATAATGTTCATACCAACACAGTGTAACTATTTTGACCTCACTATCTTGAAATCACACGGTGTAGAAAACTAGGAGGATGCTGCCCTTATTATGAAGTAAATGACTATGTTGTGTTTTGTTCCCTTGATTGGAGGGCCTCGGCTCCAATTAATATCTTAGAAGGTTGACATTTCAAACGAGACTCCATCCTCTCTTGCTTGGAGCACATCGCCTCACTTAATGAAGGTGCACAAATAGGAATTTCAGATCCGGTAGACTAAAGGTGTTTATTTCCTTTTTTTTAATGTTGGCATGTTCTGTGTGAATAAGCAGGCGGAATGTGTTCCCTTTTGAAAGTAACTTCACCTGGTATGACTTTTACTGTTTATATAAGGTTATTAAGTGTCAGGCATTCATTGAAAGTGCATTTGTGTTTATTTATGTTTGTATGCACCAGGAGATTTAGCCTTGGTCATCTTTTTCTGACGTATTACTGATTGCAATATTCATTTTTCCTGAGCCGGAAATGTTTCCTACATTGCTAAAAAGATAAAAATGTAAACAGTTTACACAGGTTAAAAGAAAACATGATAGCTTTCCTTCTGAACTCTGAGATTCATTTAAAAATTCTTAGGTACTTAGATTAGAGCCTGTTTCATATGCAGAGTAACACCCACTAAACCGTCACTCCACATAACCTTTCCCTTTTTGAGGTACAGTGGATTTCAAGCTGCACATAATGCAGCTCCAGCTGGCGACGGCGCTTTAGAGATGTCATGCCGGGTCACATGTGTGAGGCTTTCTCCCTTCCCCCTCGCGCCAGGCCCTACAGGTTGTTTAGCATTTCAGACAGGGCTCTTGTGTTGCTTCGCGGCCGAGCACAAGGGCGCTTAGGGATGTCATCTCCTCAAAGCTAATTGCTGTGCCCTTCTCTTAACGAAACAAGCTCAGGAAATAAATAACTAATGTGCCCCTTGGTACGCTCATTAGCTAACTGCAAATTCGCTGTTCCACAACTTTTCTTGCTCTCACCATCTCACTCCATCTCACTCAGCTCCTACTCCCCACTTCAAGCTCACCCACCAAACGCATACACACCCATGCACCACTCCATTCAACTTCTACCCTATTTTCCCTCTGTCACATTCTGTCTTTCCCTCTGCCAGGAGAGATCAACATAATGAGGGCGTTAAAGAGTCTTTGTGCAGTTCCTTTGAAGAAGTCTGAACCCGGTTAAAAACAAACAGCTCCATTCAGTAGGAAATGAGAGATCTTATTATCAGCCTTGGCAGTGAAGTCACTAAAGTCACTGAAATTTGACACACTCTTTATGCAGAATTCAGTAATGGGTGAACGTGTCATGAACCATAAGAGCACAGATGCAGTATTTTCTTTTGCTGGTACTGAAATTAAAGTAGCTAACATTCACAACAATTATATCGTTTTTAAACTTACTGGACAAAGTGGCATGTTTAAAACAATGTTACATAATATAACAATTATCATCTCTCCAAAGTAACAGTAGAGGGTACTTTTACTTCATTGGGGTCAGTAATTTAAATTGGCAATATCCTTTTTGGCATGAGGTCAATGTCAAACTTTAATGGAATATGGAAACTTCCAACCAGTGATTACACTGAGTGGCTTTGCAGTGAGTGAATTTATACTGGAATCCAGCGTCTAAATTGTTTTTCATAATAAATAGCAGTGTTTATTCTACCCAATATATACCCCACACAGTGTCATGAATAAATTCTTTCAAATCAGGACAGACTTCTCATTGGATTTCTTCTTTACTCCATCAATTCAATCTGTATAGTGTAAATCACTGAGGGACCTTGGCAACAAATAGATTGAAAGTGGCTTGTAGAAGCTTTGACTTCCAAAGAGGATTTTTTATTTTTTATTTATTTATTTTTAAATCTGGTTAGTTTTGTGTTGTATTAGTTTTCTTCTCATTTTATTCCAGTTTGCTGAACTCCCTAGGCACTGCAGTCCTTGTCAATTCTGATGGCAAGGGGAGGGTGTAGACATCCACCTAAACTTCCTTTTTTCCCCCTGCCCTGACACATAGTATGAACTAATTTGTTTTGAGCGTACTCCCACCTTTATATAAGCATCATTGGAAGGGCATAAAACATGGGAGTCAGGCATGAAAGGTCATTACTGACCTTTGAAGTGGTAGTTTGACAAAAAAACAAAACAAAAACAAACTAACAAAAAGAAAACAAATTTCCTTAAGTCCACCTTTGAGCTTCTTCAGGATCTTTTAGGTGCATCTCATGGTCTTCCTCAACAGATGGATGCTCTGTTGTCATGGAGACAGTAACTCCCATTAACCAGAACAAATTGGATCACAGTTTCTATGCTCTGCATGGAAATGCAGCGTGCAACACTTTTATGTTTTTTGTTTTTTTTTTGGGCAATGTTGATCTATGGTTTTTGAACTGCTAACAAACTTATTTTTTATAATCAAGATTAAGAAAGTTCTCTGGATTTGTTGTTGAATTTACCCTCTTAAGATGTGTCAGTTCTCTCTCTCTGAAAAAAATAATTGCTTGATAGATTATTGCTTTTGGTAGAGGAATGTATTCTGCTAAAGTAGCTCTAGCTAACCCTGCTGCTTACTTTGGTTTACAGAGAGATTTTTTTCTGCATTTCAATATGAAAGGATTAGTTCTAAACTTAGTGATGATTTGTTATTTCTGAAAGCAAGCAGGCCACATCTGTATCTCCCAGCAGAGATTTATAGGTTATTGCTGAATGGATGTGATTCTGCAGTGGAAACCCTCAGGGCATAATGTTACTGACATAGGGGCAACAGTGATATGGTTGATAGTGGGTGTCCACTGTGACATAATGCTGTGAGTTATTAGTACGAGATGGGAGTCTTGTTTTGGTTTGGTTTGTTAATATATGTGTGTGTATATATATATATATATATATATATATATATATATATATGTGTGTGTGTGTGTGTGTGTGTGTGTGTATATAATAAAAAGTAGTTCCAGTAGTAGTCCCAGCAGTCCTCAGACTGGCTGAATATCATATCCTCTCTCATCTCTCATTCATCCATAACTACATTTTATACCCAGGGGAGAAGTTGAACAGATTGATTTTGAAAATCATGAATCTGTGGAGTAAAGCCTGGATTACTGAGCTTAAAAAAGGCTAGGGGATATGTGGACACACAGCACAACTAATGTCTGCCTAACCTCAAGAATAATCAAAGGATGTATCAAAAGTGAACCTTGATAGAAAGCCAGTTTCCGTTTGGACAGTCCACTCCAAAGGCAAACTGTCCCTGGCTAATAGAGGCCTTAGGCTGTTGGGATGTTTTAGTTCTCCATTAGTGAGACATATCTGTCATTAAAATGAGGGGCTCATGAATGTAATTTGATGATATTAAAACAACAATGTCGATTTCTCATAGCTATCTCTGACCTTTTTTGATGGATCTGTCCTGTTGGAAAACACTTCAGATGCATTCTTGTAGTGCTCTGGTAAGTTTAGCAAATGAAAATGTCACACTATACGCCATCACAAAGGGTAAAAGAAGATAAGAGAGAATCACTAAAAGCACAGGTCCCAATGGAGATTGTGTTCAAGTACAAAGAAGCACGTCTCTCTCAAACCTAGCTCCTGTGGGGAAATGGGATAATGTAAATATGTCACTGCATGCCAGAGCACAAAAACACACATGCCTACATTTATTGCATATGTGAATGCATGAGTGCATACACACACACACACACACACACACACACACACACACAGAGCTCTCCAAGGGGTTTACGTTTGGCTAATGAATAACTGGCAGACAAACATGAATCCCCATTAGTCCCTAATGACTAACTTTTAAAACATATAACCTCAGACTACAACTGAGCACATTATTGATTGCTTAAAAGAGAGAATGTCTCTTAAATGAATTCTCTTGTTTGGACCTTGTCACTAAAGCCTGAGTAATGTCCTATTTAGCTATACAGCTTGCAACCTGCGTTCAGAGACCATGACGATGAGAAATGTTCCTCGTGATACAGCTATGGATGTTAATTACTCACATACCAGTACCTCACGTCGGTGGTGTTCTAGGGATCAATAGAAAACCTTTATCAGCTTAGTTTAGATTAACCGTGTACATGGTGAGGCTGAGCAGCTATTTCTTAACTTAATGGCTTTGCCTCAGGTAATGGTAGAGAGCCGGAGCATCTCCCAAATTAATTAAATTTTTGATTTCTGAGCTCAACTCAGACCTAATCAGGTTTCTCCAGAGTGCCATGCTTTTGCTTTTATGGATTTCCCCTAACATGCACACACACCTGACTACTTTTATTGCTCAACATGAAGCCCAAGTTGCAATCCGAACATCACGCATCATACCAGCCCAAAACAACTTTTTCTAATTCCCCATCACACAAGAGCAACAGCGGTAAAACAGTGAATTTTATTTTATTTTATTCTATTTATTTATTTATTTATTTTTAGCATCCCATAAAATTATTTTATTTTCAGAATTTGATCCATACTGTCCATCTGAATTTGAAAAGTGCATACGGTGCCTGCTTTTAAACGATTTGGCCAGGATAGAATTCCGGTGCTTATGCATATGCAGCTGCAATGGGAATGAATGGGGCACCATCTTGAAACAGGCATTCAGTTTTTATAAATACATCCATAGCCCATACACACACACCAAGCCACAGCCAGCCATTGGTACCGCTGGGCCATGTGTAGCCAACCATTTGTGTACTGTAGCTTTTGTGGTGTGTTCGCTTGGCCTCTTGACAGCCATCCAGCCGATTGAGCACGCTGAATTATTTTCAGATGTAGTTGCCGTTCAGCCTTGTGAATCTGTGATTTCATCATTTAGTGGAGTTTCTTCTGATTTGCTGCCTCTGCCTTTTCTTTGCTTCACCCACAAGCAAAAGACTGACAAGGTCAATTTAAAGCACAACATTGCATTTGTTTTACTGTATAGTTTCTTCTGCTTTTTTTTTTCTACTTTTTTGCTAATATTTTTCTTGTTAATTATTATTTTCTCTCACACATGTTGGCATCTGCAAGCTTGCTGTTACCTGTGGTCTTTGCAGTGTGTCCACATCAGCTTGTCATGACGGCATTTTGCGTCATTTATATTGCAAGAGTAACGGATAAGAAAATTGTATTTGCAGTGTACAGTTTGGTGCCTCACTAACATCTTAACCCTTCAAAATTCATATGCTGCAAGTTGTCATCATTCTGATAGTGATAAGAAAATATATGTAACTGAGTAGTTGTCATGGAAATGTAATGATGACAAGCATATTTTTTGATGCATCCTGATCAAATGATGTACCCCTGCATCTCAAACTGCAGATCAGCTGTCATCATGGGTGGAGTTTAATTACAGCTCCAAGCTGTAAGGCAGCTTTATAATGTCAGATGACCAACAATATCTGGTGTTGATTATCTTTCTCAGAATTTGACCTTTTACTTATATGACTAGAAACCTCCAGTAGTGCATAAAAAATCTGAGGGGAGAGTTGTGTTAGAAGGAACACAACATTAGCTCCTGTATTCATCTATTTTGCCCCATCCCTGTTAGGTGAAGGTGGAAGTCTCACTGAATTCACTGCCATTGAAAATATATTGAAGTTCAGTATTAGAAGAGGACAGTAATAGATGTCAGGAAATAAAAAGGTCTTGAGATTTCGTTTTTTCTTTTTCTTTTTTTTCTTTTCTTTTTTTTTTTGCTAAAATGTTTTGCCTCGGATAGACCTACTACTGGGTCAAATTGACCCAAACCTTATCTCAGTGATATTACGAAGCTGGGAGAGCCTGTATTTCTTAAAGAAAAGATGTATTCCTTTTTTCAAAAGTTCATTACACTGATGCAAACTAAGTACACTTTCTCCATGTAAGAAATTGAAACTGGTCAAATTGACTTGCAATATAACAGAAGGCAAAGACACCATGTCGTTATTGCAAAATCTCTGCAGACCAAGCTTCCTCATAAATAGATACACCCACATACAAAAAGTATGAGGCCTCAGAAATTCCCCATGCCTTTTAATAATTGAAAACTGTGAGTTTTCTCCCATTGCTCTTTATGTGATGTACAACAATGTCTGGGCTTCATTTACAGGCAGGGCTGCTGAGACCACTCCATGCATTCAGATGTGGTTTTGCTGCCAGGCTCAGTGCATGAAAACGAACAGTGGATTGAATTGTCAGGCTGGAGCCATAGTAAGAGGAGCCACTCTGCAGTGAAAAACAGTTGCAGACTAATGTCTCCCGTTGGAATAGCTTCTCTGTCTAGGGTGAGACAGCCACATTCTGTATCTTGTATCTAAAAGCATCAGTGACAACAGCTCCACTCTATCTGTGTCTGGGTTTGGGTGTTTGACACAAAACTCTGGAGAAATAGTCTGGAGCTTTAGTCCCCCAACAATCACTCTGCGAGCCTAATCAAATCGATTCTCCAAAGAAAAATGATTAAATGGTTTTAGTTTAAATTCTTCTACAATTCCGCACTGGATATTGGAGAATTAAGAGCTATTGCTGGATGATTGGGCTGTAGCTGAAATTAAATGACTGAATTACCTCTCATACGCAAAACACTAGATGTCTTTGTAAAACTCTCACAAAGACAGGTTGGAGGTGGGAAAATTTTTGCCCCAGAGGGAAAAAAAAAAGTTATCTCAAAAACACTCATGTTTTTTTTTCAGGAACTTACAACACATGTCCAGCAGGTGGGAAAAAAGAGGGTTCATGTCATGACCTTGTGTCTGAGTCTGTTTTTTTTTTTAGAACCAGTGAGGACAATGGCAACCTGTGCCCACCCTGATATTTATGCACATAATCACACACTCAAGCCACCAGAGCTACCTGTCAAAATCAGGAACCAATCTGCAAGAGTGATTAGTTATGCCTGACTGAGTTTGCTGAACATTCTCCATCTGTATGCACTAGTAATATATGGAATAAGCAGAGTTGGTAATAAGGCTGGAGACTGACAAGGTTAAGCTGGTGCAGATGCAGAATAAACAGTTTGGCATGGACAGAGGTCACTAAGGGCTGACATTTTTTTCCCCCTTTTTTTAGAGGATAACAAAATGGGCAAAGATAGACAAATAAAGCCAAATAAATACCATACTGCCAAAACATAGCTGAAGCCTACATAATAAATAAGTGCAGTTCTGGAGGTTTATTTGTGGTAAATGGCAGTGGACGGTGGCAGCAGACCATACCATACAGTCTGTTCGTCTTCTGCACTTTAAACTTTTACAGCATGAGTACATTTAGAAAAACATCCAGTGTCAAAAGACCAGACAGATGTACAGTGCTACTGGCATTTTAAAAACTGATGCAACGCCTATTAAAGCCAGGGTGCAAAGTGAGGGCAGTGATTCAAACAGACAAGTCCGAGGTTACTTTTGGTGACACAGTCCTATTGAGAACAAGCACGTGGTGAGCACAGATGGGTTATCTTGCCAGAATGGCTGAAAAGTCAGCACAACAGACTCTATTTCAGAGATGTGTTAAGAATATTTATTATGTGGTCTCGTTTACAGTGTGACGACAATAAACCACAGGAAATCTCACAACTTTTTAAAACTAACTTTATGTTCCTTTGCTTGCATTGCCAGACATTGAAACTGCGTTGACTGGTTGAAATCAGCAGCAGGTCCATAGTGAATTCCTCCACTGTAAACCTTTCATCTAGCTGTGTCTGGACACATACCATAGGCTGTTGTTACAGTTCCTAAGAAATAGCGTGGGAAAGTTAGGCTGAACAGGGACTACACTGAAGGTCATCTTTCTGTCAGTGAAAGTGTTTCCATTCCTTCTGCGAAATGAGTTTCTGGTCTTTGTATTGTATCTCTATTGATTTGATTTACACAGTAGATGAATAAACCTCAAATGTGCAACACTGCTATTTAAGACTTTTGTCAGTACGCTGTAGCTCTGGCTGCTAAATGAAAGATACTGGAGCCTGCAGTCATTTGAACTGAATAAGACATGAGAGAGACCGTTGTGTGCTGCAGCTTTGTTTACCGGCCAACACTGTCTGATCACATTACTTGTTTTGAGTTACTTAATATAACTATTCTTTAGTTATTGGCAGCAACATTCTTAGGTGACATTGTTCTCATGGAGAAGGAAGCTTTCTTCTTCTTCATTCAGTTTATGAAGCAAAGAGAAAAACATCAGGGTTTTAGTTTGTTGTGGATGTAGATGTTTTACCAGTATGTTTTATGTCCCTGTGTCTTTTGTAATCAAATTATGGAGGAGCTGACTGATCACCTTAAAAGCTGCTCTCGGACTTATGTGGTCCCTTTGTAGCTCTATGTTCTCACTCCCAACTCTTCACATGCTAATGCTTAGTCAGGACCCCTTAGTGTCACATTTTAATAGACTAGGACCCCATTAGTGACATTTCTCAATGTACAGATTTTGCATGAAAGAAGCTCTGTTCCATTTATTAACAGCAGCAGAGTTGCCAGACGGGGGTTTACATCTGTGATTAGGTTTAGGCAACAAAAACACTTTGGTTAAGGTTAGGGAAAGATTGTGGTGTGATTTAATACCGAAAAGGTTCACTGTGACTTCAAAGCCATAAGAGTATAGCCCCATATATGTCAGCAGACAGCAGGGCTGTGGTCTACTTAACTCATGCATCAACTTTAAGTGTAGCAGAGAGCATCAGAAGTTCATCAGACTACCCTGCACGCCTTTTTTCCCCAAACTGTAGCTGAGTTATTCTAATGTATGACACTTTACTCCCGTTCACACACCATCAATGTCAAAGTCCTGTTCACGTCACCCCATCAGCAATTTCTCTGGGATTATCACCAATACAGGTTATCTTTGTTTTTTTAAATTATAAAAATGAACATCTGCATTTTGCTCAGTGGTTAAACCTTTACCACTTAATGATGGTGTAAGAAATGAGGTCTGAGGATAAGATTCATGGTAAAGCAGGCTGTAGAAGCTGAAACTCCACATTTATCATTTGAGCACATTATAGTTATCCTGCTCCCTGACCTTCTCTTTTATTCCCCTATTAGCCATGGACTTTAAACATTTCTCACGTTATAAATTTCTCATCTCCTCCAGTCCTTCTGCAACGAGGAGAAGCGAGGTATCCCATTGCGCTCAGCTGGATAAGCAGCGGTGTGAGGGAACTACCATCTCCCTGTGTGTCAGTCAGAGTGCCCTCTATAGGAAATGACACATGAGCCGGCCACATACTGTGCCTGCTTGGTGGGATAAAGACACATGTCTAAAACCTCTTGCACCTTAATGTGATTTGCTTTAGAGTGCAACAAGCTTTTATTACACACAAGGAATTGTATTAGGATTATGGTGTCCAGGGATGTGGGCTTCTTAGACCCCAGACTGTGAGGAAACCCTTGTCAGCTGTCAGTCAAAAGAACTGAGGCAAAGATACTGTGTCTAAGGTGTCCACGGCTCTGACACTGCCGTTCCAGTCGTTCAAAGAAGGGATTCTTTCACAAAAGCTGCAATGTGTTGAGTGGTGTGACTGCCAGAATACAGCTTATCAGGGAGTGAAAGGGAATGCACACATTTGAAACTACATGTTAGGGGCTTGATGTTTGATAAACACCCATATTTTTCTGAATAATACAGGCACTGTAAGTATTCCACCCATAAATGTCACACTGTCCCCATCTTAATGTACAAAAATGCATCTTTTTTATTGGTTTATTTATAGTTTCAAAGTATATGTAAATCTGATGTTGGTGGCTTTCATCCAGCAGCAGCAGAGTTCTACTTTATTTACAGCTAGCTCATCATTACTGCAGCACAAACAAGCCTTGGTCTGATGAAACTAATTGGGTTAAAGCAAAATGTAAGTATGTTTTCTCTTGCTGAGTTGACAAAACTGACTTGAAGCGCTGGAAATGTCAATAATTAAACACTGGCATGGCAAAACCTTCTTGGTTCACAGCTTGCATCTCCATTCTATTTGATCTTCAAGGCCGGTGCGGTCTGGCATCGTCAGTCTTTAATGTGGGTTCAGGGTGGATTCCTGGGACTGAATCCCACCCTCTAAAGTCTCCCCGTCTTCCCAGCTTACCTGGGTTGGGCCTGGCAGGAGGCTGAGATCTGCCTTTGGCATCAAGCCTCTGAAGGTGCCCCCGCACTGAACGTATATCCCCTGCTGTGCAGAGACACCTCTGAGCTTTACACACACATACAAACACACCTGTGAACAAAGAGTCAGTTTGTTTTTGCTTGTGTTTGTGTACACATATACTCTCACACGCAGGCACTTGTGCACATACATCGTTAGAAATATTATTACATTAGCCCATAATATACCACACCCCATTTTAAGACACACCCATGGGCGCACAGATAAGCACAAGTGAATTTGCTAAATATACAACATTGGCACTGGATGGGAACCAACTGTGTTGGTCTGAAACTAGCAAAGACACTTGTGTTGCGCTTTGTGCTGAGTGTAAGATAGGGGCCCAAGTCTTGTTGTAAATTGCAATGGCTCTTTGTATGTTCTGTGAAAAAAGGGGATGTTTTGTTTATCTAGTTAAATTACTTACCACCAAACATAAAACCCAACAAAAAATTTAAAAAGTATACTGTATGGCTTGCATATAGTGACTCACAGTATATTTATATGTAACAAAAATGCAAACATAAATTGAGAGGATATGTGGGAGACAGAAAGTGAAAAAGCAAAAAGAGAGAGAGAGTGAAGCAGGTGGATGTATGAGTCTCTGTGGTGCTCTGCCTGGCCCTGATTGGTATGTTAGAAAAAGAATGGTGCTCCTCCATCTATCCATCCGCAGGCTGTGCTTCTCCCCGGCCTAATGAAACCATAATAGAGGATGACAGGAAGCAGGCTGGGAATGTGGCCTTCGCGGATACACTGACTGGACCTGTATATCACTCTTCGTCGGTGTGTGTGTGTGTGTGTGTGTGTGTGTGTGTGTGTGTGTGTGTATGTGTTTGTGTGCGTTTGTGTTTGTAGCCATAATATGTTGCTGTTTGGGGAAGGACAAGTAATTTAGCGAATAGGAGAGGCAGACACATGCAACTAGAAGGGGTTAACCATCTCAGCTGTGCCAACTGTGTAATCATGTGGAGTTGTTACAAATGTGGCTTCATTTGAAAACTGTGCCACAGTAGCAGGTCATTAAATAAAATCAAAACTCATCAATAATTCTACTGTGTCTGACCCAGCCAGATGTTTCATGTGAAGACAATGCCTTTTGCTTTTAAATGATGGCTAATTTCTGGGTGGAAGAGGAGGAGAGCATTGGGATTCAGATGAGGGATATGCTACGTGCCTTTCCTTTGTTTCCCTAGTTTGCGTTTTTTGAGTCTGTTAATCCCCTGGCAAACTCTGATGAGACTGCAACTCCCTGGGAGTGCTAACAGCACATCAATAATACATCCAGTCCAGCTGCATCCACTAAACACTCCACACACACATACAAATACACGGCTCAGACACAAACATGTATGCTCTATAGCTCTCTCAAACACACATACATACACCCTTTCCATTCTCCTCTCACCCACGGCTTGATTCCTCGCTGTCACTGTCATAAAAGCCTCGCATTGTTTATTCATGGCAGACCCAAAATACGAGCTAAAATGGTCCAGAAAAGAGGTGGCACCTGAGGCATTTTCTGAAGGCTGCTGTATTGTTCGAGAACAGACCGATTGCTTAGTCTGAAAGGAAGGTGACAAGTGTTGTTTAGGCTTCAGCGTTGGTACAAAGTGCCTCTGTGTTTACACTTGGATTGCATATTCAATGTAGTGACTCTCTGAGGTCCCACTAAGTGCACATCAGGGAAAGTGGTTAACTGGAGCAACAGTGCCATGCTGTAACACAACATCAACGATTTATTTCCTTCAATACAGTCTCAGTTTATGAATACAAAGTATTGATTGTTTTGGTAGATGATTCAGGGAGGTAGAGACAATGTTGGCAAAACACTTATTGTATCAGCAATGCTATAACAGCTCAGTTGTTATAGCATTGTTGCTACCATACTGGTAAACTAAAAATGAAAAGGTTACAAGCAAAGTTGAAAATAATGCATATTGTGTGGGGCATTTTGTGGCTTTAGACAGGGTGCCTCTTAACAAGCTCTGTTGCTCTATGCATGCTGTGTAGTTTCTGCATACAATGCTTTAAACTGTCCTTTGCCTTATTAAAATGTGCATTTGTGGCTGTTATATGACAGGGAGCAAAGCTGTGAATACAAAATTGTCTGTTTGTTATTCCACCCTGCCAGGAGGTCAGGAAAAATTAAAAACACACTCAGAGAAGTGCAGTGGCAACCATCCAGAATAACCATCTAATTAATTTCACTGCATACGGTGAGTGCATCTTTTGTCTATTTCTGAAGGTTTGTAATGTTTTGGAGACCTAAGCCAAGGCCAAAGTGGAAATGGCTCATTTTACTCACATACATACATTAAATGAAACCTAATCCTACCAGTCCCCATCTGGTCTGCTTCTGCAACTGAGGCCAAGGTTGAAGGTAATATACAAGGACTTTACTTGAAAGAATAAAAACTATTTACTGTATGACCATACACAGCCAGTACATACAGCCAAAAGAAAGGAAATGTAGTCATCAGTTTGTTTTCCATATAACAGCAGATAAACTTCAATAGTATCAATAGCAATAATATCAATATTGAAATGTGTCAGTAAAAGCAAAGAATCCATTTTAGCAAAATAATAGAATATGCAAAGGATTAAAAGTAGGATAATATATTTCAAAATGTGTTTGTTTTCAAGGAAAGGCTATTCACCCTCTGCCAATGCTCAAAGTTGTTGACTTAAAGAAAAAAAGGGGCTATTTTCTACAGAAAGTTTTGTTGAAATAATCAAATAATGTCTTATGTGTCTGATGGATGAGTTCCATCAGATCAGCCTGATGATTGATGGAGCTGTTTAAGTTTTTGCACCTAATGGAGCCCTAGATGGTCGGCCTGAATAACAATTGAAACCATGAAAGAATTTAAACTTGAATATAACTTGGTTAACATAATTGAAACTTGTTGGTGGTATGAAATATTTTACTGCAGTTATTTTTCTTCCTTTTTTTATTTCAAAAGACTCTTTTCAATAACTAAGAGCTTGGATATTAATACATTATTATAATTACCAGGTCTCATGAAGCATGATTTATTATTGTAAAAATGCATATTTATCCCTACTAATTCCTGATTGAAATCTTGCTGAACAATACCAATACAAAAAAGAAAAGAATCCAGCCTACTTTAATTTTTTGTTAGCTGTTTGGTAAGCAGATACTGTACAGTGGATTGGCAGAGCTTGTTTGTTGAAAATCCCTGGAAAACCATTTATTGCAAATGGTGACACTGAACCACTGTCAATGTTGGCAGCTCAAAGCCAAGACAGTCAGTTGGAAAAATACACATTTAGATGATAATTCAGTTGTCATTACAAGTGGCCACTTCCACACACAGTCATTTCATACAACATTAAGTAAAACTAGGGCTGTCAGCAGTAACGCATTAATCGCGATGAGATTAAGGACCGAGCATAAAGCTTTATTTTTTTTTTAATCGTGTTAAGCCAAAGATTCTTTGTTTTACACAGTCACTGGTGCTGCTACTATTTGACCCTTTGACGCACCCCTACTTGTTGTCAAGCTGCCACAGACACTTCCTACCAAGATTTAACATGGCAGCGCATGGGAGTCTACGGGAGTAAAAGGGGGACGGTTCTGCATATAGGGGCGTGTCGGGAGACCTGAAGTGTTTCAATCCAATGCCTGAATCATCGTTTGTGAAGACTGGATGAGTTGGAAAATAAAAATATAAGTTACCCAGGTCTCGTCTACAGATAAGGAAATTATAATAATAAAATCAGATGTCTTCATAATTACACATCAGACATGCTAACATTAGCTTATATTTCAGACAGACGGACAGTTATGTGTTGTCAAGCAAGAGAATAAAGTTCTGAAATGCAAAATAATAGAAATTTAATCATGTGATAAAACGTGATTAACTATTGAAATTCAGCGATTAATCGCGATTAGGAAAAAATTAATTGTTAGACAGTCCTAATTAAAACACACTGTTTAATGCAGCCTTAATGATAACAAAGCACAAACATATTCACCAAAATCATGCACATTTCTTGCCTAGGATACAACAGATACTGCTATATCTACATGGTATGAGATGAGACACTAAAAGCCAAAAGCCAGCTGATTATTTGCTTAAAAGATAAAAAAAAAAAAAAAATCAAATGTTTTATTTCGCCATATTCAAAATACTAATGCTTAACAACAAATTGTGCACAGGCAAAATAAACTCCCCTCTCCAATCAACGTGATTACACTGTGTGGCGGCACATGTTAGAGGAATGATTCTCTGTTTGGTAGGCCACTGCTTATCAACACCTCCTTCTGGTTCCCTCTGTGCTTTGTCTCGCCTTTCCACCCTTATTTTCTTCAGATAACAATTGAGAGCAGATTGCTTTTTGGTGCTGGCCTAATTGGGATGACATGGCTCATCAACACCTAGTCTGAACCAACCATGTCTCTCTGGTCTGAGTGGGAATAAGGCTCCCAACAAATGAGAGAGAAAATCTTTACTAATTCGGTGGACTTATTGCTTGTTAAGAGGGACAGACAGGTTTTATTGGTTTTTCTATCTTTGACAGACCCCCCTCAAATGCACAAATCCCATCCAGGCTGGGTGTTTGGAAACAGAAATATGTCTCTCAAACACATTTCTGAAACACAAACATTGTGTGTTTTTGCTGTACTGCTTACTGTTTCATCCATCTATCCATTTACTATACCATTTATCTTGTCCTGGGTCACAGGGGGCTGGAGCCTATCCCAGGTGAAAGGACGGTGACCTCCATGCTGGATGCCACTCTATCACAGAAACAACTGATATAGACAGACAAACACATTCACAGCTATGGGTGATTTGAAATTCACATAACCTGCATGTCTCATACACTGAAAAGCTCCAGCTGGCTCATCCTCAAACCCAGGGCCTCCTTGCTGTGAGGTGATTATACTGCTCAGTGAACCACTGTGAGTTTCCTCTAAACTCCTTAAACTCCAAGAACATATTTTTCCCCTCACATTTATGAGGCTGTCATGTGGCTAAAGTACATAGTGGTAGGTCACACCTTTCAACACATCACACCTATTTTCATTATTAAGTGCTGTACATGAAGTTATTGTGCTACATTGCTTTTCTGTTTGGTCGCTCCATTTTTTAGCTGCTAGCGTTTTACATTGAAATAGTCAGACAGTAGTTTCTCGGCAGTTTCAACCATCATTTTCCAGATAAATTACCAAAATTTGAGGGCATAAAAAAATCATTGGAGCTCATAGCTGTAATTATGCTGCTGTTTAAGCCAAGATTAGACTGACAGTGATAGTGTTTGTGTTAGAGATACTCCAAAAAGAAGTGAATTCATGAAGACGATCTCTGCGCGAGATGTATTGCCTTGAGGGACGCTTTGGTAACTGAGACAGAGGATGGTTAGATGCATATGGCTCCTAGGTATAACACACAGTCAGAGGTAATCAATATCTGCCCTATTGCTTTGACAGGGAGAGGAAGGAGGGTAGAAAGGGAAGAGAAAGAAAGGTAAGGGTGGAACCAGGGCCAGAGACAAAGCAATAAGTCCTGTGGGATTAGTTTATGGAGGCACCTCAGCTATTTTCCAGCTTTACTTCAAACAGAACTCCTGAACGCTCTCACAGAGTAGCAGCAAAGGTTATTCAAAACCCAGTGGTACCTGGGTGCTGGATCTGTTTTTAGTGTATGGCCCAAAGGTTAGATTCAAAAGATTTTTCTGTTTGGTGTCAGGAAAATAAAGGCAACATCTCCACAATGCATGTTGAAAACAGACTCACAAAACACACACAAAACCGGCAATAAAAGCAATAAATGACATGAATAAATAAATGAAAATGACTTCTTGGATCTTAGAACCACAATTAAAACTAGTGAAAATCTCTTCGGGACTGGGAAAATGGTAGAAACCAGCCCTGTGAATAAACATAGACAGCATGCCCAGGTGAATTATACAAATCTAGCAGAGCCCCTTCAGGGTCAGTAAGAGAATGATGCCTGGTGCCTAAAAATAACAACAACAAGCTGTGTAACTCCTGTGTTTAAATTAATCTTGGAAGGGAGACATTTTGAGGTGCAAAGTGAGACTGAAAGCCATGCCTGTCACTGAAGTAGTGAGAATGTAGAATAAGAGTTCTCTGGTGGTTTTCACTGCTTTGCATAGAGTAAATAAGTGACAGCAATCACAGAGTTTGCAAATAAAGTTAAGCTTCACCTCTTCTCTTTAGTTTTATGTTTGTTTTTAGCCTTTTGGTTACTTTTGCTTCTCCATGACGATGAGTGGGTGGTTGTATCACAGAAACAAGACTTAGGAGTCCACGGTCAGACTAGCAGCTCTGTTAGGCTGGTGATGCTTTGAGCTAATTGCTAACGTCACCATGCTGACAATGGCAAAGCTAACTTAATGATTTTTAGTAGATATAATGTTAACCATGTTCATCATTTTAGTTTACACAAACATAGCTGAGGCTGATGAGAATGTTTTAGTTTAGTTTTATTCAAATACTATTACTATACAATACTATTGTATAGTAAAACCTCAGAAGAGGGTGGTTATTTCCAGGGAAACTTTGGGTTGGGCCCGGCGCAGATAAAACCCACAGTGACATTGCACCATTAGGGAAAATATCCTGGGGTAGCTGAAAGAGGCTGACCCCAGTGTAATAAAAACCTGTGGTGCATTTGCCTTGTGTCTGAATGGTGCTATATAAAAAAGTTGCCTTATTCTGTCTTGCCTAATATAAACCACAGTGCTTTGTTGCCAAACCTAACTACAGACATGGCTCTGGATGCAAACCATGGGCTCTGGCATTATAGATATGGGCTTGTTATATACCTATCAATCCCATCCATCTTAATGCCACTCTGGTGCTATAAATAAATGTAGCATTTTATTCATTCAAAAAAGTTTCCTCTGAACATAATCAAGCCAGCTATTTTGTTTGTCACTACAGTGTTACTGGGGAAACAATTTAGTTATATTAATCTCTAGGAGACAGGGTTGCCGACCGACAGACTGATGATGCCACCTCTATAGCCATGTCAAAAACATGGCTAAGAAGTGAGGTGAATGCATACCCTCCACTGACAGACAGTTACGCAGGTGAGATTTGATCTCAAATGACAGGTTTTGGGTAAATATTATAAAGAACTTATCACTTCCTCAGATATAAGCCTGAAGAAATACAGTGCATGAGTATTCCCGTTTTAAACTCCTTTCTTCATTTTTTGATGGAATGACAGCATGGTTCTTGAGTGTGTAGAAAATCAGGTTCTACTTAAGAAATTATGAGTCTACAGAAAACACTACAGAGGAGTCACACCTCAATCAATAACAAAGTAGAGTGAAAAGCAGTCAAGAGTTAATGATGCAGCATAGTAGGACAGTGGAGAGACTCCTCTCTTCTGTGTATGCTGCTGTCTCCTGCCCAACTTCAAAGCCTGCTTTGAAGTCCCTAGGTGGAGATCTCTCCGTTCTCAGAGAGATATCTATCCTCTCTTCACTCTCTTTTGTTAGCTAATGCACACCGATGAAAACGGGGTTGAGGCTGAGAGAATGCCAAGGGAAGATCAAAGCATGAGGGGCAGAGGAGCCATGCAGTTAACTGCTTTGCCAGTCTTTGACTGAATGGATAATAGGAGAGGTGCTCTCTCATTCTGTTGGCATCCAAGATAAGAATAAAAAACACCATGTGGAATTAAAGTGCACTTCAACCGGCAAAGCACAACATCATATATCAACATAACAAAATATATACAGAGGACATGAATTACAATGTTTTCTGATAATGACTCTTCATGATATGACTAGCAATTTTGACATAGTGGACACAGTTGAAATCAGAGGTCACATAATGTCCTCAGGCAAAGAAAAAAAAAACTACACAAAATAGACCTGTGTCATTATATTATTTTGGGGGGTGTTTATTTTCTCCTCCACCAGAGAAGGATTATATGCTACTACCCAAAAATAGGACACTTTATGGTATGCACCATGATATTAAGGATTATTGTGGCCATATTGAATTTTCTTTGGGTTTGTATTATGGGTATTATTAGCAGGTCAGATGTTTCAACACTGATGACTGTCAGATTCTAGGTTCTGTCAGATTCTTTAAACTTTAGTCAAAATAAATAAATCCTTTTCCCCCCAACCTTTGTTATTAAAAACGTAAATGTTGGAAAGTATAAAAAGAATGAAAATTAGTATAATATTAAAGAGGACATAAGTTTTCAAAGACAGCTACACATGGCATGTCTTTGATGCTGAAAATCTCAGAATTGCACTTCAGCCAGACCCATCATTGTAATTCCAAGCTCACAAATGTTAGAAAGCAATATGAAAAAGGTGCTCTGGCAGAATGTGTGGCAGACAATATTTTTCAAAAAACGTGGGTGAGTGCTGGTGTTTTTTTTTTTTGTTTTGTTTTGTTTTGCGTTGTTTTTTTTTTTTATCTCAGCTGCTTGCACTGACCGGCTACTTTGTCAGAGCCTGCGCTGGCTTTAGATACACTAGTTACTTCAGCCTCAGGCTAGAGACTATTTCAAAGTACACAGCAGGATGATTGGCAAGTGTTGGAGAGTGAACCTGACCAACTGAAGAGGAGGAGGGCAGGACTGATAATGCATGTTGCAGCCTCTTGTTGAATAGTTGCATATTGTGGAAGCTGCTTGAATATGGATGATGTAGCTATCTCCATACATACAGTGCACCTGTATATGGACTGTTATGCCCCTGCATTAATTTAAATTAATGTGGAAGTATGTATTCAGTTGAACAATGCCATGTCTTACTTTCAAACTGACTTGATTTTCCTCCAACCATTGCTGGGTTGAATAATGAGGCTGCACCTTTGTTTGTCAACTAATAAATTTCATCATCAATGGGATGCTAATAAGTTAGCAATTTAGCATCATGCATCAGGTATATTAAAGTGTGCCAGTGATGAACGCACGCATTCATATGGGTGAAGCAAATAAAGTTGAGTTTATGCAACAAATAAACAAGTAGTGCCAAGCCACTGAATCCACCCTACGTGAGCTCCCGCAGCACCGAAAAAAAAAATATTGCTCAATTTATATTTAATGACTGCTTGCGCTCAACCCGACACTGGCAACTGGGCACATTGCCCATGCTCTAATAATAATAATGCACTGCTTTATGAAACGCCCTTCACCCAAAAGTGTATGTGTGAGTGTGTGACGAGCTGAGCACAGCGCATTAATAACTTGGGTCCTAACTAAGAGGTTGAGTGCCTGTGAAATGTAGGAGCAAAGTGCAAAATTTAAGTATAAAGTACCATTTTAATCTTCTTTTGGAGTGTGATGGATACATGTGTGAAAAGGCATATTAGGACTCATAGACAAAGATGGGAAAATGCTGGATTCAGGGCTATATTCATGGATGAAAGTTCCCTGTCACTACGACAGATTTCGATCAGTTGGATTCCAGTGAGGCCACGAATGAGATCAGTATAGATCCAAAGGGAAAAAAAGCAAGGGAAAGGGGGGTGTTTCGGGACTTAGGAGTCGTGCTACCAGGTGATTCAGGCTAGCTAGCAGGGACGCGCTTTTATTTAAGGAAGGCTCAGATGCATTGGAGATTGATAATACTGCCAAAAACAAATGGAGATGGGCTTGGCTCTGTGAAACAGGAGCGAGCAGCAAACTTTTTAGATAGATAAAACACACACCTGGATGTTTGACTTCTGCCCTAAAAGGTGTGTGCGATGAGATCTGTACGTAGTGTCCTATGTCAATGCATAACACTCAGTAGACTGTATTTTTCTTTTACTTTGGTAAAAATATAAAAAATATAATTATATAAATATAAATAATATATAAATAATATGTGAATGATATGGATGTAATAATATGTAAATAAGTGAATTAGACCAATACAAGATACCTGTACATGCAGAAACAGTTGTATATTCAATTTCAGTTATTACTGTCTTCACAGGCTCAATCAAATAGCACAGCTGCAGACACTGTTGTCTGCAAGTTGTCTTGGTATCCTTCAACTGAATTTCAAAGCCTTCTAGCCAAAGAGGACTGACTTAATGTAATTTACAGCACTAACAATCATTCCCAGCAGTAAAGGAGCTATTTCAAAGCTTTGCTATGGCTACAATCCTGCAAGGTCAGCATTATTGGCTGTTTACTTACCAGCCTTGCCAAGAGCCACCATTGTTTTTACAATACAAGACGTTATAATACGACCTCTGAGAAGCAGTACTTCTTCAGCACTACTTCTTCAGGGCAGACTGCATGCTACAGTGACTTGGTATCAGAAAGTGACTGGATGGTCTGGCCAGACTGGAGCTAGCTGGTTAGCATGCCAACTTCTATAGAAGAAAATAAATGACAGAAATAGAAGCAAAACAAGAGGGTTGCTTTCAACCGCTGGAGACAGCTCTTAACAATTTCTGTTTGATGTTGAACTTACAATGTTTCTTAGACTGTTCAGTAAACGGCTGTGCTAACATTTGCTACGTAGCTATAGCTAAACTCAAATAACTCCTTTAAAAAAAATACACTTTTTGTGTGTTTGTCTGTCTGTGTTAGCGTCCCGTTAAGTGCACAGTGTGTGGTAACAGTGTGGAAATGCATTTTAGAGAGTGTAACAAAGGCAGGAAGAAAAGGAGCTAACCACTTGAATGACATATCAAAACACTCCAAAAGCATGTTCTCACAAAATAGCCTTTTAAAGGTAGAGGTCCCCTGCAGCATCAAATCATGTTCTTTTTTTTTTCTCTCTCCATCCTTCATTCAGACTTAAGTGTATGATAATGAGTACCAATCAAGGATAGATACTTGTGTTTTGCTCAGTGAGGAGTTAGGAGTTAGAAAAGGGCACCATGCACCTACATACAACAAAAGGATTCTGTAATTTAAGGCTTTATAATAAAAATAATAATATATCGGCCTGATACAGACAGGATGTAATTTAAATTTTGTTGACCAGCAGTTAACTGGCTGTCTAGCATTTTATGTGGCTTTGGTGGTTTCACACAATAATCCAGCTGTATGAGCGACTATAACCACAGGGGGTGCTACTGCATAATTTAAATGTATAGCCAGCGGTGAGACATGCAGTGATAGTAATAAAAAAAGCTGCTATAATCCTTAAATAAATACTTCTGTAAGATACATTGTATGAATGCTATGATAAATAGGCAGGGATAAGTCGCCATGGGAATATTTAATAGTAGAAGAGCAAATGTTGATCCCCAGAGACATGTTTACATCAGTTCTTCATGGGAGGGAGTCGCCGATGCTGTCAATAATATTTCCCCTCTACACGACCACACACACTACTGCTATCACGCTACTTGTCACAGTTGTTGATTTTCAAAGTGAGTTTCAGATTTGGAATTGAAGACCTACCCCCCACCATTTATGCCACAACAACCTCTTCTGATGCCACAGAAGAGAGGTAAATAAGTTTGACCCTCTAACCATATTTGTGACTCACACATCCACCTTCTTCCCAGATTCTGGCTTCTCAGAGGCCCACCTCATCTCTGCCCCCTCCTTCTGAATCCATCTCCACCTCCCTCTGATTTCTCATCTGATTTTTTTTTCTTTAGTGCTTACTGCATCCCTGTCTCTACTCTCAAGCCTTTTCACACAATTTCTCCCTTTGCTAAATCCCTCTCCGCCTTGCTGCTCTTGATTCTGTATCTGACGTCTCACCCTGCATCTGAGCTGCGCAATTCATTGGCTGCCTTTAAGTATGAATGCTGACAAAGAGGCTAATGTAGATGAGATGATGCTGAGGATATGTTTTCGTATTGAAGGAAGGGTATGGGAGGTGGGTGTTGTGAACTGAGATCTAGAGGGCCAGCTGCCAACAGATTAATCCCACTCTGTGCTTGAGCAATGGAGCGTTTTGGCAAACCGGTCACCATGCACACAGCAGAGATGTGTATGTGTATGTGTGTGTGTGTGTGTGTGTGTGTGTGTGTGTGTGTGTGTGTGTGTGTGTGTGTGTATGTGTGTGTATGCCCTTGCATGTGCATGTACAGCACATCATAAGAAGACAGAGTGCTGAGCCTAGCTCGACACTGGTCTCTGCGCCTCTGTTGGTGGGTGGTGGCTTGCCCTCTTTCAGATGGATAGAGGCAGAGCAGTGAAAGCAGAAAACTAATCCAGCATAGCGAAGCAGCAGAGGCACAGGAAACAAATTGTATTAGCTCAACACCATGGCAGAACCTCTCAACATCGTTTAACGCTCCATAGAGCATCCAGACCACAGCAGTCCCTGCTATTCAGCCAATTACTCAAATATTCTACAAGTGTAAATGAGGGCTTAATTGAGTATTGTGCAACATATATATATATATATATATATATATATATATATATATATATATATATTGGGTTGGATTTTTGTGGTCAAGGTGATGTATGATCAATGTAAATGAAGACCATAACCCACACTCACATCAGTCAAAACCATTAAGTGTAGTCCTAAGTGACATTTAATTGTCTTTAGAATAATTCTGTATTTTACCACTCTCTGCTTTAAAACAGAGTTTGTTTTCTGTAAGTGCTGATATATAAATTCTTGATGAACCTATCACTTTTTGACCACCATCTGTTGACAGTCGCTGCAGTTTTAGCCATGGGGTTTTATCCAGAAGTGAAAAGTTTAAAAACATCATCAAAATATTGTTTGGCCATTTGCCTCACAGTGGTAGGGCATCAAATAAAGCTTGCAAGTTCTGAGAATTTCTTATCAATTTATTTTCTCAAAGCCCTCAAGCTCAGCGTGTGGTAATCTTGAAAATATAAAGTGGATTTTTTTTTTATTTTTTTATTTGGACAGTCCCATTAGAAGCCCTCCTCTGTTTTCCCACTGATCCGTTCCAAAAAAATTAAAGAAATAAATGGGTTAAGAGGCACATTTGTTGCTGATTATGGTGGTAAAATTTTAACAGGTGCTATTGCACAGACCCTAATATTATGTGATCAAACAAAGAATTCCACATTAATTTGTGGTCATTAATCATTTAAAGCAAGCAAATAGCAATTAGGTAATGTTGATAAATGTTTCATGGATGTATCAATAAATGATCATTAGGGTAGAGCACTCCTTGGAGGAAAAAACAATGGAGTAATAGAATTCTTGGAATTGCCAATCCAGTGTGAATGCATTTGTGTGAGTGTGTGTCAATGCAAATGCACAGAATACTGTATACCTACATTAAATGCAGTTTGGTCTGTTTCTCAAGTGTGTGCATACTGATGGCAGCATTTATTGCACTGTTAATTGTATTTCTCATAGAAAAGTATAGAGGTGGGTGAGAGCAGTACAGTGTTTGACTATTAGATAGATAGATAGATAGATGGTTAGTTAGATCGATAGACTGATTGATTGATTGATTGAGATCTAGCTTTGACATTGTTACATAACTTCTCTCTGTGCTGCGAAGTCACTGAAAATTGCACTTGGTACATTGTGAATGGGGAAGATGGAGCACACTCACTCTTGTATAACAGACAAATTGTTCCTTTTTCTCTTTTATTGGAAACTTTGGTTGTTACAACATGTACAATATTATATTTTTAGTCACAAACTGCCATCGGTAGAAAATGTACACTTTTTGTTGTCATTTGGTGTTTTCACAAGGCCACAGTTAAAGTACTAAATTGCAGTGACTCATACGGCTGCTTTCCACGCGAGGGCTCAGGCTATTTATCGCAAATTTTTGGTCCTCAGCCACTAAAGGATAGATGTGCATATAGCATTGTTTAAGGAAGGAATTTACATATAAATTGGGAAGAAGAGGTAAGCGAGAAGGGTAAAAATGCAGGCAAGGGGAAGGAACTGACAATACAAGGTTTTTGTGCTGTGAGCAAGGCTGGCATTTGTGATCTGAACGCATGTTTGCATAAGTGTTTTGGTGGCTCAAATCTCCATAATACAGCTGCTGGGCCTCCTGGATCCCTTTCACAGTCTCTTTATGTTTCTCCAAGGAGAGGAAGAGAATAAATCACATGGAGACAATAGGTAACAACAGACCTGCTGATATGTCTTCACCCCAGACCCTTGGAGATTAACCAGCTTGCCTTGAAACCAAATCATGGGGCTATCAAACCGTCTTTGATGCACTCATACATGACTGGCAAAATTGTGCATTATGGCTCAACTTGATTGTTCTGTCTGAGAAACCCAGCCTCAAACCTCTTCTTATCAACCTTTATTGACTCTAGCTGTTGATCTTAGCATTGTTTTAACTATTGCCCCTTTACACAGAGATCCTGTTATATTACCAGTAAGAATACAGTTCACTGTGCTACCTTTTCTTGTTTACACTGTACTAAACCGAGCAGCCATCATGCCACCCTTGTGTGTGATTTTAGATTCTGTGAGTACAGCCACTACCAGCTTAAAGGCAGAGCAACAATGCCCATGATGGCCCATAGTGGCCCATAGTGTTGTGTGGTTACTGAGCCAGACTGCCAGATAGTTTCACATATCCCTACCTCATAGCCAGTTAACTTTGATCCACTGGGGTCTGTGCCCCCCTTTTTCCAGTGCTGTTGTCAATCAATCAGACACTCGGAACATAATGAGATGGATGAACCTTACCTCTAGCCTGTGTATTGGGGCATGAAAAAATGCTTTGAAACACAAGGATAGTGCTGAAAAGCTGAGAGAGAGGAAAAAGCACTCACTCCATGCAGGTGCAGCAAATTGAAGTGAAGATGGCAGTGAGGATGCTGGCGAGGCTGGCCCCAGTACTAGCGGTGACATGGGTGAACATGAGCGGTGGGACAGACAGCAGAGATAAGGCCAACAGCAAAGCAGCACAGTCAGAGTCACACAGCCTCAGAGAGTCAGATCCATGACAGTCCTCAGAGCCCAAGCAAAGCATCAGTGACATGATAAGACTGATGATTATAAGGCTTATTTTGCTACCTACCTTTTAATCCATATCAAGTCAGATGTTTGTTTGGTTTTTTTTCCGAGTTTAATGAAACAAAAACTACTAAAATGTTAAATCTTGGCCCTGTATTTCTCAACCTGCTGTAGCTACTGTCTAGTTGAAACTGTTACTACAACAACTGTTGCTACCACAAGTACAAGGGGTGTATTTAGTGATTTGGGGCCCCAAGGCAAACCTTGTCTTGCTGTCTCAAAAATTCTCTCTTTAGTAAAACTATTACACAGTAAAAATACTGTCCTACATTCAAACTTTCACTTTAAAGTGGAGGTATTATCACCACAATGTTCTTAAATTTATTATATTATTTATATATCATTTATATATTTATATACTATTTTATATAATGTTGGACAATTTTATCAGTTTTACTGCATCATGTGCAATATGTTTCATATCTTAATGTCATAATACATCTATAGCTGTTTGGGGCCCTTTTAGTTGGGGCCCCCCTGAAGTTGTTGACCTTGCCTAATGTTAAAGTCCACTCCTATACTACTAGGCCTGGTATACTAATAAAGGTATGATAATATCCTACCATTATGTACTAATATTGAATACTACTATTTTAATAGTTTACTGATAGTATCGTGTTTTAGTCATATACTAACATACTATGAACATGCTCATATCTTTTCAAATACAGCTTTTACTGAAATGGCCTGCAGAGTGGGGTTTTGTTGCCCTCTCATAGTTGATTTTGGATATAGGCACTATCATTTTATTTCATGTGTCTAACCTGGCTCCAGAAAATATGCATGGTCAGTACAGCCAGTAAGCTTGTATGTACACTATAATGTATCTGTTGTAATCAAGGGTTCAGGTGAGGTGATAACTTTAGTTGGGGAAAGCTAGATAGGTGTTTCTAGCTTTGAAAATGTACTTTAGTGGTACATTTCATCAGTCATTAAAAGTCTCTTAAGACCCTGATCCCTCGACAAAGGCTTTGTCCGGAGAGTGGGCTGACCAGGGACAAATTCCTGGGAGATTTTTTTGCCCCATTATGCCTTTGAAAGAGGCTTATGCATTCCCAGTATTCCCCAAGATTCAAATGAATTTATATACACAGGTTTCACAAGTTTCAACAACAGCAGTCCTAGGGGACCTTGGCCAAATGTAAGCTGTGATCTGATTTTCTTTCAGATTGTTTTTTTTTTTTTTTTTAATTTGTGATTCTAACACAGTTTACACACGTGAAGGTTTGGAAATAGACAGAAATAAGTAAAAATGACACTTTAACAGGTTAAATAAAGTATTTCAACACAGGGCAGCTTCTATTTTATTACAGGGTTGACTCTGCTCCAGGAGGTTTCACTGAATACTTTTACCCTGGGGATTAAAACCATAAAGAGAGACATCATCCTAATATGAACAGTTAATGTACACTAACATATGAAGGCACTGCGATACCCTTCAGGTTATGTTGTAACTGTCTCATTATTCCTCTAGACCTTAAACAGTCGAGGCACACACATACAGACGCAACACTACAGGCCTAATCAGCAGTATTAGTTACAGGTATTACTTCTCCAAGGAACAAGTAAGGCACATGTTATTGTTCACAATCACACACATCTGCAAGTCTATGATGTAGATATTTCAAGAGTTTATCAAACTGAAATAGAAGAAAATAGAAAGGGAATACCAGGTTCATGCTTCAGTAGATAAAATCTTGCAACCTATTGTATGAATATAGATTAGGTGGCCTTGTAAAACCCATGCAGAGCTGCTTTTCTGTGAAAAAAATAAAACAAAACAGATTGAACCCTGCTGTCCGCTCTTGTTTTCTTGTGTTTGTACTCTTGTGCCGTACACCAGTTTCATTGTGGCTGTCACATTAATATTCACCTTTGCAGCTTTCAGTGAACCATTTTAAAGTGGCTGATTTCAGTCAACAAATCAAAATGCAATGGTAGGACGTCTGGCCACAACCCCGCTAAAAAGCATCAATGCAGTTTGAGAGCCAAGCAAATAAAAGGTGTCTCCTTATTAGTGGCATATTAACAGAAAATTGATTTTGCCTGAAATAAAAGGTCAGTATAAATGACTTGTGAGCTGCTAGCTCGGCTATTTATTAGCCCTCTATCTACAATCTAACAAATTACTGCTCCTGTGCGTCTCAGTGGGCGGAACAAATAGGAAAGCAGGGAAGCTACTTCTGAAATGTCATTCCATAATGTCAAAGCATGGATTATATGTCAGAGTCTCAAAAAATACCCAGTATTGCTTTGCTATTGTCTGATAAATTAGTTTCTTTGGCTATGAAAATTTGACTGTTTTTGTTGCCTTCCCTCACAATCATCCACCCCCAGTGGGAAGTTGGCGTTTACCCAGCAGGAGGTGTCGGAGTTGGCACACTTTCACTATGATCATTATCCTTGCTTTAGGTGTAGTTAATGATATACAGTGGCAAGGAAACTAAGTGGACCCTCTGGAATTACCTCCATTTATGGATAAATTTGTCCTAAAATGTAGTCAGATCTTCATCTAAGTCACAATTATGAACAAACACAATCTAATTTAACTAATAGAGTTGTTCTTTTCCGTACTGAAAACACTGATCAAATATTCACAATGTATGCTGGAATAAGTATGTGAACCCCCTCAGCTAATAGCCTTAACAAAAGCTAAATGGAGTCAAGAGTTAGTAAACCTGGAGTCCAGTCAATGAAACCAGATTGGAGGTGTAGGTTCGACCTACTTTGACTTATAAAAAACACTTGAACATTTTAAGTTTGCTCTTCACAAGAAGCATCTGCAGATGCGAACCTTGCCTCAAAAAAAAGAGAGATTTCAGAGGACTTAGTATCAAGAATTGGAGAGTTACAAAGTCATCTCGAAGAGTTTAGATGTTCATCAGTCCTCACACAAACTGTCTATAAATGGAGAATATTTTAGTTCTGTGGCTACTCACCCTAGAAGAGGGTGTCCAGCTAAGATGGCTCCAAAAGCAGAACACTGAATGATCAGTGAGGTAAAAGGAAACCCAAAGTAACAGCTAAAGGTTTAAAATAATCATTGGAGCTAGTTAATGTCTCTGTTCATGAGTTAAACATACACAAATTACTTTGCATGGTTGTATGGAGTATGGTGTCCATGCCAGGACACCAAAGAGGAGGTCACTGCTCTCAAAACAACAACAACAACAAAAAAAAACCCATTACATCCATTGAAAAGAACAGAGCTTTTTGTGTCCGTCTCTTAGCCTCTGATTGGCTCACTGTTTTCTGAGTGGCGCAGGGTAAGGGCGACCCCAGGTAATGGATTGTAGCAAGTGCTAGCTACTAGTGCAGCTTGGTAAAACCCACTGGTAAATGAAATGTAAATGGTCATCAGCACTGAAATTAATCAAACAGATGGACTATGGACTAAAATGCTCTGGTATTTAACTAAAGGTAAAAATAAACTTAAGACACTGTTCTCTAAGGTTGGCTATGCTGGGAGCATGTGTGTGCATTTCTCCGTGGACTGAGCATTTTGAAACTTTCCCAGTGTTTATACAGCACTTAGACCTGCTTTATAACCAAAGAACCACCTTCTACAAAATGGGACTATGTTTAAATTGTCCAGTGGCATTGAAATAACATTGTTAATATTGTTTAATTACTAAACTGTCTTTAACATGATCCAAATGAAGTGTGTGCAGGAATGTCACATTCATGAAAGCCATGAAGGCAAAAGTCCACAGATATAGTTATATTTCATGCAATGCACCCTGCTCCCATGTCTCTTTGTTAAGCAACATAGTGATATGTAGTAATGAGTAGAGCAGGGGGGGATGGAGAGAGAGCAAATGAGAGAGAGGGGGAGAGAGAGGGTTGTGTATGGGAGTGTTTTGCATGCTTTCACCTTTGATTTACCTATAATTACCATTGGATTTACCTTCAATGACTCAGCCGCTAAGCCAATCTCTTAAATTGGATTTCTGCATAAAGTAGCTTTTCCTGCAGATTGGTGTCCCTCACAGCTGCCTTATTACAATTTTATTCCCCCTCCTCACCCGCCAGCCAGCTTCACGCCACCGCTACTACTGCTGCTGATAGATTAGCATATCAAAACAATCACAGAGAAAAAGAAAAGAAAACAAAAAAGAAACTAAAAGTTTCTGGCTTGACTAGTCTCACTTTGACCAATTTGATGTGGTCATCATGGTAACAGCCGTTACCCCCCCCCCCCCCCCCAAGTCCTCCCAATTGTGTTGGGGCCACATTGATGGGACTTGGCTGATGATAACTCCATCTCTCATTGAAATGATGGTGATGAGACTTCTGCTCTCTGCCTCAGTACATACAGTAAACACAGGCTACAGGGAGAAAGATAAAGGACAGAAAGCGAGGACGGCTGCAAGAAGAGGGGGTATATCTCTCCACTGGGACAAGCTCTGAGATATTGTACCAAAGCCCAGCAACATTTCTGCAGCAAACAAGCAATTAATAGGACAATTATGCATCGTGTACTGGAGCTTTTACATTTGCATTTACTCGCTTTATTATCTCCTACTGCCTTGGATGGAAATTGGATAATGCAGTTAGTCGGGATTGGGAATATATTTCATTCTCAGCAGTATCTTGTGGGTGAGGATCGGCCTTAAGCATTCCTCAGTTCTCAGCCTGTGTCTACCATGCTTCCGCAATCAGACACAAAACAACTCAAATTGTGATTTTTGGTCCCATTCTGCCTTATGTCAGCAATGCTTTCAGACTGCACACACAAACCATATGTATCAATATTTGTTTTTGTTTATCCCAAACAATCTGCTTTTTGCTACTAATGTTTTAAAGTAGGCAAACTCAGCATGTGTTTGCAGATACAGATGTCCTCTCACTGTAATTGAAGATGATGAAGAGGCTGCCCATGTGTTGGGATATTGCTCATGGACCACTTATGAATCAAAGTGACAGAGTTTAGTAATTGATGATGTGTTTTGTGGACTATAACCGTCTTCAAACAGCGGCTTTTCCTATTTATTCCGGCACAATAGCATATATTAACTGCAGCTTGAGAATTATAGAATAGATCAGCCTTTGTGTCAGCATTCAATCTTTTGACTGACAATAATAAAAACAGCCATGACAAATCCTTTGTCAGAAGCAATTGTGTTGTGGCGGTTTGTGAATGTAACATATATCCCCCCCCCATAAAGCATTAATATATCAACATACTGGAGAAAAATATAGAATTCATGTATCCGTGAACATGTTATTTAACCATTCTTGTAAGTCTAATGTGCAGCTGTCCACAAGCTGTTCAGCCCGACTCGTAGGTATGATGGAAAATAGAAGAGATGTGAAGGAATGGAAAGCCACATCTGGACATGCCCTTCCCTGGAGGATCCTTCTCTCCCCCAACTCTGTAACCTTTGACCCAGGAAGTCTAATTAGCCAGCGCCTATACTTTTATGTAGAAAACAGAAGAAATGCAGAGCCACGAATATGCAGATAAGGAACACACCCTGGGCAGCTTTAACTGCAAGGTCAAGGTCTTCGCAACAGTCACGCAATAAAGCTCATGTAGTCAGCAATGTTATTTCAAACTGGATTATTAGTTTTAGAATGAAAGTAACCAGTGTAACCACGGTCATCCTGGATGACTGTCAGAGGCAGCACTGGATCACATAGTTTTGTGGATATGAAGATGTCTAAAAACATGTTCTTGATCAGAGTTGGACAATGAGTGATCGGGATTGTACATGAATACAATATTATTCACAAACATTTCGAAGGGTGTTGCTCACTTTTCATGAGATAATTACATACAGTACATTACAATAAATTACATTTGCATTCAACCTTGTTGAAAAAGGTGATACCCCATGTTTTTGTGAACCAATTGCAATCTGGCAATACAAGAATTACAATCAGAATGTGGTGACAGTTGTGGGGTTGTTTGTAATATCACCAGGGAGATTAACCTGTCAGTCAAATCTGATCAAACCACACCCACACGATCCTGGTGAAGCAGGATCGTTATTTTAAATTGTTGATTATTTAGTCACCAATGCTGCTGCATGTCATAGAGAAATAATTAAAAGTTGAATCCAAGTATTCAGCTGCTTTATTGTGCAACTCCATGCTGTTTTGTTTTTTTTTTCTAATCAAATGGATTCTTGTCAGCATATTACATATACAGGTGATTTTTTTTCCAACAGTACATATGCTGTGTGTAAAAAAACTGCAGTTTCTGTTCAAAAATAACTTGTATGGGTTTTCCTCAATTCAATTCAACCAAATTATCTGGTCTCTCCCTAGCTGTGACACAATAGGGAAGACAACACCCCCTAACTGTGGGTATCAGGTGCCATGTTAAGTACAGATAGGGGACACTGACTGACCAACCATAGGAGCAGTTTGTGCCTCTGAGATGTTGCTGTTACCCTTATATAACTCTGAAAGTAACGTTTGCAAGTCTGAACAAATGCCTGTGGAAAGACAGCATCATACATGAATAAGAGATTTATTCATCTTTAGCGGCAGGAAACACAATACACAGTCCGATGAACACCTGTGCTATATGATATTCAACAAGATAAAAGATGGTCCCCCACAGCTCTGCTGCATTTTTGAATACACTGAGGATGTATTTACTTATGTTTCCTGCGTGAATACAACACAATATCATGGTCTGTAATTTAATTGAATATAAAATCAGTCGTGGTGCTGTTCTATGTGAGGTAGTGGACCCCTCAAGTCAAACTTCTTTCTTGTGTCTTCAGAAGCATCGTGCCTGTCTAGTATGGCTGATTAATGACTCTCGTACATAATTTTACACATAATTCTTGTCTCCAAGATTATACGTTTAAGCAAACTCTTCGCCCAGGTTTTGGGGAAAACATGCAATAAAATGCCCCCCACCGTGATAGTAATAGGATCACAATATAAACTGGAGAGAAAAATGAAACATGAGCATGTGGGGATCTCTAGAGACAGAATATGAGGCAATAATGGAATGGCATTGATTGACATTTCACTCTTGTTTTTAATCATAATAATATGCTTTCAAGTTAGGCATGGAAATGACTTCATGATCGTATAATGACAACTCAATAGCTGTCAGGGTGCTGTGTAGAGGATAACATCTTTATTGTTTTCTAGCATTGTATGCTGACAGAGCCTTGACTTACAATGAAAAAAGTTTCTTTCTGGGTGTGTTTGATGTACAATTAATGGTCATGGTTATTCAAAGTCATGGCTGCTTTTTGTGTCACCCAGCACCTTAATTGTTTCTGATACCGCACATATTTTAACGTGCTTTCTTTTAAGCTCAGCAGCTTTTAATTTTCTTTTTATTCAGTAGCAGTAAATTTCAGTTATGATTTTGGACAGAAAAGATGATATATTGAAGATCATTGGTAGAGGGAAAAATATATCCATGCTATAAAGCAGTCTTGTAAATCCAACAGTGTAATCCAAGTGACTGCTGTTTGATCAAGTCCTCTTCACACATATCAAAAAGCAGCTCTACATTCAGTACAGTACTGCGGATAGACAGGCTCTAAATTTGCATATTACCTTTTGCTGACAGCCAGTCACAGAGAGACACTATTTGTTGTTCCTTTTCATTATGTGGTTTAGTTTTTAAAACTATCAGCCAAGGTGCAAATGCATATTCATGACTGGGCTATGTGCAGCCCATTAGTGGTGTGTGTAGGTGGACTCAGGCTTATAAACAACTAGTGCCATTAAAGAGTGTGTGAATGCCCCTGACTCTGTTGCCAGCACCTGGACTCTCCTCAGTCAGTAATTACTGGGAGAGTTTTGATTAGGATGCCACGGGGAAATGAAAGACTTCTTTTTTGTGTTGCAGAGAACAGGCACCCATATGGATCTTGACCAGATTCACATAAAATTGAAGGAGAAATTAAGCTGCCATGCATTTAAAGCAGTAGTTTATTTTTAAAAACAGTATGGTGCCACACAGGGGATAACATTTCTGCTTTCACATCTCTTCTGCAAAAAAAAAAAAAGATAGCTTACTGCAGCAAAGGTGATATGAAAGTTTGAAAAGTTTTTCACAGTTGTGACCCAATTACAAACTTTAATAGAGAACATTTTTGTTAACTCAGTTATTCTTATGGCTCAAAAACAACTCTCCGTTGCCTTCTTGACCCTCATGTTCAGGGTCATTTACCTTTACGCTTGAAGTCCCATCTCAATCGACAAAGGTGCATAAGGATAAAATATTGACAATACTAAGGACTATTGGCTCATTAAGGACCTAGCCTCGCTAATAAGCCTGAAAGAGTTCAATGCAATATTAATGGTATAGGATTTCTCACAGCCACCATTTCCAGAGACCATTCATTGAGGTCTCCTAATTATTGATGGGCCAAATTACAAGGAAGACTTCATTACATCTTCTAGTGAATGAAGAATTCATGAAAGCTTACTGAGTGCAGTGCATGCTAATGAAAAACTGTAATAAAGACTCTTTAATACGTTTATTATCTATTTGCGTGTCATCTACTCCCACCACTGGCTGAAGTATTAAGTGAGACTGCTTAAGACTCTGTTTTTTTCTCAAAGTGAAATGTTCAACTTAGATTACAATTACATGGTATTTACTCAAAATGTAATTAAATTGGACGGGTTTTGGCTCATTTAAAGATCATGAAGCAGTTTTTGTTGGTATAGAAATTGGAATCAACCAGGGAGGAGTTAGTTAGCAGAAAAGTTAATAATTACTGGGAAATCACACAACTACATTAATGTGAATTACTGCTCATCATTTACAGTAACTGCCTTGCAGTTGTAGGTCACAAATAGGGCAGTAAAGCATAACATCTATTAGGCATTTACGGCAAAATGTTGTGGCTCTAATCGAAATTTCAAAGGGTTCGCTCATAGTAACAAACAGAGAGTTGTCGTCTGACTCTGTAGTTCCTCTCGACTTTACAGAGCTTTCCACCATCTTTTAGCTCATTGTTTTGGTTTTGGTCCTCTCCCAGTGCTCTTTATTTTTCTGCCCCATAAAGGGAGACAGATATAAATTTAGAAACCAGCTGAATACAGTTAAACATTTAACAGCTCAACAGTCATATATTTACAGAAGCTGAAAGCAGAGGGAATATGACTCCAAATGAACAACAATCTTGCTCCGCATCTGATGAATGGACAAATAGGCAAATGTTTGCCAGTTAGTTCACCATACTATAAGAATGTTGTGTTTATAGCTTGTTTCTGCTGTCAGTTTCCAAAAGATAGTTATTGCAGGTTTAATCAATTATACATGCAGTACTACAGATATAAACTGTTATAAAGTAAAAGCTGGCAATGCTGCAGTGTTGCATTGGAGAAAAAAAAAAAATCCATGTGGTATTAGTGTTCCCCCAAAACATATTTTTTTCTGATGAAAATTGGTTGCACATCAAAGAAATAAAAGATTTAGTTTATTGTTAATTGGATTGTGGGTGAGTAAGATTATATGTACACTCACCCACATAGGTGAAATGTACCTTTCATGGCCTACAGGAACAGATTATATTATACCTGTTTTTCTTTGATGACTACCACTCATGTCTGTGCTGTCCAAAGCGAATTGCTGGCAATACACTACAGCTATTATCAACGGTTCACAGTTAGACACTCTGAAGGGACCTGTATTGTTTTGTTCTGCTGCAAAACATGTTTGTTTAGCCACCTTAATTAAAAAGCTTGTCAGTAGTGCACAAACAGTCTTAGAGAGCTCTCAGTATTCAATTTAAACCAAATTTCTTTCTGCACTTAATGGCGACGTGTCAGAGAAATATGGCAGGTGTTGACAGGACAATACTAATCAGGGAAGAGAAGGAAAGGCAAGAAATGAGGAGTTCAAACGAAGACGGAAATGAAGAGGGGAGAGTAGAAAAGAGGGGAGTAGTGATTAGGTGACGGAGTTCTCTATTGTCTCTACTTGTGTCTGCCTGCTCAAATGCTCTCAAAGCGAAAAAGCAACATAACTCCCCTTCCTCTCTTTTTTTTCCTCTTCTGTCTGCCTTTTGTCAGATCTCTGAGCGATGCCTGTGATCACACTTGCGGCACTGTCTACAGCAGTGCCACACACATCTGTCTCTCATTAAAATCTGGATTGCCAGTGTGCGTACACTGACCCTCACATATGTGACTATTTTCGCATCTTTGTTAGAACAGCATCCTCTTAGTTGTATGCTTTTATAAACGCCTTTCTCTCTCCCTTTCAGATTCACCATACCTCAGCCTTTTGTGGTGGCTTTTGTTCTTGCTCACTGCTCCCACCTTGAATTCTGAATCCCTCACAGATGCAATGTAGTATCAAAAGTCCCTCTGTCTCAGCTCTCTTTCTACTCTCTTTTATTCAGGGGCGATGAATGCTGAGAAAAATGCTGTGAGACAATTAGACAAGGCCACATGATGCTGTAATGGCTGAACCCACTCCCCCACAGCAACACGGATGCTGATGTTCCTCCCAGATGCCTGGCACATATAGAATAACAAAGGAACAAACTGACACACACACACACACACACACATTATGGTGGACATGCTGGTGCTTGTGACTGCTTCAATTTTAAAAGGCATTACAACAGCTGAGCGGTTCACATGGACAGCTAACTTCAGCTGGTAAATTCACCACAGATATAGAGCATTTACCTCACCAGGAAGCCTCATTATGGTGGCCCCTACAAAAGCTGCTATTAGCCAAGTTGTCTATGACGAAACTGGTTGTTCTGTCAAGGGCTGGGGATGAGAGTGACCTCACATGCTGAGGCTGCATATAGGGAGTTGCAACGTACAGATCTCAACTGGGTGCCTCCCTTGGATCGAATGGGGGGGGGGGGGGGGGGGGGGGGGCGCATCATGTTGCCTTGAGGCAAGAATCTGCTTTCTATCAATTGAATATACAATTCTCTCTGATTTGCTGCTACTCGGTTGTCAGCCTCTGTTGTACCCAACTTGTGCTTCCTTTTTCCTCACTTCAGCCTGTCATCTCTTTATTTCCTTTTCAAGTTATTTTGTCGGGTGCAAGAAAAATGAGTTTCCTTCATTCAAAACAAGAAAAGATTGTGATTCTCTTCCTACCCTTGTAACAAACTGAGGGCGTTCTGCAAGTGGGCATCATGTATACACTCTCTCAGCCTGCAGTATCAGACTATCCTCCTGTGGACTGTGCATTATTAGCTGGCCATATCCAGTGAAAAAAAATGTCATCCTTTGTTCTCCATCTCTGTCAAGCCAAACCCTGCAAGGTGTTTTGTTCAAAGTGCTGAGGTTTACATGGATTACTTATAGGACAACTCCATTCATATTCCTCCTTTCATACTATGGATCTGATTAATGGCTGAAGATAGCCCCTCCACACACACATTGTGTGTAAATATGATAGGCCTTACAGCGCTCTTGTGTGGTCCAAGAACAGAGGGAAGGATATGGGTTGCCTCTAGCATAATGCACATGCAGAGTGTTGATCAGTGAGTTTTTTTTTGTTCTTATTCCAGATGTTGATCCGATGTACAAGGAGAGCACTCTGTCTGAAAAGCACATTGTCAATTTAGAGTACTGTGTGCAGATATTGCTATAAAACTCAGAGTGCTCAGAGGTGTTTAAGGTAGTTTTAACCATGTGGAACTTGATAAATGGCATCTTTTATCACTAAAAGCAGAGAAACTTTATCTGTCGCTATTGAAGACAGGCACATTTACATTTCTCCTCACTCTCTGCTTTTTTGAGGACAAAAATGTTATTACAATTGATGTAAAGATGGCAATTAATGTCAACACACAAAGCTATTTACCCGTAGGAAGGTTGATGCCTGTTCTGCATTAGAAGGTATGATCACCAGATAGATTCCTGTTTGTTCAAATGCATCTGTTAGACACAAGTTAACCAAGTTACTGTCTAGGAGAATTTCCTTCTTTGAAAAGCTCCTCAGTAGTGACACCATTATCAGTTTGTCTCACTACAGTAGAAGCAAGGTGTAAAAAGTGGTCAAGGCACATGTGTGTATGTTAAGGGAACACTCAGAGCTGTCAAGACTTACAATCCCATCCTCCTCTCTCTTCTCAGAGAGAATTACACCTAGTCTTCAGCACTTACTGCTGAATTTCTGTGTCTTCTCTTGTAAGACATGATTTACATGACAGTAAGCGGGATTATAATGCACAGAACTGTCATCAGGAGAGCCATTTATAGCTGTAGCTGCAGGCAGAGTATATATGAGTGGTCAGAATTTCTATAACATACTAGTGCAGAATCCCAGAAAAGATATCTTATTTTATGTTTTGTACTTGAGCAGCATCCGTTCTCATAAAGAAAATCTAGTCAAAGCTCTTTTCCTGGGGCTTTTTGCTCATTTCCTTTACATGTAATATAATTTTGTCAGTGCAGTAGATGGAACATCCTGTACTTACATGTTGTGATGCTAAAGATTAAATTAAAAAAGAAAATAAATAAATGCATTTTGTACCTCTTAATAACAGCATACAACAGGTCAAATAATCACACATGGTTGATTATTTTTGGCACCGCATTTACTTTCCATCCTGCCAATGTAGACGTGTCGGAGGTATTAAAAATAGGTATTTGGTAGCTTGTCAAGATGACAAGCGTTGAAGCCAGGACTTAACAACAGCGCCTGACAATGGAACCATTTCAGAGTTTTCAATTATACATTATTTAGGCTCTGTAGTGAAGGCAAGTCTTGCTTGAACGACATATTGAGAACCCCACCTGGCAACGAAATGAGAAAGCCAACATGATTTGCATTCTGCGGCAGGGCTGTTAACTTGTCATCAGCAACGCTTGACAGTTGAATGAAAATAAACATCTACAACCCGCACTCTGTGGAGTTAAAACCAATTTAAGTTGGGAGACTGAAGAGGTTTTTTGAAACATCCATTATTGCCTTCTTCTCTTCTTTTTTTTTCACATCCAGAGTATGATTCCCAGTTAATTCATTATTCACTTTCACCCAGCACTGTTGTTTACAAACACCAGCCAGAAATACTCCCATCAGCACAGTTTCGTGTTGGACAATGTGATGATGCTGAAATCAGCCGATGCAGTATTAGGTTAGAAGAGACAGAAGATGGGCCTCCTTTTTATCCAAGAAAACCGTTATGTCTAAAGCTGTCATAATACAGTAGACTGCGTGTGCACATCATATCCATAACCCAGCTGACTGTTTTCTCCTGATGGTGTGTGTACTGGGTTGTTTTTTTAAAGTCACTGTCAGGCACTGTCTCTCAATTCGATTCAGTTTTGATTTCGATTCACAAAGTAGTGGAATTGATTTGATTCTTGATGATTCAGTTACATCAGATACCAAAGTATCTGATTAGTAAGTTCCCAGGATACCAAAGCACTTATCCTGGGAACATTTCTTTTACAAGTCAGCAACAAACTTTTTTCCTTGAATATAAAATTGTCTAGAATGCATATTATAGGCTAAATTATAAACACATTTCTTGACAAAATCTTGACCGAGGATGTATTTTCCCCGCCAAATGCAAAACAACTGAAACCCTTTACAAGGGCATCGTCATTAAGCATACTTTAAAAAAAAAAAAAAAAAAAAAAAAAGATGCTGTCCCATACAGCCACGCATAGACTGCCAGTAGCAGATGCTTCAACTAAGTATACAGACATCCACTTTAAATATCACTTTGAGCGCAGACAGGGCAGGAGCTGAAAGTCTGCTCACTAATTCATCTGCACTGTTTGTGTTGACAAGACATCAGCCTGATGTCTGCAGACAGCTGCTAGCTAGCATTAGCCCACCGGCAGGAACAGACTGAATAAAGTAGAATCAACACTGTCAGTTGACTTCAAAACTCGTAGCCAGAGACAATATCTCTTCAACAAACCCAAACCGAGAGCTCAGATCAGTGTGCAGAGACTTTTCAGTCTATCCCTCTCGAAGATACGATCTCTACAAGATGGTCAGGGTCAGCTGGATTGTAATTATTTACGTAACAGATTGTGCACTGCTGTAATTTAAGGTGGCTCATATAGCCAGCTAACATCTATGTATCTATCATGTGTTGTTTAACTTAAAGTAAACTTTTTTTTTTTTGCACGTTGTTATATGATCATTTTATTGATTGGTTGTTTATTTGAGAAAGTGACCTTTCTGGTGCCGAGTCCATATGGGCTTACAAGACACTTAACAATATCCTTGATGGCTACATTACAAATCATAATGTACACTTCTACTAATTCCAAAAAAAGGAAAAAGGACAAATCAGAATGATTCAATTGTTATATTGGATACACTGTCCCTCTGTCTCAGCTGCCAAGCATCTTCTATAAATCTCATCAAAACAAAAGTCCACATATTAAAAAGCCAACTCAGCATCTCAGCGTCAGACTACCAAAACAGATCAGGATTCTGCAATTGGATCTTCTCAAAAAATATTTACTTAAGTCAGTATACAGAAGGCAATGAAATACAAAATAAAATGAATCTTCAACAACCACAAGCTCACAAACATTGCTCTTCAGGAATGCTTATATCTGCCAGTGATACCAGTTCTTAGCTGAGCGTATAACATTCTCTGTAGATTAAATTTTATATATGTTTCTGCAGAGTAGTCATCTTTAATTTGAATACAATTTCTAAGCTTTGGCTCCATACACATTTTCTTTTTCCATTTTTCTGTATAAATGCTAAATAATTTAAATTTGAATTACTGTTTTAACTGTATTTATTTTGTACTGCAAGTTATTCTTGACAGTGAAATTCAGATCAGCGATGGAAGATACTGTCGCAACCTCTCGCGTCCATGGATAATTGTCTGCACGATCCCAGTGAAAGACCTTTTTGGACAGTTTTTCATCTGCGAGCTGAACAAGGCAGTTCCACAACCTCACCAGTTCACCTCTCTGCTTTACAAGACACACGTCCCAACCCACATCGCCTTCAGTAGCTCGCTTAGCAGTGAATTTATGCACTCCAAGAAAGCATCTCATAGCTTGATTCTAGATAGAATTATTGTCAGGGGAAGCCTCAAAACCCCACAGTCTGGCAGCATAGAATGAAACTGAGCCTACCATTGAATTTTGTGAAGATTGAAAAACTAAGCTCAGGTTAAAAAATTTTTAAATTCATCACTGACTCCAGCGCTCTTCCCCCTGATTCTGCTAAGACTCTGTAAAATTCCTATGCTCACTGAAGACCAAACCAAGACATTTATAAGACGTAGTCATTTTAATAAATTAAATAGCCACTGCTTAGTCTCATCTGCAATTTTAGCACTTCATACATGACTTACTACGTTAGCGAGACACCCCTCCTTTGTAATAGGGGAACACAGCTCAGCAGGTTTCAATGTAACATGAAAGAAAAGTACAATCCAGTGGGAATCCGTGCATACGTTAGCAACTCAGGCTAACCAGCTTCCTCTTTCTGAGTGAAAGACAGTTAGGTTTCTCAGTGGATTACAAACTTAACAGCACGATGAGTCCTCCTAAATGTTGAATATCGTGCACTATGCAGTTTTGTTTAAAAACATTAAAAAAACTTGGCTTTACGAGGCTATGACATGTTCCAGTCAGTCATGCACCACAGAAGTTGACAGCACATCAACTAGCAATGCCAGCTATCAAGTGTCAGTCAACAGCTTCCATGGGAAATACCCACCTAGAGGCTTCTGTTCTGATAATGTTTCCACAAATATGTCCAAAGAATAGTTTCTCTTTTGAGACTGAAAAAATATGCATAACAACGGCATCATTGTAGTTTATGTCTGCTTACAGAGAAAGTGAGAAGAATTAAAATATCTGTTTGACTTTTAGGGAAAAAAATCTTTATGCAAAGTTTTTTGGGATAGACATCTGCAAAGCACAAAAGGAATAAGGAACATCTGTTGGTGTCTTTTAACAGGACTTTTTAAATATTAAAATAGCTGCGCCAGTAACAAGTGAGTGTGAACAGTTCATCAGGATGTTTTTTTTTTTTTTTTTTGTAGTTTAAACATCAAAAGCACTGGATGTGTACAGATAGTAGAGGTGCTGGAAGGAGATTCAAGGAGACCGGCATCTGGCTGGTCAGCTCAGTGTTCCACACTCCAGGCTGACTCCTCCAGCTTTTGAAGTCAGTCTCTAAGTCACCTGGGGATTCATTCTTGAAAGAGATAAAGCCGTCGATAAGCAGGTTTTTTTTTTTTTTTTTCTTCCTCCACATCTACAGAGCTCCACGACACGCACTGGGGTAAGAATGATAAAAATCTCCCCTGACCATTCAAACAGACAGATTGCATGGGAGGCAGGCATAAGCTCATGTAATAGGCAAAGGATCTAACAGTATTAGCTGTTTGGGTTGACAAGAATACTATGCTTTTGTGTAAACTGAACTTTTCCGAGCTCTTCACTTTCTCATTCAGAGTTAAGGTGCAGCTCATTTACTCTGCGGGTGCGACTGATATAGAGGTAAACAACACATTTTTATTCACAAACATGCATCTGTAGAGATGCACATGAGTCCCTGCCCCCCACTGGGTACCTGCATAGCTCAGATGTAGGCTACAAACATCCTCAGAAGCTGCCTGTGATCTATACATAGAAGTGAGGCAAACGGCAAAGGCTAACTTTGATGAAGCATTTTTTAAATTTATTTATTTTTCAAGTATACACACATATACAGGTGCAAAAAAAGAGAGAACAGGATTGTGTTGAGAAAGTAAAGTTACACTGAAGATAAATGTCACTCAACCTGACAAATCAGCATTTACAAACCAAAATGGGTGGGTTATATTTTTCCTTCACGTTTTATATAAAGAAAGCAGAACATGATGCTTAAAGAATATATTTGCAAAATAATCACAGAATCAAAAATAACCATATCCAGCTGCTTATTCAGAATGGCATATATGAATAGTACACGTGTGTTTCTGTATATTTCTTTGCCTAACATGCGTTGGTGGGAACAGCAAACAGCAGGGCTTTGTGTGTCAGACTGTAGACATATCTCTCTGTTCTCCAGTAATCCAGCGAGGGCCAATGAAAACTCAGATGACCTCAAATTTGAACAATCTCGCAGCATGTCCATTCATAACCTAGTTTAAAAGTTCAGGTTTTATTTATTAAGAACTGAATGGGTCGTGTTTATATGGTGGCCCTGATGGTCAAAAGACAACAAGATGTCAATGACATTTCACAAAACACAATGACATTTGGGAAAACACATTTTGTGTAATGTGGTCGTGTTTTGTGAAATGTTCTTGTGCTTTGACCCTCAAGGCCACCGTATATTTCCCTGCCTGGTCACATATTCTGACTTTATTGCACACTTTCTCTCCTAACACAACTCCTGCAAGACCATACAACAACTGGCATCGAGCGTTCTGAAAACCTGTGTATTACCACACTGTCAGTGCTTATTACTCATGATGAGTATTATCAGACTGTGTAACTTTGCACCGATATAGCATAAACCCTGCACACTAGGTTTAGTTTTGGGTTTATTTTCTTTAGCTTGACTAATTTTACTGCTCTAGGTAAGAGTAAGAATCCATTTACTAATTTTACCTGACTCTGAAAGTGATTAAGATTTGCTACACTGGAGGTTCTCTTTATTAAATAAGGGTCAGAAAAAAGTAAAAAAAAAAAAAAAAAATGCTTAAAACATAATGAAAACTGGAAGCTACAGTAACGTTTCAATTATTATAAAGAATCAATTTAAGCACAAAAAAAAAAAACAAATAAAAAAACATATCATTCATATTTTACTCAGGGTGCATTCTGTTGAATAGTATTCTGCACAAACTATACACAGCTACAACTTACAGCAGTGTATCAACACTTGCAGACAGACGCACATAGATAAAGACAGACTTGAAGAACACACACATATACACACAGATGATAACACACCTGCTGTTATCATCAGAATGTCTATGATGGTTATAGGATGAGCACAAGCGTATTTACCCATCTCATTCATCTTACACAGTCCTATCTATCTGGCAGGGCTGTGCAGACACACATATCTCCCTATCCAGGGAACAGATGCAAGAGATCTGTTTAGCTTTGCTGTGCTATTATCTCTTGTTCCTTCCTTTTCTCCTCTTGCATGCATCCTAGATTTATTTTCCTCTCCTGTTAGCTTTGTTTTCTCTGTTTTCTTTTCTGATATTCCCTTGCTTTTAGATCCCAGGCTGTTATATACTCATCCTAACTCCACTGTTCATTAGACAGGTCATTACATTAACTCTCTTCTCCTCTCCTCTCCTCTGTTCAGTATTCAGTGCTTTTTGTGACCTCTTTTGTTGTCTGCCCCTCATTTTTGTTCCAGTTTTCCCCTTTTTCCTACACAGTGGTCTCTCCACTCATCGCCTTACCTCTCCTCCTTTCCTCAGAGGCTGTTAGACTCTTATTTTGTTCTAGGAAATCCAGTCAGCCTGGCCCATCTGCATGATTATGCGCAGCACCACTGATTGGTTCCAGGGAAATCATTCCAGTGGAACATGATGTCCTGGATTGAAATAGCCCATAGTAACAAAATAACTCATACTTTCTCTCCAATTTCAAAGTTGCAAACTTTATATCCACCCATTTCAAGTCTGGTCAGACACCCAAGTCAGTCCTTAAGTGATTAGATTAATATTTTCCCCATATCATGGATTACGGTAATTGACAACTCTATACTCTTATTTTAAGGCCCGGCACTTTGGGGATCAAAATCTTCATTAAATCAGAAAGGATCTGACAAGGTAATTTGATGCATCTGCTATTAGCTGACAGTTTCATTAACTAGTTTTCCTTTTCCCAGACACCCGGATTATCAAAGTCTATAGTTTGGCAGACTACCTCTTAACACAGGTTCTTTATTTTATCATACAAAATTGATTGAGCGATTGCTGTCTTCTGTAATTTAAAAAGAAAATTCCATCTAGCTGTTCATCAAAATGTTTTTCCTAGTTTTTCAGCTGGTGAAGGTGATAAGGGTGATGAGCCACCTGAAGCTGTGAAAGAGTTGTGTGAAGAAATATCATGAGAAGGGGAGTCTGAAAAGGATAAAATAAGTGAAGCGCATTTTTCACAAGTTTCCTATTGTTTATGGTACAAGTCAGTTGCAAACAGGTTATTTTTGGTTTCTTTGAAGATGCTCTGATGCTTCCTTTCAAAGTACAGAAGACTGTGTATTTATTATTATATTGAATAATTGGTAATCCACTTGACCGCCTGCTTTCAAACAGAGGCTGAATGAAACAAAAAACAAAATTACTACAAACATACCTGCATCTCATTTTTTTGTTTTCGTTTGTTTATTGTTGTTTTTCTGTTTATGTTGGGCAGTCTATGGCATCTAAATGTCTTACAGGGTAGTAAAGTTTGCATTAGATACTGTAATAGTCATAGTTCCATAAAGTTCCATTTAAAATAAGCCTTAATTGCTTTCTGGCATGGAAAAAGAGGGACACTTGGATTGCAGGTGTTAGACTCACAATTTCTTTGTCAGTATGTCGAACCACTTATGAGCCCTCTGAACACAGAAGATTACGTCCAAATAAGAAGAATTGATGTAGTGGAGACAAGTTCAGCAATCACTATTCAAATGTGAACAAATATGCCTCTCCAATAACATGTCTCCAGAGTGAACTGCTGAAATCCAATATAAGAAAGACAAGAACAAAGAGAATCATGAGTTTCCAGATGTTGCCTGGATTAGTACGGTTCATGTCAAGGGAACCAGGATCAGTTGCAATGTTACTTTAACAGCAGAGAGAGATGATATACCATATGGAATATATGAATGCTTAGTAGACCAGAATCCAGGCTCTCTACTGTACTCTCTACTGTAACTACTCAAAGTTAAACCAAGGTAAAGAAGACTGTTATCACCACTGTTGAAATGCTTCAAAAAGATCCAATACATCAGTGTACACCAGGGACTGAGTACAGAGAAATAGTTTTTGTTCTGTTTTTTTTTGTGGAAGGCTATAACAGCAAGTTTCTGAATGTGCCTAAGGCAAAAACAGAATATTCAGCTTATAACCATTCAGCACATCTTCTGACGTGTGTGCACCCTCACACAGTGAAGTCAGAGGAGAACGGACACATGGTCAAAAAAAACCCCAAAAAAACCAAAAAACAAAACTTGCTTCATATACAAGTCACACACACATACTATACACACGCATACTCCCCTACTTCAACCTCATGTTTGCCACGTGAAGTAATTGGCCTGACTCGGAGGGAAATCTCTATCTGAGCAGTGGTCTTGGGTTGCAGATTGCCATAGGTTGCTTTCTCAGAGGACCTGACCCAGCAAGGCTCCAGCTTATCTACTGCCTGATAGAAGGTTCTGCAGCTTACACCATAATTATGACAGACTTCACACACACACACACACACACACACACACACACACACACACACACACACAGAGGAACATGTATACACATCAATAAAAAAGTGACTTATACACAAACATTTTTAAAGCACTTTTTAAAACTTTGCACATTCATATTTGTGTGTATTCATTGACTTAAATGCACACACACTCAGGCACACACACACACACTCTCACACACACGTACAGTGCCTTGGGAGTTTGTCATCCTCAACATCGCCCACTCAGGGGTAGCCTTGGATAGTCCATTTGATGTCCAACATTCAGCAAGATTAAAAACAATCAACAACAATAACAGCAGAACACACACAAACAGCTCCAGCATATGGCTATTAAATCTAAAAGGCGTTCATGCATCAAAAGGAAAACTAGATTTCTATCATTATTATCAACACTATGGGGCTGCTTCAGGGGCTCATTTTAGCAAATATCATTTCCTATAGACAACAGATTGGGCCAAGTGATGGGTTGAGAGTGGAATGAGCAAATATGCTAATGCAATGACAGAATGTAATGCAGTTCCATGCACAGATAAATAAACATAGAGAGAAGAAAATAAGTACTGCTAATGGTTTGCAATGTTGCAGAACAAAACAAAGATAAGGTTGAGTTAAAGCCTGAGAAAACTGTCAAGTTAGTCGACACCCACCGTGTCATGTTTGGCAAATTATCCTGGAAATATAGAGTTCCACAAATGCATGAGATTACAGCTTCCCATTCTGACTGTATCTGAGGGCAGGCCTCTACTCGGCTCAACAATGCAACCTATTATAATTTATGAGCCTGGGACCAGGCTGCATGCCTTTTGGTTCCCATTTCATGTGATATTAAACCTCTAGCGCTCCCGGCCTGTAGGCTACAACAAAATCCTGGCGACCAAGTGTCCATATCAACATGAGAAACACGACTCTTGTTGATATGTAAAGCAAGCTCGTCCCATTCAAAGAGTGGAGTATGGAATGCTTTGAGTTCAGTTTGAAAATGGATATAGTCGGCAATGTCTGTGTTCAGACCAGAGGATAACATCATGGTGGATATCAAGATGGCTGCTACTAACATGAAAACACCCCAGCAATGTTTCTTGCTGGATATACTATCCCGCATTGTGCCCTTTATATAAGACCACCTCTCCCCGGTGTAATAAGTGACGTGTCAGAGGTCAGCCCTTGAGTTATGATTATTGTGACCACAGGGGAGTATGGAGCGTAGGGTTTGGGGTTCCAGGCATGTCTCATTCACCCTTCAGCTGTCACAGATCCCCTCCAGTGGCCAGGCCTCCACTGACTGACAGGTGTAAGTAATGACTTAAGTTCAGAGGTCATGAGTCAACATAAGCACACAGGCCAAGCACAGCTGCATGCAACCTTTGATACACAGACCTGGCCTCCCAGAGGACACCGTCATTTAGTGAAAACTCTGCAGATGTAGTGCTTGCACACTAAAGATGTTAATTAATTATAACAGATTTCTGCTCCGAACAAGCTATTCATGTCTTTTATATGATTTTGCTGCACTCCTATTCATTTTAATCAGTGCTTTTGATGAGTGCAAAATTAGTCGGATTCCCTTTATTAAAAGAAAAAAAAATATATAATAAAATCATTAATTTATCAAATGGATTCATTTCTGATGTGAGCTTAATGAATTGGGCAAAAACAATGCTTCTTTCAGTCGCTATTTATCAACTTGCATGTGTTGTTCACCTGTGCTGCTCTACGGGAGGAGAGCAGGACTTGGAATCAAGATGGAGGAAGAAAGTGGTGGATGGAGGAGGGAGCAGTGCTCATTATGGCACAGCACATTCCACAGAGTGAGAGATCAGCCTGGAGGCCCTCAGCAGCTGACAGCAGCTGCATTTCCCAGCCTTATGAGGGTGGTGGTGGTGGAGATGGTAAGTGGAGAGGACAGTAGAGAGGAAGGCAGGGTTGGGAATGGGATGGAGACGTCCGGAGGGACTTTGTTATCATTCGGCATTCCTCTACTCCTTTCATCACTTCGGATAATGCCTCACATGTGGGTGCAGGGGGAATAGGGAGGTATCAAGGGGAAGGGCTGGGTGCGGGGGAGAGGAGGGATCTTGTTCTAGGTAGACATAATTTTTGAATTGTATTGAAGTTTTGAAGGCAACGCCTCCTTTCTCGCTCCCAACGCTTGTTCCTTCAGGCTTTTTGATCTTTGGCTTGTGACAAACACTCGTGCCACAGGCATCTGATTTAGAATAATTAAAGGTTTCACTCTCGATGACGGAATCTGTGAATACACACCAGCAATGAGGAGAAAAAAACCCTGTATTAATGGACAAAGAGAGGAATAGAGTCATTTGAAACAACGTAACATTTTCAGCTGGTGTGCTCCCAATGCAAGATTCCACTTTTCTGTCACTATAATCCGCCCTGTTTCTTTGTAATGAGTGACAGGAGGAAGGTGAAGGGCTAGGAAAGGCCAATATGAGCATGTCAGAGAGAGAGAGAGTAACAGAGAGAGGGCATTTAGATGGCTGCCTGTCTATAGCAATTACACTAACCAAGACTGTGTCTGTTGGCTGTTAGCGTGTGCTGAGGCTGTTGTGTCCCTCTCCACTGTCTTTAACAACCGATCGACTCTCCCCTGAGAGCCACTTAGTCTGTCCTCCATCCAGCCTCTTGAGTTACAGCTTACCCACACACATGCTCCCATCAGAGGAGTCGCCATCTGGGCACACAAAGACACACAAACGCACACACGGATGCGGGCTACCAAACACACATGGAAACACTCAGAAATTGACACTTTTAAGTGCATCCATGAACACAGCAGCAGCACTGTATTGACCCCACAAGGTCAGAGACTTCTCAGGGTCCTGCAGCCGTGAGATATGAATAATTTTTTTCCATACTAGCTCTCCACGATAATCACAGCAAGCGGCAGATTCTAGTGGCATTCGTTAAGTGAAGTGGGTAAAACGACGGGGATGTTTTCCATCATACACCTGTAGTTCCATTCATCACAAAGTACTGCTGGTGGACAATGTGAGGATGTAGGATTAGATATCTGCCTGTCTGAGCCATTATCAAACTGTCAGAGGATAATTTCTCTTGAAAAAATTATGAATACAGGGTTATTTTTTTATTTTTTATTATTTTAAATACTTTGATCACCACAAACCAATTTCTATTCACCTGTATTATCTTTGTTCTGGCTGCAGAAATCTCTGAGAAAGATATCTGAAACCCTGGAAACTAGACAGGTCTGTCTGTGGCTAAAAATTCTTTTTTTGCTCACAGTTTTCTGTGATTTGTGTCAGCAGAGCATTCGATTTTTTGAGCTTATTATTTAATATTAATACATCCACTAACTGACATGAAATGAGGAGAAAGAGAGATGGAGAATGACATGCATTGAATACCAGAGCAGTGCAGTTTGTGCCCACATTGTAGACCATCAGGACACTGTAAGTGTTTGTGTTGATAGTCAGCCTGTTGCTACACACAGTTCAACATGAGATCTTTTCTTTGACAGAATCTAAGCTGGCCACAGTACCACCAGTACTGGTAAGAAGGACCTTAGTGTTTAACTGACACAGGTGTTTTTTTTTTTTTTTCATTTTCTTTTTATTGAGCATCAACAATATTGTACATTAATAAACATACAGAAGGATCACAATGCTCCTATTTATATAATCAGAATCAGAATCAGAATCAGAATCGGTTTTATTGCCAAGTATGTTTTCACATACAAGGAATTTTTTCTGGTGATTGGTGCAATTGAGGATCAGGGGGATCAGTGACAGTGGGGCTCTCTAGCCTTGTTGATAAGGCTAATAGCAGATGGGAAGAAGCTATTTTTGTGGCGAGAGGTTTTGGTCCTGAAGGACCGCAGCCTCCTGCCAGAGGGGAGTGTCACAAAGAGTTTGTGTCCAGGGTGGGAGGAGTCAGCTACAATCTTCCTTGCACGCCTCAAAGTCCTTGAGGCGTACAGGTCCTGGAGGGATGGAAGATTGCAGCCAATCACCTTCTCCGCAGAGTGGATGATACGCTGCAGTCTGTTATTGTCCCTCTCCGTCGCAGCAGCGTACCAGATGGTGATGGAGGAGGTGAGGATGGACTCAATGATGGAGGTGTAGAAGTTCACCATCATAGTCCTTGGCAGGTTGAACTTCTTCAACTGCCTCAGGAAATACATCCTCTGCTGAGCTTTTTTGATGAGGGAGCTGATGTTCAGCTCCCATTTGAGATCCTCTGTGATGGTGGTACCCAAGAAGCGAAAATGCTCCACGGTAGCCACGGGGGAGTCGCACAGGGTGATGGGGGTGGGTGGGGCTGGGCTCTTCCTGAAGTCCACAATCATTTCCACTGTCTTCAGAGCTTTTAGCTCTAGGTTGTTCTGCCTGCACCAGGTCACCAGACGGTCAGTCTCCCACCTGTAGACAGACTCATCGCCATCAGAGATGAGTCCAATGAGAGTGGTGTCGTCTGCACATATAATATAATAACCCCCCCCCCCCCAAACGGACATGTTGGGACACCAGTCCAAAAAAGAGAGAAAAAAAAAAGAAAGCACATACATGAGTTTGCCAACACTGAGGCTGTGCACAAAACAAGAAGACAAGGTTCACATGGATTTGATCACAATCATAAATACAGGATGGACATCATTGAGTGGGCACAGTTTTAAGTTTACCTAAATGCTTCCACACCGGATCCCAGACAGAAAAGAATTTGTCCCTAGACCCCCTAAGAGTATATTTTATCTTCTCTAATTGTATGAATTGTGTCAGGTCACTAAACCACACAGATACTTTGGGTGGATTTTTTTATTTCCAATGTAATAATATTCTTCTACATGCAAGCAGCGTCGTAAAAGCAATTATATTTTTGTAACTTTTCCTTAATGTTGTATGTCTCCTATCTGTGGTACCAAATATGGCCATAGCTGCGTTGGGTTGAAGATCAATATTCAATGCTTCTGACAATGTTTTAAAAATGGTAGACCAGTAAGTTGCCAGGGCTGGACATGACCAAAACATATGTGTTAGATCAGCAGGCGCACAGGTGTTTTTTTATTGGGTATTTTAGCCAATCAGAACAGGGGATCTAAAGTATACATTTTATACGTTCTTTAGTCAGTGTGCCCACACCAATGAGTCATAAAGTTGAATCTGTTGTATATTCCCAGAGGAGCTCTGCAGCAGCCAGTTAACAGCGTCACATAAAGTATGGCTGTGTATCCCTCTTCACCAAGTATGAATACCATAATACCAACTGAAGTGCATCTATGCAACGTAGCTCTCAGTGCTATGAGCATCTGTTAAGATGGCAGGTGGCGGTTAAGAGCGGTAATGACAGCCATTAACCAATGTTTCACCGCTCTACATAATTCTGCTTCACATGCATCAGGACTGTGCAGTGCTCGTCCATAAGAACATATTCTGAGAAAGTCACTGAAAGAGTGGAGAAAAAGTGATGTACTGTATTTTTTATGATGAGCTCAGGAGGGTTTTAATTAATCATCCGCAGCCATGATGATACAGGTATGTACTGTATAGCAAAAGTGGGGGTAAAGTCTATCTGTCCTCCTTGACACAAAAGGCTGAAGGCGGACTTGGAGGGAAATTTACATATCTTTATCTCAACACCCTCATTAGGCAGAGGTCAGCATCATCTTCTGTCTTGCGTCACCCTTTGAGGGCAGTCGAGTTAAGGGCACGGTAGAATTTCTCCACAAGAAAGAGACAATTTACCTTCTGCACTTACCCGGAGCAAACACATCGGAAGGCCTTTAAATAATACAACAATATAGCAAAGTTTTCTCTTCCATTTTGAGGGTTTGATGTGATAAAACAGTACGACATGTCTCTTTACACATCAGGGAAGGAGACAAGGAGAGGAAAAGCTTGTAGCTTCTGGCATGGCATGCTGCGTGCACAGCTATAGCTAGAAACATGGAGGGATGTCAGCGGTTCAGATGTGCTCTGGCAGCCAAGGTTATGAGTTATGAAGTTGATATTAGAGAGGAGAGAGCAACGAGTGGGAAGTGTGTGACCTTCATCACTCACTATCCATTCTTTCTCCTCTTCCGCCCTGTCTCCCTCTGTTCTGCAAGCCATGAAGCAAAGGAGCCCTTTTGTGTGAACTCTCTAATTAGGAAGACCTTGACGTGCGGATCTCATCCATTGTTCCTCTTCATTTTGGTGGGAAAATATTTCATTGATTTTTGCAGCAATCGAAGGCGGGCGGAGCTGAGAGGGGCTCTGTGTGGGATTAGGCTCTGCGGGGGGTTTCTGGGACAGGTGGGGAGCTTGTGAGGCAGTGTGTGTGAAAGGCGGGTAATGTCTCTCCGCATAACCCCTACCCCTTCTCACCCCGTGAAAGAACCAATTACGACTGTGATCCTTGAGCCATCATAACTCACCTCTTCCTGCAGCTCCCACTGTTCACTCCATACCTGCTGCACAGCTACACGTCATCTTTCTTCACACATTGTTCTGATAAACCCAGCTCATTTACAAACATCTGCTTTTTGCAAGATTTTTGTTTATGTTCTCTCAAGCACAAGTATGATGAAAGATGGCCATGTTTTCAGCATCAAAGATAGTTCTTTTGGACAGCGAATGGCAGACTGTCGCAGGCTGACTGCTGTTGTTTTCCCAGTAGAGTGTACAGCAGTCGCCCGTTTCTGTCTCCCTCGCTCTCTTTCTCCTGTCACTCTAGACTGTCTTGAAATTACGCCTTACCCCTGCAGGTGCCAACATCTCTGAAATGATTATTCCTACCACACAGAAGATTGCTTTTGGTAATTATATGTATCATAATTAAATTTGATGAACTCCTCTGAGACATAAAATCTCATTTGACCCAGGTGCTGGATTTCTCTTCCTATACATAAAAGGAGAAATGTCTTCTACTATTAAAAGAGATACACTTTGAATCCCTCAACTGACATCTTGATTAAGCAAAGCAGTATTTCCACATTTAGCAAATTCACTGAGGTCCATCAATAACTTAATTACTTTACAAGTGAAATGTAAATTCTCCATCGTCAGGGTGGAATGAATTGAGCGGGATTAGCTCCGTTGTTCTGCAAAGGCCAAATTTGGCTTTTGAAGCAAGAAAAAGAAGCTGAAGGTTAATACCTGTTCAGCCAGACCACACGTGGCTGCATGAGTCAGAGGGGTCCACATGTGCACGATTACTGTTTATGGAGGCAGACACAGGGTGCAGTCTTCTACTCATTTACTGTTTTTTTTTTTTTTTTTTGGTATGAAAGTCCTATGACCAGGCAGACATCTGTGATTCTGATCTTTGCCCTGCAGAAGTTTTAACCTCATCTCTTATTTCTTCTATCTGCTATTGGTCTTCCCAGATCCATAGTCTTCATGCAGATCTGGAATTTAATATTATCATTCTGTAATGTATTATTATTTCTGTCTGATGTGTACTTACAGCATCTATTGCATGTCCATCTATCCTCAAAGAGGGATCCTTCCTCTTTTTCTCGACCTGAGTTGTCCTCCTTTTTAGAGGGTGTACAGTGCACAAGGGTTCATTGAATGGCTTGATGAAAATGATCAAAATCACAAGATCTCAACCTAAATTAACACCTATGGAAAATTCTGTCAACACCATGTTGCCATAATCAAAAACATCAAATGGCCGAACGTCTTCTGGAGGAGCTGTGTGTGTCAAAGTCCCAGAGACTTTTAGAATCTATGTAAAGGAGCACTGAAGCTGCTCTGCTGGTGCACGACTTTGCCTTTCATTTGAAACCCCTCTCTCTGCTATAATTCATTATTTGTATAATTATGCACATCAGAAAACAACACAGGCCTCCACAGAGCTTGTCAACCATATTCAGACTCAGGCCTCCTTGAGCAGTCTGTGCTTCGGGCTTTTCCTAGGCCCCCAAAATCACTGTAAATATGCAGACAGCTTACTGAGGCCCTGCAGCCAGCAAGAGCTGAGATTAGATTTAGGCCTCATACAATCTCATGAGGGGAGTCACTGGGGATTGACACAACTCTAGTCTTTGTATTTTCTCCATGTTTTGCTAAATAAATATTTTAGAAATGCTCACACATGCACACAGATAGTTTAAGGACGCATAAATAGAGCAACGACAACATTTGAGAAATGCACACTTGTAGTTTTACCATTCCTCTCTCTCTCTCCCCGCCAGAACTCTGTGCCATCGTCTTTGTGCCACGGTCGTAAGTTCATTATGTTCTTACACTGTCCTTCACTCAGTATTCCCTCCAAGTTTTCTACTCCCACACTCTGATCTGCACCGCTGGATGGATTGCTTTTTCTCCAACTCTCACCCCTTCTCTCAGCAGGGGTCCCCTGCTGTGCACCAATCCCTTTCTCGCAGGTGATTGCTCAGGGAATATTGATTAAGGTGAAGATTTGCTGCTGAGAAGTCACTTTTCAAACTTCCTGTGACTTTAATGTGAAATAAAATGAACCGACTCCTCCGTCAGTGATAAACACCCTGTTACGGATGAAGTATACGTTTAAGAGACCACTCTCATGTTTGTCTTTACTTCTTTGGCTCCCCGTCAGCCACAATCTGTCCATCTCATGCAATCTCTCTTACACACAGACACAATTATACACAGCTTTCATTCCTAATGTAATGCAGTTCTTCTTGTCATGAGGGCAGTATCTTCCTCTGTCTCTCTAATTGCTCTGATTAAAGTGACAAACAGGCCCAATTATGCTAAAGGCATAGGGGAAGGATACCATTAAGAACATCAGCATATCAATGGTCATTACATCTCTTTAACTATTAGTGGAGCCATACAAGTGCAATTAAACCACTCGTATGACCTTGAACTGTTTCCTGAGCAATAAGACATCTCCTGTGAAACATGTGGCAGCATGTCTCCAGCAGCATGGAGCATTCCCTAACAAAAACCCCAACCATTAAAGAAATATTCCCATTTAATACAACTTCTTCTTTTTGTCTTTTTCTAAAGGAAACAAAAACAATCTGTGGTAATTACTGAGATCTGTGTGCATGGCAACAAAATCTGACAGGGCAAGAGAGAAGCATTCAGACAACCAGACAGGTTGTAAACCAGCCAATAGGTTCATCTAGATTATGTAAACCACTGTATATAGAGGTAAAACCTAAAGAGAACTGACCTCTAATGTTGTGAGCGCACTGCTACAATACTTATCAAAGGTCAAAGTTGAATAAGGAGGTCAGCCTGTAAACTATAACAGCCAGTTTGGGTTATCGCCTTCAATTTGACCTGGGGCTTTGTTTAAACTCTGTCAGACTGCCTGAGTGCTTGTGTTTCCTGCCACCGCTGACTTTTTGTGGCTACATTTCTAAATCTCAGCAGTTAACAATGCTATAGAGTTACCAAATATGAGGAGCTGCTGGTTCTGGAAATGGTTTTCCACATTCTGTTTTCACATTTCAAATATTTCTTTTAACTGTATCTTCAGTGTTACCTGACACAAGAACATGGTCATTTCCCAGATAATGTAACAGTCCTGTAGATTTTATATTATGTAAACCCATTTTAATTTTTTCAACTTAGTTTCTGAGGAACCATGTTTTGTCTGTCATTTTGGTATGGCGAATGGCTTTAAATGCTACGATACCCATGAGCCATGGCTACCGTTGCCATGGAGGAGAAGTCAGTCAAAGTCACAAACCAGAGACTTTTTTGTTTCAGTTGGGAACAAAGGATGCTGCCTTAGTTGCTGAATTGATCCAAATGTACCCCAGAAATAAAAAATGAACTGCTTTAAGGCTGTAAAATCAATTTTCTGAACTTCTCAATCTTAAGCCTCAACCCGTTTGAATTGAATGCTTCTTGTTGAGATGTACCTTGGAAGTTGTAGTGAACTTGCACCCCATGTTTTTTTTTTTTACGTACACAAGCTTGTACCATTGATTTCTGATCAAAAAAGCTGATATTTTCTAAAGCTTTATTAATGTTTTGTACTGATAGTGTTTCACATTGATCCAAACCATACAAGTGCTTCTACTGTGAGTCACAACATTATCTTTGGGAAAAATGAATCAGATTTTTCATCTTGATGTCAAAAGATTTATAGAAGAGCAGCAGACGCTTTCACTACTTCCTCAGAAGGACAAAGTGAAGCGCTATTGCAAACTTGAAAAGATGGAAAATTGACTGTTTCATGAATCTTGTTGGCTTCCTCTCTGTTTGGCACCGCCCCAGCACAGCAGTCTCTCTGCTATTATGAAGCTGGATATTATCAATCAATTAAGAGTCAATAAACAGTTATGGAGGAATGCTGAGAGTTGGATACATTCCCATAGCTTTTGACTCACCTCATTAACCATATCATTACTGTGCAACGCACTTTCCTGTGTTGAATTGCTCAGAAAGTCCCTGGCAACCTAGAATTTAAGAGACTACTGTAACTGCTTGTGTGTGTTTGTACTGTATGTGTGTATGTCTAACTGCGTGTTGAAGACTGTGAGTTTAGATTGGAGGATAATTTCAACTAGTTTGTCAAAATATTGTCACTTTTTTTCGAGAGCCAATTTTTGGGGTTGTGTGTAATCCCAGTGACGGCTCATTTATTAGTGGCTGATGGCTTTTAACACGTGCTGCCAGACAGACCGGCAGTGAGAAAAAGCTGTTTATTTCCTTCGTCATTATAAAACCAGGCATTAGACGTCACATTCATGCACAGCGCTGACAGTAGTGTTATTGGATAATAACCCTTCCTCTCTGCTTTCTTGACTCACCATTAATGAAAACAGAATTATCACCCGAGTCACACACCATAAAGTGACTGACTTGTTTTCCAAGGCCTTTATTGAGTGCATTTTAGTACAATAGTTCTCAGAAAGTTACAGCTTACAAACTCTTGACACGTACTTGTCACAATTTACAAGTGGTAGCTATACAGAAACAAAGAAAAAACAAAAAAAACAAACAAAAAAAAAATTCTTAAACAATGTACCTGTGCACACATAAATGTCTGTACACAAATGTGCCCGCTATACACACACATTAAATCAGTCTCTCTCACACACACACACACAAATAAACAAACTATGACACGTGCACACGCATATTCAGCTACACCATCCATTGTGTACCATAGAGGGAGGTTATGACTGGTATCCTGGAAAGGTCCCATTTCCCCCGGTCTTCCCCCACATTGGCTGCCGACTGCAGTTCTTCTAGGTGTTCACTGTGTGTGTGTGTGTGTGTGTGTGTGTGTATGTGTGTGTGTGTGTGTGTGTGTGTGTGTGTGTGTGTGTGTGTGTGTGAACATGAAGTGCTGTGTGTATGCTGTTTTATGTGCGTGTAAATCTCTAAGTCTGCAGTCTGTAACAGAAGCAAAAAAAGAGAATGGAGTAGTTTAATAAGTTTAGTTTTGCAGGGAGTCATGTCAGGTGAACACGGCTTCCACTGGTCTGACCTATAAATGACAGGCACGAATTCAGCCACTAAGAGGATCGTTGGTCACTCCTCAGACAGTTACAGCACCATGAAACATTTAACAAGCTCTGTTCCTGTGTTTTGTATCAGTGTGTGATAAATGACTTCCATATGAAACAGCATTCAGAGAGGTATGGCGAACCGCCTCTCCATTCATCACACTGGGAGTGTCATTACAGTCAGATATTTAGAAAGACAAACAGAGCAAATGGAAAAGAAAGAATTACACTGTTGCATAATGAATACATTCTATCATCTCATTCACAGGCACTTGGGTTGAAAAGCAAATACATAGGACTGAGCCGAATAGAGGACTAATGCATTCAAATTGAATCACTGGCTTCAGTGAAAGGGATTTATGCCAATCTCAAGGAGCATGTGATTATATTTAGGAATACTTGGTAAATCAATGACTTGGAGAATTGAAAAGAAAAGGCAATTGATTTTGTTCATGAGCAAATCCAGATGCTTGATTGCAGTATTTTCCATTACCAAGCTAAAGAAATTAACATTTATATAATGAATGAGATGTTGCCATATACACCACACTGCAAGACGAAAGTGGCTGATTCACTTGAATGAACTAACTTTCTTTCATCTAACCATCTCTTCTACATGCTGCTACTGCCCTGCAACCCCACCCTCCTGTACTGACTCATCCCCCTCTCTTTTTCACATATGCACACACTCTGCTGGGCCTCAGCCTACTTTCTCTTCAGTAAGCATCAGGCTGGAAACCAGACACGAGAATAACATAATTAAGGGTTCCTTGGTGTGTGTGTTTATTTTTTGATGGTCCCATCAGTCTCCCTCACTGTGGCTGATGCCTGTCAGATGGGGGTCCCAGCAGATGTTTGCACCCCTGCCTGGGCCCACTGAAGCATGGAGCCAACCATTTCTCAGGCCGGCCCTGGCCCGGCCCAGCCCAGCCCAGCCCTGCCCTGGCCCAGGACAGCTTGGTTACACCCAGGATAAATGAGCTGGAGATCTGCCAGCCAGCTGGAGTAACCAGGAGAGAGGGCAGGACAGACAGAGGAGGGGGAGGATGACTTGAGGGTGGTGAGTATACTTAATAATCTGCTAATGGGCCTGCCATCAATTTCTAATTTTGGATGCAAGGTGGTTAGAACTGTCGTCACTCATCTATCTCTTAAAATAGGGCCAAAAAGGATTTCAGCAGGGTCACAGCTAGTGCAAAGATTGATACTACAATAGCTCATGATAATTGTCTGAGAGCTAGGAGACTTCCTGAGAGACCTCCTTTGACATACAGCCACGTCTGAATGTTGTCACAGCAACATTCAGGTCAGTTTGCTCTTGATTTTAAAGGCCAGGCTAGCTAATATTATTCCATCAACACTTGACATAACATGTTTTTTTTTTTTAAAATGTAACACTTCTTTCCTTTCCCAAAGCCAGAGATAAGAAGAAAGAGCCCAGAAGGAAGAATGCAGTCCAATTGCACTGCAGTCATAAAGCACAATGCCCGGATTAGGCCCAGAGTTTCACACATGTGTGATACTCTGTAGCACTGTGGCAGTTTGGGCTCAACCTGCTTACACATGTGCATATAGTGAGAGTGCATAGATTTACTCAGCAATTTAGCTTCAGCAGCCTATGAGAGGCTGTGCTACACTGTGAACAGCGTGCTTGTGTGGGCAGTTTAAGTCTGCATATTCATCGGAATGGCATCAGGCGTCTGTTGGCAAACCTCAGCCCAGATGTTCATTTCCACTGTGTAGAGAAGTGATGCTGATTCACTCCGATTTCCAGTGCCTTGATTAGCTACTCTCCCATGCATCTCAAACCTGCAGCAAATCTGGTCTTGGCCAAGATATTTGCGGCACCCATGAGAAAGACTAAATGGATTTGCCTGAAATAAAATCTGCCAGATATAGAGTAATTTGATGTTAAGTAGTGTTTTTACTGTGTCATCAGCTACTTACCATGGATTTGGGCCGGCCAAGGCGTGGATTTCCCTTCCCCTCTGGATGGCGCTGAGCACTCCCAACACAAAACAACAACAGATCAAAAAGAAAATATAACATAAATCATATCTGTACAAGTAAGTGCTCACCAGCAAGAGACAGCATGTGTACACCCACATTTAACATGATCTCCAATATATGGATATTTTGTCAATTATTTTAACTCCTACAGCAATTTTCATATAGATCTAAAATACCAATTCATGATTCCTTTTACATTTTCCTAAGATTCAGTCAGGATTGTCCCTGTGCCCCTGGAATAAGCCAGTGTCTGTTGTTCAGTCCTCCGAAAGAAACCAGGGCACTGTTGGAATCTACACATCGCATGTGTCTATCATCTAGTCAACAAACATGTCTTTGCCAAAAATGCAAGCAGAGAGTTCTGTACATACATATTCATACATATCACCTTCAATATGAAGGTTTATTATGAAAGATATAATCATATTTAGCAAGAGATAAACATATTTATATTCTCTGAATCTGGGTGGGGCTGGCTAAGAAGTCCTTTGGCAAGGCCTTCCACCCAGGACTCCACAGGTAGTGTTAAAGTTAAAATACGAGTGGACGGCATCTTGCTATAGTGATAAAACAAACAAACAAACAAACAGATGGCAGAAGACAAAAATATAACTAAGCTCTGAATTTTCACCAGTTCATTTACGATACATTTTGTCAAAATCTTCAAACAAGCGAAAGATGATGTGAAAGTTGAAAATGGTGCTCCACTGTACATCCCTGTATTCTTCATCCTCTAATTTTTCCTACTGGTAATTGCTTTTTCTTCTGAGACTTATTTCTGGCCACGTCAAGGCATCTTCATTGCACACATTGATGACAGTATGGATATAATCACAGGTCACACGTTGTTTCTAAGTGTCTCACACTTCTGTTTACAATTTTCTAGTCCAGACAATATAGAAGTACAATATCACTCATTTTACCATACAGTCGGAACTTGTGAGAGATTCCCTGTGTCAACATCTGATTGTTGGAGTTATTTTGGTTCACAATGACATGAATGGCTGTTCATACCCACAGCATAATGATGTCTGTCCTCTTTTTGTAGATCAGTAAAGGAACAGTATCAAGTCTAGACCCTGAACTCCTGACGTGGATTGCATGAAGTGTGATAGCTATTAACCAAGTGGTAGTGTAGACCCTGGTCTCCTGTTGTCATGGTTTGTGGATTAGATTAAGACAATAGTCTCCACTCTGGCGCGTTCCGATGGATCGGGGGTCATTCGAGGGCTGCAATTGTTGTTGGTCCTGCGAATGCTGCCCGTTCCGTGGCACAGCGCCCCCTGTAGTCATGCCATAGTGATGGGTGACTGGCTCATCTGCACCCTCATGGACTGGATATTACTGAGGATCTTCTTCTGGTGGCCTGCCAGGGTCACTCCTATTCTCAGCAAGTCCCTAGAGAGAAAGAGGCAGAGTGAAAGGAAATTGAAAACCAAGAACATATTTTGAAGCAATAGATGAAAGGATTTCCATCACATTGAAAATGGAATAGCTCATCTGAGTATGAAGCTATTATACTGTCAAAAACTGCATTTCCTGGTGCATTTACAGTCTTAACATCACTGTATATGAAAACAAGTTCAGGATGGAAAGCTAGAATCAATGTAAACACAAATTTACAAAATGTATTCTATCACTGGAGAGAAGACTTAGTAATCTTGTAATGTTGTTTTGTATTGCAAAGAGACTGCATAAATGCCACCAAGCCTCAAGCATACATTTTTAATAAAAAATGTTGGAAGGATTGTATAGTTTCGCATAAATTTGTAGACCAAGCAGAATTGTTAATTAAAACAAATACAGTACAATATTTATGTCTATTGATACTACACATGCTACGAGAATTGCCATCATGGCCCAACCTTTGAAGTTCTGCACATAAACAGCAGTGAATAAATATGCCTCTTAAAAAGTGTATATATAGGATTTACATCCATGTCCATAGTTTGGAAAATGCTTGATAATTATGTCATAATACTTGAAAAGCACAGATGGAAACATTCTTAGCAAAATGACTATGTTATTTTCTGTTCTAATGAGTCATATTTTTATGCCTTACCCATACAGACTTTACTTTGATGCAATCATTCAAATACTTCAGTCACTGGGCGCATTCAAGCCAAAAATACATGCACTTGACGTTGAGTCATTTTATACAAGTGTGCCCATCAAGTGCCGTATGGGTATGGAACTCTTCTTCTCTTGCACACGAGCAGGTGAACTCACTCTGAGGTCATTTGAGCCACCAGCTGCAGGGAGGTAAAGCCTGAGTTGAGGAAGTTGTCTCTGTACTGGCTCATCTTGATGGCAGTAAGCCAGTCCTCTACTGAGCTGAAGGTGTTGAAGTCAGGTATGGATCTGTCCAACAGTGGCTGAGAAGGCCTGGAGGGGAGGGAGAGAGAGAGAGAGAGAGAGAGAAGGAAGCGGGGGTAAGAGGAGATATAGTGTAGCGCTTTGATGCAATATTAAGCAAGGGGGATTTAAAGAGAACGAGAGCAACTGTGGTGAGAGTTTTTGCAAGGGGGTGTGTGAGAAGATGCAAGATGAAGAAGGGGAAAATGTGCGTGTGTGTGTACTGTATGAATATTTGCCCTGGAAAGTATTATGACCCAATCTATCAATCAATATCTGTCTATTATAAAAAGTTTACAAAGAGCATAGATTCTCTTGTTTCACAGGAGAAAACCTTCACTCCTTGGCCTGACTGCCAAGTGCTGCAACTAGCTAGCTTCAAGCTAGCTGCTTGAAGAAAAAGATGCTTCATTGCACAAACTCAAACTCACATGGGGACAAAAGTTCACTTTACAACATGGCAGCAACCCAAACACACAGCCAAGACAAGTGGCTTCAGGACAAGTCTCTGAGTGACCCTCTGTGGCCTAGCCAAAGCCTGGAAATTGAATTGGAAAATCTGTGGAGAAACCTAAAGCTTGCAGTTCACAGACAGTCCACATCCAGTCTAGCTGAGTTTGAGAGGATCTATGAGAAACTGTGAAAGAAAATTGTCCAAAACAAGGTTTGCAAAACCATCAAGACCAATGGTGCTTGTACAAAAAAAATGAATAAACATTCTGAATATGTATGTAAATTAGATGTTTCTGTATGTTTTAATTTCTCTAAAAATTTGCTATTTCATGATGGGGTAAGAATAATTTATGTATTACCATGAAATGTGGGAAAAGTGAACTTTCTAAAGCCAATATGAGGGGTGGAATAAATCTTGGTGAGGAAAGGCTCAGGTTTAATGCAATCAACAGTAACAAATTCATGTTTATTTTATGGGAGTATAAAAAAGAAAGCATGTACGTGCTGGGTGCTGACAGCAAGTGTAAATACCGTGTACATAAACAGATGAAAAGTATATTTGTACTTGTCCACTTCAGGGTGAATGCGTGTGTTATGTGAAAAGTGTTGAAAAAGTGTTTTAACTCACACTGCAGGGATGTTGGCTACAGCTTTGAGACTGGTGGGATTACGGATCATCTTGTCCAGGGTGCTGACGATGTCGTTGAAGCGGGGTCGTACATTGCGGTCTTTCTGCCAACAGTCCAGCATTAACTGGTGCAGGGCGCTGGGGCAGTCCATGGGTGGTGGCAGACGGTAGTCCTGCTCGATGGCATTAATCACCTAAGGGAGCAAGGGTGGGAAGGGGTGGAGGTGTTATCTATTCCATAACTGATATGATAATACTACACTCAAGTCATATAGTAAGTACAATCAATTGATGTCACTAACAGGGTTTTTCTACAAGCTGGCTGGTCGTCAATAATATACTTCATTAAAAACGAAACACTAATTTGACGGAGTTTCCAGTGACTGATGACATTAAGCATATTGACTCTGTAATCCTGACATGCTCACCCCTGCCTCAACAACATCCCCACCCCCACCCCATACAGACACTCTCTCTGGTCACTCAACTGGCAGTTAGCATTCAGGCTGATGTGCCCTTCCTCTCAACTCTAGCCAATCACGTGTCACTCCTGGAGGACAGAGTGAGGAAAGAGAAGGAAAGGGGAGCAGAGGTAGTGTCAATACATGAAGAAGTCACTGGGGAATGGGCAGATTGCATATAATTAACACTGTGAGGTACAGCTTTCTGACACATCTCTTGAAGGCTGCACAGGCTGTCCAGGCCTTGTTAGACAGGAGCTACCACAAAGAGTTTCAGGGCAGTCAGAGTGAGAGTTAGAACCAGAGTTCATTTGAGTTCAGACAGAACTGGAGGAAGATTTGGAGACTTTTGTGGAGCACAAATAATTCAATGATCTTCGCATTTTGTTTGTTAGCTATAATGCATGGCTTGTAATTAATGGGTCAAAGATGAAGTAAAAATAAGTATATTATATCAAAGTAAAACATGCTTATTCTGCAGTCAGGAAGCCCCCTCATAGACAATACAAAGAGTAGAGATTGCTACATTGCACATTGATGGACCAAACTCTTAAACAAATATATATATATATATATATATATATATATATATATATATATATATAACTTCATACTGTCCATAGATGTAATATTTCTTAAAAAATGCATAGTTGTGAGATAAGAATCTGGTGTGAAATCAAGTATAAAAGATACAATCATTAAAAATTAGAGGCTGCTCTGTAGGTTGGCAACTCCACTCCAGAGTTGATTGCAACTCAGCAAAATCTTGACAAATGGTGCATATAGAGAAGTGGTTGTGTGTGTGTGTGTGTGTGTGTGTGTGTGTGGACTGAGCAGCCGCACATGCTGAATGGTGCCAGTCCTCTTCCCTGCATTAGTCCCACCAGGCAGTGTTTGCTGCTGGCCCACTGAGGCAACATCTGCTGGGTTGGACGCTCCTTGTGGAGTGGGGTCCATAGAGGCCTGGTGGCTGGCTAGTTGTCTCACTAAGACAGCTTAGGGAGAGAGACCTCATACTATGGGACTATATCCAATGGTTGTGTGTGTTTGTGTTCATGCCTGTGTGTTTATGGGAGTCTGTGTGTGTGGACCTTATCCAAACGGACATGGGGAACAAAGCAGAGCTCTCAGCAATCATTCATTGCTCTCAAAAGCCGACCAGGAAGGAAAGGGGCTGGTGTGAGGCTGCCTATAATAAGTCTGCTTTCAAAGTCAGAGTCAAGGACATCAGTGATGATGCTATGAGATGGGAACTGATAAAAAAAAATCTGTGATTTATTACAGCTTCCGTTCTTAAGCGTTATCCTTGATTGTGTATCTATGGGGTGAAAAGGAAGTACAACCGCATCTGTACGGAAATGGCCGTTCTATTAATGAGGCAGTTTATTCAGATTCAAACTTGGGTTTTTTTTTATTACATCGAAGCCAAGAAAAGTGATAAAGCCCAACTTAAATGTTCCTTTTTATGATCTTATGAAATAGGCACTTGAACCTCCTAGAAAACTGCTACTCCATCAGTGGTGATGCCATGCCACATTAGTGCGTACAGTTACACCTTTCTGCCTGGCCTATCAAATAAAACTCCTTTTCTCTTCATGAATGATTGGTCACTTGCTGTTTGATGTTCTACCCCAACACTGTGTTTCAAATGGAAATATGTCACATTTAGAGAGCAAAGGCCTTTAATGCTTTTGATTCTTACAATCAAACACTTACATCTTGGTTGGACATGTCCCAGTAAGGCCTCTCTCCAAATGACATCACTTCCCACATGACAATGCCGTAGCTCCACACATCACTGGCCGAGGTGAACTTTCTGTAAGCGATGGCCTCTGGTGCTGTCCACCTCACTGGGATCTTCCCACCCTGAAGAGAGAAAAAAAGATGGTGAAAAGAGAGAAATTCCTGAGATCTAAAACAGTTTTCTTCCAAGTCGGCCGTTACCCTCGGCAACACTGTGCTTGCTTCGACTGTCTTCCTCCATCCATCTAACTCTTTAGCCCCTTATCCACCCAGTGTATCAATCCTCCAGCAGCCAAAACATTCACCAGATTCTGCCTCTGTCTCAGCAGCAGCTCCCAACAGTGTTCGCCCTTCACACATCGACCAACATTACATTTAGCGTCTCCTCTCCCACAGCCCTGTTTGAATAAAGGAAGATAGGCCTGGGCTTCTGCTCGTACGTCGAGCGTGTCTGCCTGTAATTGGGCTACCTGGGCCTCAGGCACGCCACGCGCCCTGTTGATTGAAATTGACAGCTGCTTGTTTAAAATTCCACACACACACACTCACTCACACACTTGGGAACATATGCACAGGCACAGACATAGATGATTGTACGTGCACACCCACTCACACAAACAGACAGACACGCATAAATCCCTGTTTGTGCCCCCACACCCCCCACAGCACCACCCCTTATATCTGGGTTGAGCTTGCCAACAGTTTAATAATGCCAATTAGCTGAACCTGAGCATTTGCAGATAAGCTGCTGTTGGAAACAAATCCAAACCTAGAGAGCAACCTACACAGACCACCCTGTTCCCTGCTGGCTTTCTGAGAGCGAGAAAGGGAGGGACGAGTCGGAAAGAGAGAGGGGCAGGGAGATGGAGAAAAAAAAATAGAGAGAGAGAGAGAAATAAGTGAGAGGTGAGGAGAACGAGATATAGAAAATGGCTGTTCTGGGTGTTTCCATACTGCAGACTGATGTTTGAAATGCTGGACAAGAATAATCATAAACAGCTGCAGGGCCTCCTGGGACTCCACAGAGGAATTTGTTCATTGTGTGACTTAAACTGAACTCCATCAAAACAACCAGCTATCATTGGTCACTGTGTGGCCTATGACCCATGACATCACCAGGTCAACAAAACCCCAGCGCTCCTTTATCTCACTCTCTTATCCTCAGTGCTGCTGTGGGGCCTGCAACGACCACTCGGCATTTATGTCAATGTCTCAGGAAATAATTTATGGTTCTTGATGTAAAAGCTCAGCCATATTTATGCTGTTGAGAGTGTGTACAGTTTGGTGCAGATCCAGATAATAATATGGATGACAGACATGCAGAGATATGTGCTCTACTGACTGCTATTGTAGTGTTTGGCCCTTTTGTTTCCACACACACACACACACACACACACACACACACACTTGTACTTCTATCTTTGTGAGGACACTCATTGACATAATGCATTCCCTAGCCCCGTAGCCTAACCTTAACCATCACAACTGAGTGCCTAACCCTAACCCCGACCTTAACCTAAACCTAATTCTAACCATAACTCTAAAACCAAGTCTTAACCCTCAAAATGTGATTTTAAGGTGTCTCAAAAAGTGAGGACCGGCCAAAATGTCCTCACTTTCCTAAAATGTCCTCACTCTGTTCGTAAAATACTTTTTTTGGTCCTTACTATGTAGCAAGTACAAGTACACGCACACACACACACACAGTTACACAAGTGAATTAATCAGAGTTCCAAATTGATTAAGTTGTTAGTGCATTTTATGAGACTGAATCAGAGAATTGGCTATCCCTTCTTAAGGGTGGCACCCCAAGGTGGATTTAATGTAAATTAAATCCTCTTATTCAATGTAACGAGAAGGGCTTCCAGAGAGTGCAGACCTCTGCCAAGGCCAATGTCAAGGAACATTTTTCCAAGAAAAAAAATTCTAATTCATAGTAAATGATCTGGATCTGGCCCAAAATGTAATAAGAAGAACTCCTTGGCCCACGCCCCATCCCTCCACCAAGTTCAGTGCAAATCGGATTTGTACTTTCTGTGTAATCCTGCTGACAAACAAACAGACACGGGTGAAAACATAACCTGCTTGAGGAAGGTAAAGCCTGAGAACCTACCGCTGCGAACACCATACTGAAACAGCCATGTCTGTTCTTATTACTTTTTTCTGATAGCCAAAAATTGATAAGCTGTTTCACCTACAAAATGTTCTACACAGCTTCTTTTGAGTGGTTTCCTGTGCATGTGTACAGTATGTAGGTTCCACAGGTCAGTGCTGTGTGGCAGTGCAGAGGTGGAGAGGCTGAGCCCATTAATGAGCACCTCTTCAGAGTATGACCTTTTGAGAGGACACTGACACTGAAGAGAGATTTAACATCTGACCCTGAATGGAGACTGCTGTCAGGACACACTGTAAGAAGCAGAGGCAACACTCAGCTCTCACTGAGCACAGTCGAGAAGAAGTTATGAAGCACTGTAGGAATTAGGCAGTGGTGGGACAAACAGAAAAAACAAGAAAGGAAGGCAGAGAGCAACAGATCAATAGTGGAATGAAGGCTATCTATGCCCCAGCGACTTGAATGCTTTTCTCATATCTCAGACTTGTTCATATCTGAATTGTTTCATCTACACTGAGACCCCAGGACACTTTCTCTTGCCCTTCCTTTTGTCTGAGGACAATGGAGCTACACAGACACTAGCCAAATGTCTTCCCTATGAAAATAAAATGGCCAATCCCCTTCTTCTTCATCCGTCACTCTGTCAGAGGCAATGCTTCGAGTCAAATATTTTGTTTGGACGAACATACACAAGATGAAAAACGAATGAAATAAACACAGAACAACATGAAAAAAAGAAACAGCAGCTCCAAGCAAAACGCTATTACAGCCTCTCTTTGTCATTCCTTGATTACTCCCTGTTTGCCCTGTACATCTGGTCTCACGCCCCGGGACCCTGTTGGGATATGAGCTGAGTGTCGCTGAAATAGCCTGAGCAAAGACGCAGGATCACAAGAAGCTCCCTGTGCGCCTCCAATGAGAGAGACTTTGGTAATAACATTTCCAAGGCGGGTGAGTCAGAGGCAGCTATGCAAACCTGTAGTAATTACTGCTGTGGGCCAGTGATAGCTCTGCCAAAATCCTGCTTTAATAACATGAAGTGCTGAACAGCTCATGCATGCAGGGAAGGTGGCAAAAACATAATAAAAAGTATTGGCCCTTTTTTTTTTTCCAGTAGAAAGAACGTTAATACCATGAGGAATGAGTTGGGGGGGGGGCATAGTAGTAGTAGAAGTGATGACGGGAATTAAAACAGACCTAATGTCAACACAAAGGCACGAGTGCTTTTTGAAGCCTCAAAGCATGAGGAGAGCTCTCTGGATATGGTATATTGTGCTGGCTACTGAAAAAGCAACAAGCTGTTTTCTGTTTGCCTTGAAGTGAAAAAAAAGCTACTAAAAGAGAATTCACACACTTCTATTACCGCGGGCAGTTATCTATCTCAGAATTTGTGCAGATGAACCCGACCGTAGCACAGCCACGGGAGCTGCAAAACTTCCAGGCCTTGAAAAGAGTAATCTGTAAAGATATCAAGTGATACTCAAGTGAGAAAAACACTCTTGATAATAAATAAAGTGGGTGACAGTGGCTTATTTTCCAGAGATGCTAGATGGGTCTGTTTTCTGCTTGATATATGTTGGCATTATGAAAAACAAAGGAGCGTTGGTGTGAAAACCTGAAATAAATATGCCACAAAGATACCTTTCTATCTATTTTCCACATAGCTTTTCCCCATTTACCCCGCTCGGTGACATCAAGATTTTTTTTTTTCTTTGTGTGATTACCCACATCATGCATGTGGATAACACGTCCAGCCATGTTTGCACACAGAATTCCCTCCCAGAACAACCTTGAGCAGACACAGTAGTGTGCTGTCAACCTTATGTCACCAATATGAGATTACAGTCCATGACTGGTTCCACCTGGTTGTGACTGCCTGTGACAGGTTGTGACCGGTTGTGACAGCTAAGCAGTACATCTGGAGTGCGACTGCAACAGAGATGTGCTGGGACTGTCAGGTTAAGAGGTGTCATGGTGAGACGAGTGTGTCCCTGTGACAGCCAGATGAAGGATAAACATGTGGCCAGGTTATATGTACTTACTGGTGTCTGTTATGGTCCTTTGGCTCAGTAATGTATGTGTGTAGACACTGATGCATGTTGCAAGGATATGAAACGCCTATCATGTCGCTGCGGCGACTTGAGCTTTGCATTTACCATTGTTCCATGTACCTTGACTGTCACTGACATGTCGCTGCAGAATGAAGTCAAATCTAGAGCAAATATACCAACCTGTAGTACAATAACAGTCATCACTAACATGCACCAATGTCCCAGATAAACTTACTGTAACTGGAAAAGAAGAGCCCAATGTTTGGTCTTGTTTTCACTTCACAGAAGGTCTTTAGAGATTACAAATAAACTTTCTCCTTCATCTGGAAGTCAAATATGTAGATCTCCCTCCCCCCCTGTCTTTCCCCACTTGTTCCCCCTTCTCCCTTCCTTTACTCCTCCAACTTCAGTAATCCATTTCCAAACAATGCACTCTCAAATGGACTTGAGCACGTTTACTTAGGCTGGGGAGAGTGCTCCATCAACATCTCTTTAATGAAATCCTGAGAGCAACGATCTGCCCTGGATGTCTGCCCAAACAGAATGAGAAAGAGAGGGAAGGAGACGGAGAGAGAGGCCAAGAGAGGACGAGCGACACGGCGAGATGGGGAGTAAAATAGAACAGAAAAAAAAAACAAAGGTAGACGGTGACAGAGATGTTCGTTTCTTGGACACCCATGGGAATGTCTGACAGAGAAGAAGACTTTCACCATATATACACTCAAGCAATGCTGAACTTGAAGGGAGCATTCGTCAAAGTCCTATTTTATGTTCTAAAGATCCCAAACACACTGGCTTTTTGTTTTTAGATTTGATTAACAAAGATTTCTAAAAATCTCTCCATACTGCGTGGGAAGATAACAGAGGGGAGGGAAAGGATACTGTACGCCCAGGATAGCCTCTCATACTTACTCTCCTTCTGAAAAAATTCAATCACCATCAAGATTAAAATACATATGCCTCATATTGCCCGGAACCGTCTATCTGTAGCCTTCTGATCCCATTTCAAAAACAATTTCTGCGAGCAAGTAAAATCCAGTTCCTCGACAATACAGCGAGAAAGAAACAGATATTCCGCTACTTTAGTGAAATGGTTCATTTATTCCTTATTATTTAGAGAGTGTGCTGAGACATATGGTCATAGAGGAGGGAGAACAATACCAATTTTGCTTGACAGATAAGATTTAGTGCAGGACAGAGAAGTTTTAAGTCAGCACCAGGTGAGAACAGTGAAATTCCAGTAAAAAGTATTTTGCTCCCATTAAATTAATTTGACAACCAGTATAGCCCACATATTTTACTGTTATAGCTATGCACAGCTTGTGGCAAACATTAACAGCTTGTCAGTATTATAGTGTGAAATGTTCATCTCCACCTCAATGCCTCAAATCCATACACGTATCTCACAAAACACAGGCCTTGTTATGCCATTTCTGGGCTCATTTCGAATCGATCTGATGCAGCCCTTTCGGGCTGTTGCAAAGCCTCTCTAGCCTAAACATATTGCACAATACTGTGCATCTGTAATGTCATACAGTGGTGAACCTGCTATAGTAACATAACCTTGTAGATTTGTTGCTGTCTTGAAGTTGTTTGCAATATTTTTCTTTATCTATTTCATTTGCATAGAGACCATAGGCCCCGTCTATGCTTCTCCCAGGAAAGCTCTCAGGGCCGCCTATGCTGATTTTTAGTTACTAGAGTTACTTCTTTGTAACTCACATAGCTTAAAGCATCATCTTTCTTTTTATTATTTACTCCATTAATTATCTCCTTTCCCCAACATCATTAGCACCTGACTGTGTTTCGTTAAACAGAAAATTAAACTCCCTCAAGGAATCTGCACCAATAGACCTCAACAGCTCTGGCATTTGCTGGCACCATTTAATTAAACCTACCAAGTATCCCATCTTACTTGTACTATTCCATGCTAATATTAGAAAGTGACCTTGCCCCTATGATTCCTCCACATGTTGTGGAAAACAGTCGATTACATCTACATACAGTCTTATCAAACTGGAGCAAAACCTGAATAGGCCTGATTTGTCCTTTAATACTGAGGCTACATTTGTTAAAGCTGCTGGGAAGGTAGTAATGAAGAATAATGAGAATAATATAAAAAAACAAACAAACAAAAAACAACAAAAAAACATTTTTAAAAAAACCCCAAAAAACAATGATCATGTTAGCAATTTTATTTATTTTTAAAAAGGTTTTAAAGCAGATGTTCTTATTTGGAAGTTATTGCTTTGGTTAACCAACAAATTAAATCTCCCTTTTGTGGCTCTGCAGTAAATTGTTTCTTTTTTTTATTGAGACGCAGCCTCACCAACAGAGAAGGTATCTCTCTCTCTACTGATTTAATTGTACACAAGGCACTTCATTGTGAATCCTGCTCCAATGCAAATGCAGTCCAACAGCCACAGATGGCAAATCAATGCCCACCTTATACTGACTCCGGGAAAACATGACAGAAGGTATAAATCAAGGTGGAGTGCTTTGGATGGTGGCTCTCTCTTTCATGCTGGGACCTCCTCCATATTCATCTCCATTCTTGGATATTTTTCCGCTGCTACATTTACCCCAAGACTGAACAAATTAAACTCTACAGTCTGAATAAAATTAGTCTGGAAATATCTTAATTGGTTTCAAATACAAAACCAAGAGATAAAAAACAAACAAGGGGGGTAAGGGGGGGTGTTTGGGATTTTTCTGTGTTTATAAATAAGCGTGACTAGGGGGTTCAGTTCCCAGTTCCCTGCAGCAGCGCCTTGAGTTTAGCAGGACACTCAGGTGGAAAGCCAGCTGAGTGTCATGCTTGGTCACTGCACTTATACTTATTGGGGGGTTGGGGAAGTGATGATCTGTGCAGTGAACTTCTCTGCATGATCTCTAACAGATGAAAGTAAGTGCCTGGCATGTGTATGTGCTAATCAAGTTAAAAGTGGGAGTTGGACACGGCAGGGTATCTCTACTGCACACCACATGAGAGTGACATGAGGATGAATCCACATCCAAGTGTCAACTTTTGACTGAAACTGAATTTGTGTTGTTCCAACTACAAAATATCTACCCTCCAACTACAAAAAATACCAGACATTTGCTTTGGGGATTCAGCAAAGAATATGTGTGTACACAGGTTGTTTTTGAACATCAGAAATAGCCTACAGTGAGCCTAGGTGTTGATTGTGAATTATAGAGGGGGAATGACTGCTGTGCGGCATCAAAGAGAATCACAGGATTGCATCTTCTCTTCACCTATACCAAGAAATAAAGAAAAAAAAAAAAACTGCTCCTAATCTTAAAATGGGTTAGACTGGAGCACCTGCCTATTAATTGCCAGTGAATGTGAGATCTGTATTTACAGTTGAATTGCAAGTTCTGTTATCACCTCTGTGGAAACAACTGGTGCCTTATTTAAATGTTCCTTTAAACACACTTTGCTAAATCTGATCCTTGTGTAAATTTACCTGCCTCACGGTAATCGAGACATTTTGAGGTGTGTATCATGCTGTGTGTCAGAGGCAAGTCATGGAAACAACCCCAGCTGGGTTATACTGATATGTATACTGTTACAGGTTTAATGTAGCCTATAGGCAAATTTGTATTTTATGTTTGCATATAAATGTGATATGGCAGGAAAAAAACAATCTAAAAGAAAGTCCCTTTGTTTCCTTTTGGCATGGTCCATATGGATGTGTTCCCATTTCACTTCTTGTTTACTCAGAGACTCAGTCCCCTTAACTTGAAGTTCAGTGCATAAATATTTCACTACAAGTTGAATTGACAAGCCAAAAAAGTGCATGGGCCTGAAGCCGGGGGGGGGGGGGGGGGGATGCAAATAGAAAACAGACAAATGACAGAAACAACAGCGAGGTCGACATAGTGTGAGCACTGAAGCGGAGCTGAGAGAATGTCACTCAGGTCACAGGGATTTGACGGATGAGCTTTGTTACTGGCTCTGTGTGACCTCGCCTTTCAACCCCTCTCAGCCTCAATGACACAAACAAACAAACACACACACACGCAAAGGGAAAGACACCTGGGGGGCTTGTGTGTGTATACCCAGAAACACAGCACACACATACCTCTAACCACACATACATGCCCACTCACTTATAACATACAGTACATTCTCTGTTGACATGTGAGGCAATGACAACCTTTCCGCATCGTCAGCTGAAGGACAAGCAGAAATTCTTGACCCATACCTGCCTTCCTCACTATGGTCCTGCGGGCACGAACACTCAATAGAAAGGGTAACACTACTTGTCTAAGCTGTTATTGACTTCACACGCTATACTTGCACGCCAGATTTTGGAAACATATCCACACACACACACACACACACACTCCCTATTGACCACTCGCTCTCTTATTTTGACCACAAACTGCGCATTAACCCCCACGGACCATGCCCAGATCACTTTCACTCACCCATGACCACAAAACACACAGTAAAACATATGACTCATCATGGCCATGAACAGCTTGACTCATCATTCGTCACATCTTCACTGTGTATGCTGTATTGTGCTGCTCCGAGAAAAGCCTTGAAAAGGAGAAGAAGAAGAAGAAGTGGACAGCTAGAGAAAGAGGAAAGACAGATAAATGGATGCATGGATGGATGGTCCCTTTGATAGATGGATTGGTGAATAAAGTGAGTAATATGGAAGTCTTTCTGGTTAGCCAAGTGTTCAAAAATCAATCCTCTCCTTTGTCAGGTAAGCAGGGTTGCTCACATCTCATGGGCTACCACCTGCACCATACAACCATGTGTATGTAATGAGACAGCAATGCAAATACAAATACAGGAAAGCCCCAGCTACAAAGAAACAGACAGTCTTTAAAGTCTTTAAATTAATTAGCACACCTCACCTTAGTGAGACCAGTGCAAATACAAGCATTGTCCTGTGAGGCTAATTAATCACGACTTTGGTGAGCAGCCAACAGAGAGGGAGGACGGCCCCCTTCTGTCTGAAACCTCCACAACATTGCTCCAGAATGAACCCACATTCAGGGTTAATACAATTACCAGCATGTCCTCCCAACCATACATCCCGCATCACACCACAGGCACTGTAATTGGTGTGCCTAGAATTGCAGGGAAAAATTAGAAAAGCATTAGAGGGAAAGAGGTGATTAATTTGCTCGAGGAGGAGGTCGATGGTGATGTAAATCACTGCATGTCAGCGCAATTTAGTTTCCCTGATTCCCTCGGCCTTGCCTGCCACGCCAGCCTTGCTTGCTGATTGGTTAGTGTCAGGTCATAGCTGAGGAGGTCATGGAGTGAAGGGCACCACGCAAAGCTTAATTACAGTACAGGATCCTGTACGGGACCCGTGGACCCCAACATCCCCCATTGCTTGCTTGTTCCCCAGAATTCATGGGATGGGGGATCAGAAGGACAAGTCTTTATGAACTGTGCTCAAGTGTTAGCTGATTACACTGACTTACTGAAGATTTCATGTGGATGCTTATGATAATAAGGCAGCACTCATGGGAAACACAGCCCAAGCTTTGACATGCATGTTTTAAAATCTCAAACAGTGGAAAAAAACACACCATCAAAGAAAAACCCGAGTGTGTTAGCGTCAAAGAGGGTCAAATGTCATACTTCGCCTGCTCTATTGACCGTCCAGATAATGTCCTCAAGGAGACTTTGTTTGCATTGAACAACATAAAAATGCTGACCACAATCTATAATCCACTCCCCACCTTTTCCACCCGGTTTTATTAGCAAGCTTAGTGGCGCAGACAGCAGAGGTGCTGCTCCTCTTTGTTGCTAAATAAGACCCATTCAGCAAGGTTGAACCACAGGGGTCAAGCATACAAAGCAAGCTATTCCTGGAGAGCAATTAGGTCTCAGCCAAACCAATGAGAGGTCAAATCTCCTCTAGCCCCTGTGACACTTCCTGTTCACACCTGGGCTACCATCTCCTGCCAATCTGTAGCCTCCCCTGGGCTTACACCGTATGTTGTGCACGTGTGTGTCTGAATATGAACTAAAATAAAAATTCTAACAGAGAGCAGTTTACGCCTGAGCCTCACCACAAAGATGGAAATAACGTAGATGTAAAGCACATTGTTGTGTTTTTATATTTAGATGAAGACAAATTATTTTAGAACTCTCTTTTCGTACCTGGGTAGCACTGACGCACAGGCTGACTGCATGCTTTTGATCTCAAGGTTTGCATGTCTTGAAATACCTCTGAAGCTAATCCTAAAATAGGCACTTTTTATAGCATAATATATTCATATTATATTCATATTTATTCATAACATATATAATGCTGTACATTCACTGTGTATACAATGAATCATGTCAAGACAGAGGACCCCAAAGTGGTTTTATGAAACGAATGAAAATCTCTACTCCTAGATAAGACTGGCAGAATAGGCTGTGTCGAGCCACTCGGGGCTGTCAACCCAAAATTAAAGGAGGACAGGTAAAAATACAGGACGTGGCTTTGTGTAGGCAAGGCAAAAAAGTATAGCTAAAAATGTATGTACTTGAGAATAAAAAAAATCAACCTTTGAGTTGAACAATATAGAGACATGGTCCTGTGTTTATCAGTTTTGTCTGCAGAAGACTTTATTGTCTGCAAAATGCAGGCAGCAACACATGTGATAAATCGGCAGCAAAATGGGCTAATTTACACCAAAGTCTCAAAGCAGAGTCAATGAGGTGATAACTGACACATACACAAGTGCCTGCGCACACCCATCCACACAGAGAGAGACACACATGCATGCCTCTGCACATCACTGCTTGTATACTCACACACTCTCACACAAACACACACACACACAGACAGACACTTGAATAAAAACACACTCACAAACTCAGGCATGCCGGGAGTCCTAATGACCTCCGCCGTGTGTTTGTGAGGGTGTAAGAGTGTGTTTTGAATTAGGAAGAGGAGAGGCAGAAGATGAACTAATGACGGCTGCTAATAATTACAGATCTGTAGTGTGGAAGAGTTAATGAGGAGCCAAAGCCTCCCATGATGCCCCAGTAATAATGAATGAGGAGTGAGAGAGAGGAGGGAGGGAGAAAGGGGGGGGGTGGGAGCTGTCAGTTTGAGAGGCCGCAATGCCCTTTGGTTTCTCTGCACTCTGGGCATGTCAACGAGAGAGGAGCCTTCCCAGAGGAGGCTTGTCTCCACACTAATGAAGATGTGACAGACCTCCGGTCCGTGACTTGCAGAGTATAGGAAAGAGGAGGAAGAGGACGAGGGAGAAGATAGAGATAGCTCATCTAAAATGAAAGGCACTGAAAAGGTGAAAGGTTTCTGAGACCTCCAAAAAGATTGAGACAGTGTCATATAAAAGCAAAACTGATTAGACTGGTAGCTGATGGTTTTTAGGATGTTTAGGATGTGATTGCTGTAGGTGTCAATATAAAATTGACTGCACTCCTTCACATGCTGTACATCACATGCATCCATGGCACTCAAGCAAAATAAAAGATGAACATTGCAAGTACTCACCAGAGAGCTGGTATAGCTGGGATCAGAAGTGTCATCCTGTAGGTAGCGGGACAGACCAAAGTCGGATACTTTGCACACCAAGTTGCTGTTGACCAATATGTTTCGTGCAGCCAGGTCACGATGGACGTAGTTAATTTCTGAGAGATATTTCATCCCTGCTGAGATCCCGCGCATCATTCCCACCAACTGGATCACTGTGAACTGACCATCATTTTGCTAGAAGGACAGGGAGGAATACAAATGAAAAAAGTTATCTAGATATTATCTTTGGCATGATTAACATAAATGAGAATAGCTGGGGGATAGAGAGATTTCAGCAAATGCTAACATATCTGCTTCTAATGATAATGAACTAATTATGTTGGTTCATAGCTGAATTATAGATACAATGTTGACTAAAAATTCCAGGCTTGAATGTTGAAATTTTAAAATACCTACTGTTTGAATCTGACTATCTCTTAGGAAATAATAGTTCACAATTAATTACATATTTGTGCTATTTTCTACACATTATACAGACAACATGTAATTTTAATGTCTTCAGAAATCCAGTTTGTGGGACTCTCCTCCAGAATTAGAAAAGCATGGACTGATGTGATGTGCTTTTTTCATTTTCTTGTAGCAATCTTTTTTCAATGCAAGTAATTAAGTTCACTTATAACAGGTTGTTGTTTTGTTTTTTGGGTTTTTTGCACAATTTCTTTTACACTTTTCCATTACAAAATTGCCATCTTGAGCTCTTTTCCTGCATTTCAAATCCTCTTAATGTCCAGAGGAAGAGTATACTTGTATTAGATGAACAAAAATAGATTCTTCAACCCATTATTGCTCATTGTAGGTGTTAGAGCCATTCAGGCATGCAGGCTTCTATCTCTCTAGCATCCATGCATGGTGCCCCTATCCCTGTGTGAATGCTCTGAAGAGCATGCTTTGAACCCCCGAAACACAGTAACAAATAAGAGGGTAAGGGAGATCGATGGAAACACAAGTCGGATGTGGCGGTTAGCAAAGCCAACTTCAAAGAGCCCCTTTAAACCCACCCTAGATCAAAGTGGAATAGAACACCAATCCATGAGATTGAAGGAGGGAAAAAAGTGAGTTGAATATTGATTAAGATGTATGCCTGCTCAATCTTGACTATAAAAGAAAGAGTGAAGAGTCCATTAATAGTTCCAGGCATTAATAGAGAAATTAAAGGCTGATAGGGACAGCTAGTGTGGAAATTTTCAAATTAAGAATGATTTAAATCGCGGCCATTGTCATGAAACATATTCTCTGTTGGCACTGGATAGATTAAGAAGGCTCATTCCAATTTGTATTAGGAAGGATTCTTTGCATGAACTCCTTTTGTGAGACTGTTTAACGATTAATTTCCAATTAGCTCCCCAGTCCCATAATGCAAGGTTGCCTCTGAACTGGTGAATAAGACTTCTGAACACCCCATGTAACTGTTTCTGACTTTGAATGACATAGTACATATATGTTTCCACTCACCCTGAGGAAGGAGTCAAGAGCACCGTTCTCCATAAACTCAGTGACGATCATGACAGGACGGCTCTTTGTGACAACACCCTCCAGGCGGATAATGTTTGGGTGGTCAAACTGACCCATGATTGACGCCTCGGACAGGAAGTCCCGCCTCTGCTTCTCCACGTAGCCTGCCTTCAGGGTCTTGATGGCTACATAGATCTCCCTTTTCCCAGGAAGCTTCAAACGGCCCTTGTACACCTCCCCAAACTCACCTAGGAAGGAAATAGACAGAGGTGTTCAGCAGTTGCTCTGTCAAGAACTGATTTATTTTTCATAGTGAAAACGTCATCAGACAAATGGTTAGTAGAGTTTGATTAGATCTAAATCTCTTCATTTGTCAAGCTTATTTGCATTTCATGTCCCTTGGCAGAAATATTACCAAAGGAGCCATTATAGATCTTGAATTAGTCTATACCAAGCATGCTGAGTGTGGTCCAAGACTCATCTAATGTTGCTCCTTCAAGATATTCTTAACAGTGGGGCCCCCCTGACTCACAGTAGTCATCTATCCTAAAAGCCTGCCAAGTGTCTTCATAGTCACCAATCAAAGAATAACAGGCAAGCACTATCTGCTAAATATCTGGAAGTCTTTTGATTAATTATCACCACCTTGGTGTCCTGCAGAGACACCACACAGTGAAATCAACAAAAACGGAAATCTTTAATTAGTTAGTCCCCCTGCATCCTTACTGCCATCCTATCTCTGTCACTTCCTCACACCTAGCTTGCTGAGTAGGCCAGTCCACAGGAGCTATTCCAGGCCCAGTCTCATTACCAGGGGTATTTTAGCTTCTGTAGGCCTATATATATATATATGTGTGTGTGTGTGTGTGTGTGTGTGTATACACATATGGTATCAGCACGCTTTTCCTGCTGTAAAAAAGATGTGTTCGGTCCCAAGGTAAAGGACATGCTGGACAAACGCGGCCGTATTAGGCTGAGGCTATTTTAAGCTCCAGCTGCTCAGAATTTACTTCAAAGCAATCAGACCCTGATTACCTGCTCATCAATCTAAACACACATTTTAACAATACAAAAGAGGTAATTCTTACACAAAGCCTAAAACTACACTATCTATTTTGCATGTAAAGTAAGTGGAAAGGGATGATGTGAGGTAGACCATGTTAGAGAGCAACTCTAATAGGATCCCAAAACAGAGAAGCACAGGGAATAGGCCTCAAGACGTGAGTTCCTTCTAATGCCATCAGGTCCCAGGGTAGCTGGCCTATATACCGCGTGTGCACTTGACATGGGGCCTTCACATGTTTCCATCTGATGTGGCTGCCAGAAGGGCTGGGCTTTATGACCTTGAAAAGATTCAGGCCAAACTTTTTTGCACACAAGCACTCAGAAATAATCCACGTTCACACTCACCTTGCATACATGTACATATATAAGTGCACACATTCACCATACCTGCGCCAATAACTTCCTCGATCTTGACAGTGGAGACGTCAATCTCCTTGGCGAATTCTCGTACAGCTTCGTTGGGGTCTTCGTAGGTAAAGGGGTCAATGTAGATCTTCATCCCCGGGGAGCCTGAGAAGTGGGTCGGGCAGCCCAGTGGGGAGGGGCAGTTAGACATGTCGGCTCGCAATGAGAGTTCTAGAACAACCAAAGTGCTCAATGAGCTTTCCAGAAGAAGAACCTGCTCTTTTTCTTTTCTTTGGCTTAAGTCTTGTGATAATGTTTGATGAATACAATCGCCCTTCAAGTCGCTGCTTAAATCACAGTGTGACACAACATTACTTACAATCACTACAAGCTCTCAAGACCTGTAAATGATGACAACTGCATTTGTTCCGTGGTCCACCTCAGAGACAGGGGGGAGCACTACAATATGTAAATGAATATTAATGCATATTGCACGCATTAAGTAGTATAGTAGTATATGAGGAACAGCCTCAGTTATGAGTAGAGCAGACAACAAAATGGTGGTTTGATGATTCAGTACTTGGAAGAGGGAAACAGACCAGAAAAAAAAAACAGAGGGGGGTGGGGAGGGGGGCTGATGGAATAGAGGGAGGTATGAGAGTATATAGAAAGAGTAAATGTAGACAGATTTTTTTTCCCTTTTATCCCTTACCCTAGCAGTCTCTGCTCTTTGATAGTGGTAGAACCAATTTCCCAACAGCCTTTCCCTATAGGAGCTCATAAAGAGATAAAACCACTGCGCTATCAACTAGCTTTTTATGCCGTACTACGATAGGTGAGCTCAGTTCACAGAGTGGAGATGTCTGCAAACGGAGGACAAATTTTCTGTGTCGACAGACCGGATGGGGGGGGGGACCGCTGAAAAACACTTGTAAACAAATTCAGTACACACTGCCACAAGACAGACATTACAGCGTGCAAACAGACGTAAAATCATCATTTCTACACTGACACCCAAGAGCAGCCCTCTTCCTCAGAGCTGTTTAGTCAAAATCTTGGCAGCCATGATTGGAATAAACCCATCTCCATCTAGTCAATTTGTGCCTGCTCATTTGCACGAGTTACATAGAGAGAGGCGGGGGTCTCCAGAGACAGGAGGAGGATAAGGTCTGGTCTTGGAGGGATCAAGGTGCCTCACCTCGCTCTTGACCAAAAGCTGATTCTAGTTACCACACTAATTGCCTTGAACCCTGTCTGTGTGAACGTAATTGCTCATTAGAGATTCCATACAGATTGGATTCAGGTTAATCCATCGGAGGGTTTACAGCTTTGCATTCCATGAAGTCATTCTGTTTACAAGTGTCGTCAAGCCGTTCACTCAGCAGCATTACTGGGTGGGACTCAAAATCTCAGCGGGGAGCATATACTACAGTGCAGCAGTACACATAAGAGAGCACACTCAAAATCTCATTCACATGTGCACGCACCTCCACGTACACGTTATTTTCTAAATCTGAGTTTAGAGCCCATTTCAATGTATAATTTAAAATGCAAACAGTTTATCCCTCTGCCTCCCACTGGTACAGACCTGGTTAACCGGACTCATCTTTTTATGGCCATCTGATAAAAAATAAATTCCTCCCTTAATATTTCATAGGTTCTTCAGCTGAGTGTATGAAGCAAATGTGTCCAAACGTCGGTTCTATTTTTACCAAACATATAAAACAACAAGCCTTTTGGGAGGCAAATCCTGGCTGCTGCAGTGACTGAAAGGCCTATAACACGTACCATAATGTCATATCTTTCTAAATGAAATGGCTGAATGGACAAACTCATTAATTTAGGGACTTTAGATTATAAATCTCAACAAAATCCCTTAACTATGACACAATAGCTCAAACAGTTAAGAGTATTTAGTTCACTGGCATTAACAAATGATAGTTTACAGCACTGCACTTAACCATGTTATTTTCACCAATGTCCAGCATTTACCCTGCTATTAGTCCGCCCTGCTCATTCACTGAACGGCCCTAATGTATCCACAAATCAACCGTACGGCAGTAATGCTTAAATTAATCTATTACCGGCTACGGGTACAATCAAATTACTGGTCCTCCCCCACAGAATTAACATACTGCCTAAACACAAACAGCAATGTCAGTAAGTAAAACAGTGGCGTCATAAATGCTCATCTTTTTAAGTTAAAGGAACTCTTTCATATGGTAGCCTTTCACCAAACGCAACATAATTTCTTCTAATTCCTTTTGCCTGACAGTATTTGTAATTTAGCAAATTCAGTAGATAGCAATTACATGTTTTATACGATTATCCACTTTGGAGAAATTAACATAAACAATTGCAGGGCACTCTACGCCTATAGTGAATACATTCCCATTTCTTGTCGGTCCAAGATGCACACTAATCTATTCAGTGGCTCTGTGAATATAATGAGTTGAGTTTACTTCCTAAAAACAAACTAATTATCCATCGTTTGATGTCAGAAAATCATTTGTCAGACACACACTGTGGCTTATTAGTATGGAAATCACAAAAGGGATCTGAAAATTGTATGGGATTAACAGTCACATCGGTACAGGCAGCAAAATCTTTGTGTGGGTTTATCGGGCATGTGGTGCCTTCTGCAAGTCTTTTACTTTGTGAAAGATAAAATTCTGCTCAGCAAAAAAAGGGTTTGACCTATAACACTTGATGAAGATGAAAGATGTAGATGATGGGAGGGCAAAGAGAATGTCACAACGATCTACAGATGTTTATCAGTCCTGTTTATGCCTTAGCTAACTCTCAGAATTCACATGTATGCACATTTTATGCTGCGGATAGGAACAAAAGAAAAATCCTAGGGTATAAACATGTTTGTTAAATTTCAAATCCGACTCTCATTCAGTGTGAGCACCAGATGTTGAAGCACAGACAACAGCTGAAGCAACAAAGCGACAAACAGGGTTCGAACATAAGTGATTTAAGATGAGCTGGTAGTCATAGGCAGAGAAGCATTAGGGCATATAGTAAACATATAGTGCTTAGAAATGTCTTTCTGTTAATTAGCTGATGTTGACAGGCTGCTGGTGTGTGGAAAAGAGGAAAAGGGAATAGATACACTGAGGAAAAGTGTAAATGCTCAAATGCAGTGAGGTGTGTGTAATATGATGTGTAGATGAATACTGGTGATACAGATAATGCACTGATGTGGGCAATTACAACAACATCAACAAAATTACCCTTGGCTCTGAGGGAGTTAATTTCTCTGTGGGAATGACATGTGTGTTCATGTGTCTGTTCCAATCTGATGGTCATTACATCCCACCCAATGTTTGATTCAATGTTAAATGTTAGGTTTGATTTTCATAACCACGACCATTCAGCATCACTACTGAATTTACAGTATGCAGCAGCATCCCCAGTCTGGAAGCCTGTCACATTAGGTGGGCTGGAAATGAGGAGACATCACCTGACTGTGTGTGGCAGCAGCTGGAACAGTAAGCAGCTGGGTGAAAGCCAACAACACATTTTTTGGAGATTCACCCAAAACAATTGGCTGAGCAGCGCTATTTTATTGTTGCGTTGAATACTGTAATTACAAAACTGTCAGTCAAATCTTGAGAGAATAGAAGAAAACAATGCACCATGGGGTGGGGGATTACTTCACGAGTGTTGGAGATGTGAAGGTTGCAGTAATAAACCTATGAATAGGATCCCTTATCAGAGTTTTATTTCCTCTCCACTTCAAATTGCTCATTTGGTGATTAGGGCTGCAAGTGTCTCTGATCTTTTGTTTACTTTTACCACTTAAGTTAATTGCATTTGGTTCTTCCAGAGATAGCCAGTGACAAAACTGACTCTTCTGCCCACAGCAGTTTTAATGAGCCCCCTGCTGCCACTGCTGTAGCTGTGACACAAAGTAACCGTGTTGAAACGCTTTCCGGTGTTCGCCTCAACAAAAATCTATCCCCTCGAGTGAGCCCCTGTTCAGACTGCTAGGTTGGCAGGATATAGGGCTTTCATTTTAGACACAAAACTTACACACACACACACACCCTCTTGTGTGTATGTGTGTGAGAGTGTGTGTCCCTCCAGGCTCTTTCCCCTCATCAGTCAGCGCCAGGGGAGTGCTTAAAACACGACTCAATCACGGCTATCATAAAGCCCTGAGAGATGACTGTCAGTCAGTGTCATTGTGTAAAGGAAAGAAAATGTCATTTGCATCCGTATATGCCTGCTACCTGAGGTCAGTTCTTTTTTTTTTTTTACTTCACCTCCTTTTCATTAATGCAATATAAAGGAGTACCTGCTTTACTCACATGCCACATATCATAAATGATATGACAGCAGGAGATTACTGGACAAAGAAGGAAAAGGGGTGAAGGAAATATATGAGAGCGTTCAGCACATACTTTCACCTGGGCACAAAAATCCTCTATATTTCTAACTTTAACAACTGGACAGTGTATGGTGTGCCAAACACAACTGAATATATTTTATTATTATTGTTATTATGGTTCTTCCAACTGTTTTATGTACCAAAGATTGTTAAAGATAAGACAAAATTTGTAGAAGTGGTAAAAAAAATATTGCTCTGCTCAGGCTGAAATTTGAGTGGACTACACTGATACATTCAGCTTGATCTGTGGATTTCAGGATTTCAAGTCTCAGAGTTCAGAAGTTATGAGCCAAAAAGGTAAAAGTGCTTCACAAATAACCACATGGGTGGAAAAAAAAATGTTCAGAAGTTTTTGAGATATCATGTTAAAGGTAGAGTAAACTATTGCAATCGAATATACTTGTTATCAAGATCAGTTAATATTTCCCCATGGTCTACTAGCTGTCCATTCTGTGTGCTGACTTATCCACTTGCGACTGGTCTGCACACCAAATGACACACTAAGATGGCTGGGACAGAAACTGATGGGAAATACTTAACATGTATGATGGTGTTTAGATGGTGTTTAGACCATACAACCACAACGACTAACTCTATAGTTCTTGCTCGGCTTGTTTGTGTATGCCATTTGTTTGATTACATTTAGTTAGTTTTGCTTCAGTTATGAGAAAGTGTATTCACTTCCATGCCATATAACCTGCTCTGGATTTCACCGCTATGCCGGTGCTTTGGCAATGCGTGTCCATGAATTTGGGAGGCGGAGCTTCTGAAGGAGCACTGAAGGGAGGGGTGTATTTGTTTTGTTGTTTTGAGTTCAAATATCAACAGTCGTTCTCCAGCACTGCTTACTCTACCTTTAATTAACAGATGAATAAACACATGAGGTCAAAATGTGGGACAGAAAACTAACCACTGGGTACTATGAGCTCTAACTTTTAGGGTGGACTCACCTCTTCCTGCGCTGTAATGCTGCAACTTGTCACTGTACACTGCCTCCTTGGTGTATGCCCTTTTCCTGTGGGAGTAATGATTATTGAAAGAGAAGGGAGAGAGAGAGAGAGAGAGAGAGAGAGAGAGAGAGAGAGAGAGAGAGAGAGAGATGACAGGATGAAAGGAAGTGTAAATGAGGCCTTATTACTGATCATGGTTCTCTGTTTGGCCTGAAAATGACGTGGCTGAAATTGAGTCAGTAGCAGAGGGTTAGCAATGGTAAATGAAGTTTATGAAAATGAGCTGATTTTTAATTAGACCTTGATAGGATCTCTCTGCTTTTCATCTGTCTCCTCTGCCTCGGCATCAAAAGAGCCTGGCCCGTTTGATGAACACTTTGCTTGTTCAAAGTTGCAAACAGCACAGCAGAAAATTCCCCTTTCATATATTTAAAGCGGAGTAAGATAGGAATGTCACAATGTGACAAACTGCTACAATATTAAATTGACTTGACTTGAGTAAGTTAATAGGGCAAAGTAGTAATTGTTAAGTTCTCTATGGAATTGAATATTCCATTTCAAATATGCCAACTGGGCCTTCCTTTCCATCAAACTGATTGCTATTAATAAATGCTCTATGAGAATATGTTTGTGTAAGAAGCTCACATATGTTCCTAAGTATAACAATAGGATTCAGCTGTATTGCTAATGCAATTTTGAAAACATACTGTAACACATGAGTTTCATTGTCAAGTTCCATTTTCTGGGTATATCAGTGGTGGATTTTACTTTAACAAGTAGTCATATATGGTCAGATTTGGATTAAAAAATTGTGCAATCTATCATAATGTGACAGAAATCTGTCTTCATGTAATGTTGCTGTCTGTTTTTCAATAGTTATTAGCAAACGGGAAGCAGAAAGACTACTGTATTGAGTTGCATGGTGTTCATGTTGTTCTGCCCATCCCCTTTACTTGTTGCTTGCTATATGCTGTCATTACAGAGAATAAAATAGACTGGAATTGTTGCTATTTTGCTCTCACAGAGAAAAAGTTGGGAGCCTGAAAAGGGACAAGTGTAACGATGATTTCACTATCTTTGCAGCAGTTTCTGAATGTATTACAAGAGACAGAGAAAGGAAAACATGGTTACCTGCTGCACACGATGGAGATAGCAACAAGGGAAACAATGAAGACCACTCCTGCTGCAGCTGACCCTGCTATCAGAGGAAGCTGTTCCCTCAGCTCCGACTTGAAGTCATCTGTGTTAAACAAAGAGAAAGACAGATGGACAGACATTGAGAATGGCTTAGGTGAGGCTTAAGGACCATGACTGTGTTTATTTGGAGGTGTGTATGTGACCGTGTGCTTGGGAGGTAAAGGGAGAGACAGAAGGTAGAGGGGGCAGAGCAGAATGGTTAGACTGGGTGTACTGATGGATAAAGAAAACATATAGATCTCTCTGCTGAGAGGTGGTGACTGTAATCCGGTGAGCTTTTAGCAAGACTCACTGACAGACTGTGTTTGATAAACCAGGAGAGAGACAGAGTGCGAGAGAGAAGCATTAAACTGATGGTTAGAAAGAGTGAGGGGGACCTCTCAATCTTCTCTGCCACACCTGTCAGAAACGAACAGGCAAGAAAATGCACCTTGGAATGTTATTTCTCAGGTGTTGAAAGGGAAGTCATCCACTGCCAATCACACATATGGCCCAGACATGTTTTATGTGCATATCCAGGGCAGGCTGCCAGTAGTTCAAAGGACAGCCCAAATGCCTGCCTAAAAACCTCTACACAGCAGAATCCTCAGTTATCTTTGTGTGTCCCTGCCTTCCCATGACTTTGGCACCAGCAAACACCGTGGTTAAAGCAATGCACGATTTAGCATGCTGCAGGCAAATCAGCAGCTTCTAAATTCAATCCCCCATGTAGAATGGGCCTATTGGATTAAAGTGATAAAGGGAGAACTAATGCATCTTTGGAACAGTGCAAAAGCTGGGATATATGAAGAAACTCAATGTGACAGGAATTGCTCACTCTTTCAACTTGCACATTTATCAAGAACGTTTCAAGCAAACAGTGTGAATGATGTTCCCACTACTCAAGCTTCCAGGGGGTCTTCCTGTTCTCTTTTGATGCATATTAGGTGCAAGTGGTCCAGATCAAATCTCCCCTTCATCCATATGAGAATGGTGATAAACCCCCCCCCCCCCCGACAGTCAGAAATCACACAGCTACCTGTTCCAGTGGTAAACAGGCTCCTATTACAATCAGTTACTTCTTGAAGCCTCAGCCTATTAGAGAAACTGAGAACTGATGTCCCCCTTACTGATGGACCAATCACCTCTTTTTCATCATATCTGTCAATCAAGTCTGCAGTTTTTGTGAGTATGCATGCTTTCAGTGTGTAGAGGAGGCAAAATGACACCTTGCGGAGGTGTATAAAAACGTGCTGACAGGAAGACATGAGGGATTATATTTTTTTTTGGTGAAAAGACATGGAGGGAGAGCGGTGGTTGGGTGGTGAGGTAGTGCCTTCATGAGACAATGCAGCAGCTCAACGGGGGAAGAGGACCCTGGTAGAGGGGCAGGAGGTGGAGCCGTGGGTGTGATTGTCAGCAGTTCTCTAGCGTCTGCTGCTAATTGCCTTGACGAATGTTGTGCTATGGCAGCAAGCCAACGGATGAACCACAACCAGTGTTTGCGTGAGCCAGTGTGGCGTGCGTGCTCGTACGTGCACGTACGCATATGTGTTTGATGGAACGATAATTTGCAAACGTCGGAAGGAGCAAAGGGGCCATGACGTTGCCACTACATCTGCTCTGCACAGGTAAATAGCCCCAACGATCACCTTCATCATCATTATTATCCTTCCCATCTTCCCCTCCCTCAAGATCATCACCGTCTCATTCATCGTGATCTTCATTAACACAATACGATGTGGAAATGTCACCCCTGTCTCTGATAGATTATGAACTATGGCCACATGTGGATAGCAGGCTCAGAGTCCAGCATGGCACAGTGACGCAGCACTTCCTGTGAATGTTACACATATCCAGTCAAATGTTTAATCCACCCAGACTGAATCATACTGTGTTCATTTTAGTACTGATTTCACTTCCTGGCAAGGCTCTGATGAAGTGCTTCATGAAGTGATATGCAACGCCACCATCACCAACTCCCTGCACACATACACACACCTCCTTGCACTTACACTAATAAACACAGTTCCACAACCTTGCCAGTGTAGCAGGTGCTGCAGCCCCTCTTCAGCCCCGTCCCTCTCCAACAATCCAAGCCCCTCCCCCACATGGCAAAAAATTTATCTCATCAACTACTAATCACAGCTATGCATTCTGGGACAGCTCTCTAGCAACAGAAGGGCCGGGTGAAAAACCAATTAGCTAAGCATTTTGGATCAAACACAGTTAGTTGCACAAACAAAAGACACTCAGCATTTTACATATTCGAAGCACCCACACACACACTCAAACCTGACTGTGAAGGAAATTAATTTAGCTGAAGAAATAGAAGTGCAATCAAACATTAAGGTTCCCTTCGATTTCCCGTACTATTATTAATAATAATAATAATAATGCAACAACAAATACAAAGAGAGATAAGAGTGTTTGAAAGAGTTTGGGTGCTATGTGAGAAAAAGCGAGACAGAGAAGGATAGAGAGAGACTGAGAGAGCTGTTTCTCCTGGCTCGGCGATCCTTACCATCTGTGAGGGTTTGGAAGCACATCTTGCTGCTGTATTTGCCAAAGCCAGCCACAGTCCGTGCCCGCACCTGCACCACGTAGACTGTACCCGGCCTGAGGCCGTCGACGCGTGCAGTGTTAGTTTGGCTCCGCAGGATGGTGGAGTTAATCTCTGCATGGTCCTGAAAAGAGCAACGGACACAGGGAGCAGGTTAGAGATGACTTACTGGGAGGATGTCAGCAGGAAAGTGTTAAATCACACAGTTAAAGAAAATTGTGGAAAAACAAGATCTGGTGGTGGTAGCAGGAGTTCAACAGAGAAACAACAAACAAGCTTATCCAACATTGTAAATTCAGGAAACAGTACCGACAATGTGGTCCAATTGGAGGAAATTAGTTTAGGCTGTATATTTTAGTTGTTGCAAACCAGAGATAGTGGAAATGTAGTGCACTTCTGATAAATCAGAGGACAGATGAAAACAGTAGATAGCAGAGTGGATGCAGAACAGACAGTACACAACAGTTCAGGACACTTTTACAGATTAGGTTTAAGATGAAGTTTGAACCTCAAATACAAAACACTGCAGCAAGCATACACACGTTAAAACACACACACAAGCACACTGATCGCGCAAACGAACAATATACCTCATTCACTCAGCAATACACGAACACAATCTGGTAATTAAAGGCAATCATTTCTTGCAAATTACAAAGAGCAATAGCTACTTCTTAACAGTAATAGAATAACATTGTGTATGTTTCTCTTCTGATGAGGCACTTTAATTACTGCAAGAAGTTTGAACACTGCATCCTCTTGTTTTGTTGTCTAAAGCAGTCTAAACTTTTTAAATATGACAGTAGGCCAAGCCCACCCATGGAAAGCAGTTTATTTTTTCATTAAAGGGAATGCTGAAAAATCCTTTGTGCATTCACTGTTTGTTGTAATGTTCTGTTTAGGTATTTGCCCTCTTTTTTATTCACTGTTCTCACTGAAAATTTTCACCCTTATGGACATACATGTGTCTGTATGGATGTTCATTATGGATATATACATTTGTTCATGCATATATAATTTAAAAATGTATGGCTTGGACCATGGGACCTGCCCTCTGGGTCCTGCATCTCAGTCGTTCTCCCTTCAGGCTCAGGAGAATCAGTCTGCTGCAGTGTAGTTTGGGGCTTGCTGTAGGTATCTGCTATGGGGAATCAGTAATTACTTAGGCCTGTCACCTTCCCATAACCCAGAGTGAATATGACAGCCAGAAAATAAGACTACACCTACACTACACCCACTGCTGCAGGCTGCTGATAGCTAGATGCAGACATACTGAAGAGAGGGAGGGGGGCAGTTGAAAGTGAACAGGCAAAATTCCCTGTGTCAGTGAAACAGTGTAAATAGAGGCAGGCTGTTCTTTAAGCTTGGTAAACATACTATTGTCTAACACTGGACTACATCTTATAATACATGTATGAATAAAAAATGTTGAGTTGACAACAGTGTGGAGTGGAAAAAGTGGGCGAGGAAGAAGCGAGGGGAGGAGGAGGAGGAGGAGGAGGAGGATGGAAGATGATGGCAGGAAGCGATAAGAAACTCCAGGCAGAAGCAACCCACATCGAAATCATTATCCAATCTGATTGGTGTAATTGAATCATTCCGGTTACTCCGTCATTGAGCAGACGAGGTAAACACAGCTATGAAATCTGCCCCCCCCCCCCCCACACACACATAATAATGTGTGCAATCACATTAGCTCTTATTGGACACTCTGGGCTTGATGAAGATAAATGTTTGGGCTTGGGATGGGAGAGCATCACACCAACAGGCTTTCATTCGATCTCTGAGAGGAAAGAGATGTTTATAAATGGAATGGTGGATGTAACTGGTTTAGGGAGTTTAATCATTTCACAGCCCTTTTTGTCCATTAGATCACACAATCTGTCATTTCTCTGATGTGTCAGTCTACAAATACTCTAAAATTCTGAAACTTCCTATCAAAGCAGCAACTTGCGCATTTGAAAGAGCTGCAGAAGACATGACACCCCATGAGAGACTGCGACCGTAGTCACCTTTTCATCTGGTGTAAGACATGCTTGAGTGCATATGGACCACTTGGGGTCAGGATTTTCCTACTCCTGCCATCAGTCACTCAGCATTTCTTAGGTCCACACCCCCATCTGTTTGAATGGAGGACAGGTGAGCAGACAGATGGCAAACCGCCAATGGGGGAGCATCCCTTGAGGGAGCACCAGCTAGGAATGGCCCTTTCATGCTGCCAGTCAAATGGGGATTATGTGACACACACACGCACACTGACATACACACTCACATCTGCCACTTAAAAATGAGCTGGCATTTGGCACTCTAGTAGGTTAGGGGATAGCCAATAAAAGGCCATGCCAGGAGGGACTTCCAACCACAAGAGGTCCTCTCCTGCTGCCAGTCAAATGGGGATTAGGAGGACCACACCCTAACTTGCTAAATAAAGACAGAGTTGCAGGTGGGAAGGCAGATGGTAGAGCAGCCAATCAAAAGCATTGCCAGGGGTGACAGACAGGAAGCACTGCAGGGAATTTAGTCTGCAATATTCAGTAAAAACACTGAAACAAACTTAGCATGAATGGTCATCTTAGTTAATACTGTTTATTACTTGTTGTCTCAAGATGCTTCGCATGTTCTGAATGATGGTGAACAACATTTAGATCTTTTAAATTTACTACGGCAGGGAGCTTTAATAAATCTTCCACCCTTTATTTGTAGAAACAGATGAGCTAGCTATGTACCTACTGTACCACACCCACCCGGCTACTAGGAACCACAATGAGACCTGATACTGGACTGATTTGGATATATAGGACTGACAACATTTACCAGACTTACTACATTAGCACTGGACCTATTATAATCTTATTGCTGTATGCTGGAAGTCCAATACTGAAAATACTTTTCAGTTAAACCTTTCAATTCATTTCTTGCCACTGAAAGTGGACTGCAAAGGGAAATCTTGTTTTGAATTTCCTATCTGCTGCTTTCTGCCATTTCCCCCCGTATTTCCTGAGGTTTTTTGGATGAGTTTTTCAGTCAAAACCCATTACTGTTGTTGGCCTGTAAAGGCCACCAAGGCATTATATGTGATATTGGACTATAAAAATAAACTTGACTTAACTTGACTTGACTTGACGTGTGTGTGTGTGTGTGTGTGTGTGTGTGTGTGTGTGTGTGTGTGTGTGTGCCTACGCTTGTGTGTCTGTGTTTTTCAAAAACTGCCAAGTACCCAAAATGGACAGCATGGCCACCTGGCACAAAGACAGACATGATGGGATACCATGTGTCCTCTTCACAGGCTCACACACTTGCATGCATGCAAATAACAGGCACAGGCACAAAGGGGAAGAGTGGTGGGGGTGTATGAGGGAGAACATTCTAATATTATGTTTGTAAAGTGGAAATGAAAGAAAGAAATCTCTCCTATTAATGCTCCTGATTAAAATGTATTGCCTAAGGTAAAAAAAAAAAGAAAAGGAGGGGAGAGAGACTAGATGGGTTTTATTTCCAAATGCAAATAATTACCATAACCTTATGAATTGTAATCTAACAGTAAAGAAAATGGTAATTATTTTGAATAAAAATACAATGGTGATAAAATCAAATATTAAAGACATCAAAGCCTCTTAAGAGTTTGGGGGGGGGGGGATTAAAATAATGTTAAAACAAATTCACCTCACAGTAACAAAAAACAATGATCTTCCTCTCAATGTGATTCTGCAAAGCCACGTGCTAAACAATAGTGAGCGAGGTACAGTCAAAGAGGGGTGAGAAGAATCAAAATTTGAAGGGAAATTTGTTTGCTTCAGGTCTTTCAGTTTGTTTTTCTTGTTCTTTGCAGCCATCTCCTTTCGAGATGACTCTTTGTATGCATTCCATTCACCTGGAGACTGACAAGGAGGCCTGAGTGAGCAGGGCAGGAGACAAACAAAGAAGGAGAGAAGAAGAGAGTCTGAAGGAGGAAATGTGAATACCCTTGCTGGGGGACCGAGGGAGTGATGCACAAGTCCTGCTTTTCACAGGTTCCATTAAAAATCATTAAAAGTCTGCACAACATCTGTGTGTGTCAACAAAAGTGTTGTGGTCGCCTCTGAGAGCTGGCAGGAAGAGAAGAAAAGAATAATAAATACTTTCTCCTGGCTTCCCTTCTGAGGAATTGCTAATTGTATGTAAATAAAAGGGCGATTTCAGAGTGCCAGAAATGCAGATGGTGCTTCGGTCAGTATGCTACAGATTCTGGTGACATGCTGTAAAGTTGAATTCCTGCAGCATTACAGTGCCGCTGTCATCCAGAACTGAACCTGAACTGCTGCTGACACTTCCACACAAACACTGCCACAAGCTCTCTCTCTTTCTCTCACACACACATGTACGCCTCTTTCTCACACCAACACCCACAGAGCCATCAGTAACCAGAGCCAGTGGCTGCTCTGCCCCAGCCTTAATGGAGGGCCTGACCTCCGCTATGCTGAGTTATTTCCACCCTCCCCAAATTTTCAGGCAACCAGAGGAAAAAGGGTATCAGAAAAATGGAGAGAACGAGAGCATGGTATCCTACTTTTTCTCTGAAAACCTTTAACTCATTTCATCTTGCTTCCCAATTTACAGGGTCCTGGGACCACTTACTCTGTAATGAGAAGGTGGGTTGAAAAAGGAAGTGAAGCTTGTTTAGAGCAGTACTCACTTCAGCTTTTAGGTGAAATTGTCAAAATGTATTTTGGAGTCATTTCTGTCTCCTTCCTGTACACCACTGTAGCCTAAACTGTAGATGGAGGACTGGGTTAATAGTTTTGTTAATTTTGGAAATATTACTACTATTTAACATTTTACATAGCAGCTTTTTTGTAGGGATAGTGAATATTAAAGAACACATCTTTGCAATTGTACTGACAGTGTTTACAGTGTTTACTGGGACCATGGCTCAAAAGTATAAGAGTATTTACTTCAAAGAGGAAAATGAAAAAGAAAATGGAGTTTTATTACCTTAAAGATCTGTTATCATTTACATTTTGTACTTCCCATAATTAGGCCACAACTTTGTTATTAAATGTATCACTTTGACATTTGTTATTATATTAAATGACAACCTGCTGCAGTAGACAGGTATAACTAAAATATAAATGGTAGAGAATTAAGTCAGTTAAACCAAGAAGTTGTTAGCCAGTAAAGGATTATAATGAAGATAATTTTTAGATCTTACATGTTATGTAATTGGGCTCCATTTATCAAATTAGTAGTTTCAATAATTGTCTTAGATTCCTTTTATTTTGAAGTGTGTGATGCTTGTGTGCCAAGGTTTTGGAAGACAGCTTTATGAAGCTAGGTCTACTTGTGATCCCATAGGGCATCATGGGAGCACCATGTCCCCAATTCAAGACCATCTGGGGACTGTTTTCCAGTGTCACCCTGCACTCTCTCCCTATTTCATTTGTCACTCTCTGCTGTGCCCTGTAAAATAAAGACAATCATACTGGAAAACAATTAAAACCTTACTTTGTTTAAAAAAAATGCAAGCTTATCTCCAAGAATTAAAGTTGTGGCCCAAGCTATAGCATTATTACAAGACTGCGGAAAAAAAGAAGATTTTCCTTTCTTTCTGTGATTACCCTGAGGTATTATTCAACACAAAGTGTGACAATGCCACACTGCTGGAGAAGTTGCCATTGTAAATGGGTATATGAGGCTTCCTGTGAGATGGAGTGTACAGAGAGACAGCTCTCTGCTGTGCTAAGGACTAGCTGACTGTGCCAGGCACGCTGAGACAATCAACTCCAGAACCATAACAGTGTGACTACTCTCAGATTAATGCAAGCATCAGTGAGATGCATATAAAAGACGTTGAATATAGCGAGGCCATTTTTATATAAAAAAGGCAATTTTTTTATGATTGTATTATTCAGCCTATATGTTACCCATGGCCCTGTGTAAAGCTGGTACTATGCACAGGAGTGTGTGATAGACATGGTGAGTCATCCCTTCCATTATTGCCTTTTATGACTGAAAGGCCACATCATCACTTCACGGCTGAGGTGGAACCTCCAGATTTTCTAGACCTCTCAAGTATTCAGGGAATCAATGGAGAGCAGACAGGACTGACCTGGATGTGTGCAGTTCAATTCCCTGCTTCTCCATATGCAACATGGAGACACAGGTAAGCCAAGCTAAAGTGTGTGACACGGAAAATTCATGTGCATGATAAATTAAAACAGGTATGAAGATACACATGCTTTGTAGTTTATTATTTAGCCAAAACTGTGCACCAATGTCCTTGTTTTCTGTGGGCTGGTGCTCAATCAGGTACAAAAAAAATCAACAGTGACACATTGGACAACAGCAGCCAGCTGAAGAAAAGTCTGTTTAGAGCCTATAAAAAGCCTCGTCAGATCCAAAATAGAGTGTGAAAAGAGGACCACCAATGTGGAAATCTCATCTCCACAGCCCAGTGTGGCACAAAGCAATCACTCTGACTCACCTACTGTGTCTTACTCGCACTCGCACGGAGGTACATTTTCTAGATAGACAGTAATGCATACAGAGGGATATGAAGGTACATCAAGACAGAGGTAGACAGAGTAGAGTGCAACATCTCTGTCACCTGAATCATCCCAGTGCAATTAGCAATCTTGTCCTCGTTAATTCATTAATTTGTGATTACGCTGTGCTCATCTATTTGTGTGAGGACACGCTACATAAACATCAATAGGATTAGGTTTCATTGATATTCATGAGCTAATGGGAGGCTGTATAAGTGTTATTTACACGACACTAAGCTGTCTGGCAGATAAGGTTTCTCAGGGCCATGGCAATCGGATTCAATTTCATGACCTGTGCAATGCCAGAGGGGAAAACAGCGAGCAATGCAGCTATTATTGGATAACTGAGTTTCCAACTGCAAACATCATTTAAAAACATGATTGTTGTCCTCTCTGATAGAAAATGCTAAATATGACAGCATCTATTCTTAGGTGGGGTTGTGAATATTGATCCAGGAACCTTAGCCGAAATGAGTTTGGGTGAAATAAATAACTCAACAGAAAAAGAAAAACATTTATAAAACTCTATTGATTTGTATCTTTTATTTGGGAGGTATAACATGGTTGAAGGTGCACCAGGTCCCGCAAGACTCTTAGCTTAGGATGAAAAAAAACGTGCATGACCAACCTTGCTGTACCTATCGATCAGCTTTAGGAGGACAAACAAGGGCCCAAACAAAAAGCTAGAGTCTCCGATATCTTGGTATCATTATGTCCAAGGCCTTGGGAAAAGGCCCACAGGTCAATACTGGAGCAGCATAGGCACTGTGGGGTAGGGTTGGGGACTTAATAAAGCAGACGTATTGTGTGTGAGCAGACGGGTCGATGTGACTCCCCCCAGACGCAATGCATTTTCACAGCGGGACAGGTTGCTGCACTGTGCAGAGTGGGCCTGGAGCAGAGGTCAACCTATTCAGTTCATCAGCAGCAGAAACCAAAGAACAGTGGGAGAGATGGAGTGACCACAGTGAAAGAACATATTATCAGCCCAGGGGACTGTGTTCACAGTTATCGGAGAGAGCTTAGATTTTTGGGAGCTTTACATGTAGTTTACCGTGCTTGTGCACACCTTAAAGACCTTGTGCCACTGCAGATACATGTGAATATTCTCATACATATATACACTTACAGTATACTGTGAATACAATCAGACATACAACCACAGACATTCATGCATTTAGACACACATACGCACGCACACTTAGCTTACCTTCTCATAGTAACGCAGCTCGTAGTCCAGAATGATGCCATTGGGCTGTTCCGGTTGCGGCCATGACAGTGTGAAGCTATTCATGGTGGAACTGATCTGGTGCATGATGGGAACTATGGAGGGAGCTGCAGGGCACAGAAAGAGTAACACACAAATAAATCAGTGCATTTCTAGAATAACCAATAATGGTTGGCCATATGTCTCACTGGCAGCTTTTTGCAGGTTGTGAGTAGGTGTTTACTTTACTGCTAGACAATAACACACAGCTGTCATCCAGAGGTATTAGAACAGGTATTATTTCTAATGCTGATGACACAGCACAGTGAGCAGAAAGAAGTTTCCCTTCACTGTCCAGCAGGCACCCATTGGGTAGTTTGGATTAGATGTGCAGCACAGCTTGCCAGTCATTTAATTTCAACCAGGCATCCCCATTCTTTACTTTAGATTCAAAAGTAAATCTAAAGTAAACGTGGTGCCATAGTAGACGTACTGATTCTTTCTTTTCGATTCAAAATAGCTATATCAAGCCAGCTATGGGGAAGCTACTTCATTATTTGTCTAATATTCTAATGACTTTGATGACAGCTAATTATAGTTAGTGCATTATTCACTCAAATAATTACAGAAATTGTTGTATACATTTTAAAGAAGTGGTGCACATTTGCAATACATCTGATCCCTTGGGGGCACTTGCCGTTTCAGATTTACACACCATAGCTATTAGTATTCTGCACACAATCAAAGCTTAAACAGTAGAACTGCCATTCTCATCAGCACCCAGGTAGCCAGCTGAGTCGAGGCTGATTAGAGTCACGGTCAACCATATTCTGGCACTGCAGGACCAAATCTGAGTCAGCTTTGGCCAAAATATAGCTGCCAGATTTAGCTAAGATTTGAGGGTGTGGACTTGGGCTGAGTATCAGCTGCAGTTAGCAGGCCTACCTTTGAGCCAGAATCGCCAGTCGCCACGAGTCTGGCATGAGTCCGGCAACCAGTCGTGTTGGATTTAGTCTAGTGTTGGGCTGAGTAATTTTGGCTACAGGATGAATATGGAAGCACTAAGTGTGGCATCCAAGAGCTGCATTGTATCCAGTAGTTAACACAGTTCCAAAGCTTTTTAAATTGTTTTATTGTTTTATTTATTTATTTTTTTCAGGACTGCTCATTCACACAACCATCGCACTAAATCTCTGCAGAAAAATGCTTCGTTGATAGAAGAGCAATGTTCTTCTTCTTGCTCAAAAGTGTCACTTTGTTCACTTTTTAAATTTGCAAAAAATATGTTGTTTAGCATATTGCTTTGCAAACAACATGATGTTGTTTTATAATGACCATTATTGTTTTTGTTAAATGTTGATGAAAGGAAACAAGTTATTTGTCATTTCTAAGTAATTAACTAATGTACTGTAATTGCATTTTAAACATATTTTGAGCAAACAGCTTTATTTGTTACATTTACACCATGATCTTGCACAAGTAAATGCAACTAGTAAACATGCCCATATGCTACCAGCTTTACAATATAATGCACAGTAGAATAGAGACGTATTATTCACAATAGCACGGAGTAGGTCATGTTAAAGTGCTCCCATTTAGGAGCAACTCAGTTAAACATCAGATAAAAAATAAATGTTAAAAATGAAATGGGCAAATGTAACATGACAGAAGACGTTCATCTGATTTACCTATCTTGACAAATGATGTGTTAACAGATGTGCTCTTACAGTAGGCAGCAACACAGGAAAGTTCTTATTAAAATGTATTTCATCTGATTTATTTTGACACACCACTTGGTGCCTGCTGATTTCAGTGTCAATGATGTCATGGTGAGCCACAGAATTACAAAAAAGTGCCGTCAGGAAAAAATATGCTTGCAAACAATAAAACTGCCACTTTCCAAGCACAAGCAGAATGTAATCATGAATTTCCAGCAAAACAAGGAGCCTGAGCTTCTGTATGTACTCTATACAGAAACTGAACCCATGTCCTGCCATTCTCTAGTCAGTACATGGAAACATGTAAAAGGCACCATCTGTTTATGGTGTATCAAAATTGCATTATTGTGATTGTTTTGGCCCCCGCTGCTCAGTATGTTTCATCCTTCAGCCCCAGTACACCTCAACGCACACACATGGGCTGTCAATTAACCCAGACGTTCTGCGATTTCCTGCTCATTCCATAATTTCTGCCACCCCCTCGTCATCCCTGCTCCTCTTCACTATTCACATGCTACTAAGAGATTCTGTTATTGGACAGAAGGAAAACATTATTTGCAATAAAACTCTGAATGTATGTTTGTGCATGTGTCTGTGTTTGGCCACAAAGACAGTATCACCACACCCTGGTGAAACCCTGTATGTTTTGACTCAGCATCTGATCAGCTGAAAGTGTTTTTCTCTTATATTTTATCTATATGGACAGCAGGTTTGAAGTACAATAAATTGAACTGAACCAAAATGGACCCTATTTTTTTTTTTTACCATGAAAACAACCACTGCTGAGTCCATCCACCTGTCTCTTTGCTATCACACCTTGGCAGATTTTCTCACTGTTGACATTCAACAAATCCGCAGCTATCTTGTCATTGCTGACTGTAGTGTCAAACAATTTCAATACCTGCGGACTTTCTCGTCTGGTGCTGATATTCACTTTCCTACATCTCTTTGCTGTGTTAATATGTATAATCTAGGCAACACTGACAGGTTCCTAAATGTCACAGACAGTGCTGGCTAAACCTGCCAGCTCAAACACAACAGCAGAAAATCTACACAGTCCAAATCATCATTCACTGGATCACTGGGATCCCTGCTAATGAAGATAGAGGTTCTGGAGCTACTTAATCATTTCACTGGTGATGCTAAGCTTCTTAGATCATCTTCTTAGTATGAAAGGGGTTTTCTGATAGAAAAGTTAGAACAGTTTTGGCTCTTGCACTTCAGAGATTTCCGTTTTTGTTTTTTGTTTTTTTCCTTCTTACCAGTTTGAAGTGGGTGAGGCTCAGTCTCATACTTTCATGTCAGGATGTAGAAAAAGTTGAATCAGAATCTGATTTGCTCATGTTTCCATTAGTTTTTGACTATTGAACTGCTCATAAATAATACCTAAGAATGTTTTTTTTTTTTTGTAAACTTTAAATCAGCTTATTTAGACATCACTATTTAATGATATAGAGGACTTGAGATCTAAGTAGATCCTTAGAATGAATCCATCAATCTATGATTACAGATAATCACATACATAAATTTGTTTATAAAAATGTCAAAAATATTAAATGAAAATACAAATTGGTTGGCTTCCATGTACAAATCACCCTTTTTAATGCCATATGTGAATATGACCAGAATCTGCTGTATAATCACAAACTCTTCTGCTCTTCTTAAGTTAAAAGATGACACCAACCAAAATTTACTCATCAAACCAATTTGTGTACACACAAGTAAGTTTGATTAAAAGCTGATTCCACGGTGACTAATATGAAGTTCAAAGCCTTGGTGTTTGTATACAGAGCTGGAAAGGAATCTCCACCCTCATGTCTGCAGGCATAAATACAGCCCCACACAAGCCCATGCTCTACATTTTGTGCCTAATAGCCTCCTGGCTTTCGGCCTGCTCGCTGCTGAGGCCTAGTCATTGCTCCACCTGGTCTCCACTCAATATCTTTCTGAATAACTCCTCCATTCAAAAGGCAGCAAATGGCACTCTCTCAGCAAAATGATAGTGTTTTTAAATCAGACTCCTTACTTTATTTCTTTTCCTTCTCTCCATACTTCACCCTTGCATAAGCACTCCATGGTCACGGGAGAGAAACTGGAAGGAGAGAAACCCCTGACCTTTTCATTACTTGTGATTGCTTCTAAATTCAGTTTTGTGGGAAAGAAGGGCTCATATTACAATTTTTAATTAGAGTTTTTTCTTTTTTATATTTGAGTGGCAGATAATTGCCGAAAATTAAAATGTAAACAAATGAATGGGCTCTGTTAATCCTGTGAGTGTGAATGGATTCTGTTCCATCTGCCTTCCCTTGGCTCTCACCTCCTGCCCTCCCCTCCTCCTCCTTCCTCCCCCTCTCTCTCTCTCTCTCATACCCTCGACAGAGAGTGTGAGGGCTAAGCTTCACCTTGTTGCACTTCAGCCTTTCTGCCTCTCAGGCTGGTTCACGCTCCACTGACCAGGGCTAGGGCTGCCTGGGCTGCATTATCAATTACCGGCCACAGGCACACACTGTTCCTGACAGGCCCAAGGGAAAGGCACTCCACACAGAAATTACTGCAGTGGAAAAAGGGGCTGAGGAGGAGAGGTATTTCCACAGCCCCAGCAACCAAGCCCTACTCCCGATTCAGTTCTTTTCACCATGGAGAATTTTTTAAAGCATGTTTTCAAGTGCTAAGTGTGCAATGTCTAAATGGGTGCAAGTGCATGCCTTGGGTTGGGACCTCTGAACCATCATTCACATCTCTGAGATATTTTTAGATAATAAATGGGTCTGGTGTTGCGTCTATTGATGGCTCTTAACCCCAGAAACAACTGAGGTCATCAGAGATTTCTTGGTGGAATTAAGGATTGAGACCTAATCTTCCTGAGCCAGAGCAATTCCAACATCTCCAAGCTGCTAATGCAACATTTTTGAGGGGATTTATGATCTTGAGAATTTTTTATGTAAACACAAAATGGCAATTTGGCTGAATTATCAGGATATCACTTGTAAGTATCCTTTATTATTAACTTCTACCTGTACAATACAAATTCTCACTCCATAATACAATAAATAGTTTTTCTCACTGGTTTTCTTACAGGAAAGACACTGACCATGTTTTTGTGAGGAAAAGCGGGAGAAAGAGCGATACAGAGCATGTGCAATTGTATGTGTGTCTGTGTCCTAGTAGCCTATGTGTGAAGAGCCTGTCAGAGACAATGTGTCGTGCCTGTATGAGGGTGAGGTTCAGCCCAATGAAGCACCGCTGTCCCCTCCAACCGCGTCCCCCCACTGTCACCCTGGGACGATGATGCTGACAGTGATTGGTGACTGTGTCCTGCACTCTTCTCTCCTCCCTCCATCCCTCCCATCCCTTGCTCCTGTGCTCCACTTTTATCTGGCCCCACTTGCTGCCCCTGGCTTTTAATGCAGAGCTTGGCTCACCATTAATCAAAGTCAAAGCCTCCCAGTGTCTGGCTGAGACAGAGAGAGAGAGGCAGAGAAAAGGAAAGGGGAGATGGAGATGGAGAGAGAAAAAGAAAGAGGGAGTACCAAAGAACGCGATGAAAGAATGAAAAGCTTCTTTACCTTAGTATGATTCTTCTATTATGGAATACAGATGAGTTAGAGAATCATTTTACATATCTGGCACAGACCCGAGCCTCTGTTTTCATCACTGTACATCCAGTGTACAGTCATCACCATTCATATGGTGTGGTGAAGGGTCGGTACATCAAATGTGCTGTTCCACATATTGAAAGACTAATCACGTTCTTTAGTATTGCACTTCCATAAAATTGGGGCTCACAGTGCAGAGATATCTTGACTTTCAGTACCATGTATGGGTCAAACTCTAAAATGCTGAATCCTACATTACCCATAATGCCACTCAGTAGTGTGTTTTAATTAGATCCTGGCTGTCTTGTAAATGTCCACATCTCTCAAAGTCCATGCCTCCAGTTTGCAACACCGTTAAATATTGGAGGCCAAGCCAAAACCACCCTGATGACATCACTAGAGTGGCTCCATCCAGAGCCACAGAAAACATTACACAACTGTTTTGCCAGGCTGAGAAGAGGCCCTGTGACTAGCAAACTTATCTCCACCTGTAAATCCAAATAAATTGTATTCATTCTGTGTGGTCCATACAAAGTAACCAATAATGGTTTGAAGCATTCTCTCCCCTCTCCTGTTAATGTGGCTTCTTTCTCTTTGTGAGATTCCTGGGATAGACTTGAGTGCAGGCCGCTGTCTGTTCCTCATGAGCATGTTGCACAGCTTTCACATCTGAATTCCCAGCTGGAAATTCCTGCTCTGCATCAGTTACTCTCAGTGAAAAGATTTGACATAAAGTTGCACTATAATTGGTCAGCTGATCATACCACCAAAGCCCATCCAACTCTCTGTATCGACAAAAACACAAGTGCATAAATGCATGTATACAGTTTCACGGCCACATACAGCACATATACAAAGTAGCCTATTCAGACCCCTTCACTTCTACACATTTTGTTATGTTGCAGCCACATGATAACCTCAGTCTACACTCAATTCCCCATAATGACGAAGCAAAAACAGAACTCTTTCGTAAATTTATTAAAAACAAAAAACTGAAATATCACATTGACATGAGTATTCAGAGCCTTTACTAAGTACTTAGTTGAAGCACCTTTGGCAGCGATTACAGCCTCGAGTCTTCTTGGGTATGATGCAGCAAGCTTTGCACACCTGGTTTGGGGGATTTTCTGCCATTCTTCTCTGCAGATCCTCTCAATCTCTGCCAGATTGCTTGGGGACCATCGGTGGACAGCCATGTTCAGGTCTCTCCAGAGATGTTTGATTAGGTTCAAGTGAGGGCTCTGGCTGGGGCACTCAAAGACATTCTCAGCCACTTCTGTGTTGTCTTGGCTGTGTGCTTCAGGTCACTGTCCTGTGAGAAGGTGAATCTTTGGACCAGTCTGAGGTCCTGAATGCTCTGGACCAGGTTTTCATTAAGGATATCTTACTTTGCTCTGTTAAGCTTTCCCTCAACTCTGTCCAGCCCCCCCTGTCCCTGCTGCTGAAAAACACCCCCACAGCATCATGCTGCCACCACCATGCTTCACTGTTGGGGTGGTATTGGGCAGGTGATGAAAGGGGCCTGGTTTCCTCCAGACATAATGCTTAGAGCTGAGGCTAAACAGTTCAATCTTGGTTTCACCAGATCAAAGAATATTGTTTCTTACAGTCTGAGAGTCCTTTATGTGCTTTTTTGCAAACTTTCACTGACGGGAGGTTTCTGTCTGGAGTCGTGGTTGTTCCATACTCCTACTATTTAAGAATTATGGAGGCCACAGTGCTCTTGGGAAACCTCACTGCAGCAGAATTTGTTCTGTATCCCTACCCTGATCTATGCCTTGGCACAATTCTCTCTCTGAGCTCTGCTGACAGTTCTTTCAACCTCATGGCTTTGTTTTTGCTCTGATATGCATTGTCAGCTGTGAGACCTTATATAGACAAATGTGTGCCTTTCCAAATCATATCCAATCAATTGGATTGGATTTAACCCCCGGTGGAAGAAACACCTCAAAAATGATCAATAGAAAAGGGAGCACCTGAGATAAATTTCAAGTGTCACAGCAAAGGGTGTGAAGACTTATGCCAATGTAATATTTCAGTTTTTCCTTTTTTGAATTACATTTGACAAAAAAATTAAAAATTAATTTAAATGGTTTTAGCTTAAGGCTGCAACATAACAAAATGTGAAAAAGGTGAAGGGGTCTGAATATACTGCGATCACACTGTATAGATGTGAATGTGTTCCTCTTTATCTCCTGTACACTGCTTGAACATACATTCACACACAGAGAAACTCACACTTACCCCTCCCGTCACTTAAAACACTATATGAAGACATCATAATTGACAAAAGGGCTCAGTAGCATTCAAACCCACACTTTGATTTTTGCCTGCAGCTAATACCTTACTCTCTGGGTCCAGGGACGGGATCCAACATTTATGAGAACAGGCATCAAATGAAATAAAAATGGCACTCAGAGAGAGCCCGAAGAACCATCTCAGATGATGAAACTCTTGGACAGCCCAGCTCTGATACATAGACGCGGCAGTGAGAGGGAAGAAACAATGAAAAAGCAAACCCCCAGAAAACAAATGATAAGGCTCTGTGGACTGTAAACCGAAGAGACATAATGAGTAGTGTCTCGAATACCCTCCACAGACATGTTTGCCTAACATCTCGTCTGATTTTAGAGCCCCACAGAGCGCAGATCTCTTTAATTCATCTGGTTGTTTGGATTTAATTCCAGTGCATTGCATCTTAGTATCTTGAATGAAACCCACTCAGCCAGACTTGCCCATAGAAGGCCAAGGATAGTGATGTTTGCATTTCTGTGGTAATAGCGCTCCAAACAGAGCAGCTAAGTGGAGGAGGATTGTTTGTAGATATACTTGGCATTCTGTGGTCTGAGGGATTGTTGGCGCATAATCTAGGTCAAGAAGGCTGTGCCAGTAAGATCATAGAGCTGTTGAGCATCAGGCATCAATTGAAAAAGATAGCACCAGTAATAAAATTGATGGTCTTTTTTTTTTCTCATGAATTGTTCACCAAACCACCCCCGCATAACCACTCGGAGAGGAAAGGAGTTGTAAAAATGTGTAAAGGATGAAAAAAACCCTCTTTGTCTGAGGCCAAGGTGGATGTGGGTTAAGTGTCCAGGATGGATTACATAAGGAAACATGACTGCCATATCTGTAGGTTTCACCTCAAGTACTTTCACTGCCTGTGTGAATACCATACATATTTATCTTTGAGGTCATTAAGCATTTTTATAAATTCACTACAAGCAGGGAGTGTCTCTCCCCCCTTAGATTAAACCACCCTATTTCACAAAGAGTCATAAAATGGCTATTTTTCAATGGCTAACATAGATAAATATGACTAAATTCAGGTCAGGCGTGAATGATAGCCTATGAGGGGACATAATATAACCTTTGTGTGTCTGTATCTATATATGTGTGTGTGCGTGTATCTCCTGGAGAGTACAGGCCGTGAATGAACTCCTAAATCACACTATTGATCAGTACCTCCTCCCAGACGCACACACTAGGTTCGAGGGCAGTTAAACGGCCTCTTCGGTGAGTCACACTAAATCCCTTCAACTCCCTCCCCACCTCCATTATTTCCTCCTCTCCTCTTCTTCATCCACACTCTCCTTTTCCTCTTCTCACCTTTGTCTTCTCATGGCCAATTTACACTATAACCTGTCTAACTACTGCTGTCTTACTCCTTTATATGTGGTCTCTTGGTTTTCCTTAATCTCCCAACAGTCCACACTAAAGCCATATCAAGTTGAAAAGGCAAGACTCCCTTGAGACAGACACAAACTTTTTCTTTCTTTAGTAATCTGATTTAAAGGACCACGTCACTGATCCGTTCTCTCATAGCTTGACATTCCTATGCTACTAGAGGGGTAATGATATACCATTACCCTTTTCAATAGTGTTCCTCTCATGGGAAGGCTGCATTTATCCCTGTAAATCCCACCTGATGATGTTTTTTTTAGCATTCTGACGTTGGTATGACCCTTTTGTCATTCTTTTCACCAGACCGAACTGTAAGACTTTGAAACTACAAAAACTTAAAAACTTAAACTTAGGCTTTGTTTTGGGTTGCCTGTCAATATAATGGTTGTAAATTCAGATCTGACTGGAAATTGATGAAGAGGTCCTTTGAACAGAGATGTAGAGACTGCATGTGATTGACACTTCAGGCCTTCATTGTCATTACATGGTCGTATTGACGTCTGCTATCACGGCTTCATTTTGTGCATATAATGAGTGCATGAGCAAATGCAATTTACTTTGATATTAAGCTGAGGTACATTCATGAATCTTTGGTGAAATGGAAAATAAATAGGAGCGTATGTTGATGAATTATTATCTGCTAAGCAATCATATTACTAATCTCAAGCCTTTTTAACAGCTGTGCTGAGCACAACAGCACAAGATAAAAATGGCTCACCCTGTGAGGTAGAGCCAAGAGGGATTTGGAGGAGAATATGAGCAGTGCACTCTTTACCTTCAACTGTGTCACATTATTTCACCTATAATTTACTCTATGTTTAAAAATAAGAAAGACAAAAATAAATGGCTTCTTCTGATGTGTATATCAAAGAATGCTATTACACTGAGGGACAATTGTATGCATTATAAATGTGCAATGTTCAGTGTTACCAGGGTTTGTATGCACTGTTCCATGGCATTGTGCCTTTAATTCAACAGTCTAAATCCAAAACTGGATTGCAATGAAGGTATTAATGGGCAAATTTCAACTTTCACATCCTTGATATCTGTGCACCCGTGCATTCCCTGATGTGAATAAAAATGGCCTTGTCACATAAACAAATAAATCTGTCTATTTTACTGGCTCTCTTGGCTCTGGCATGGATAGGACATTATGTGAAATTAGAGTTGTGTATTGTTTGTCTGTTAAGTCTAAACATTGCCAACCTGTAATGTTAAGTGCTAAAGTCGTCTGATGGTTCTGATGTTAAAACAATCAAATACATTTCAGGAGGGTTTTGATTATGCTGTTCCTTTAATGGATCAGTCATTTTGCTGCTTTAAAACTTAGATGTAGGAGCAGTTTGCCTTTATTGCCAACTGAAAAGAAGGGCTTTGTATTGCGTATTTATTTGGATTACAGTTGTTTGTTTGTTTTTCACATTCACATTCGCATTACTTACCATTTGCAACAATTACAATACACTTTATTAGGAACACCTGTACAGCTACTTATTAATGATGCAATTATTCCATCAGCCAATCATATGTTGGCAGTGCAACGCAGACACAGGTTAAGAGCTTCAGGTAATGTTCACATTAAACATTAGAATGTGGAGAAAATGTGAACTTCTGGCATGAATGTTGGTGCTTATTAGTATGGTGTTCCTAATAAAGTGCTCAGTGAGTGTACATTGGTTTGTTAGCTTGATGATCCTATTTAATATATGATGACTGATGTTGCATTGGGAATTTACCTCTGGGCTCATGACAAAATACCAGCAGCTGCTTCATTTAAATGGAACTTGGATTTTGTTACACCGCCTCTCCCAACCTTGCATAATGCGAGGGCATAGGGCACGAACACACCAAATGAACGGACATGAGGGTTTCAAGGTTCTAGAAAATGGCAACAGGTTGTATTTGTTAGTGCAGCAGTTATAGTGAAGTGAACCAACAAAATACATTTTAAACAGCATCTCTACTTTTAGATTTTGAAGTGCATTATGAACAATAATCCCTTCTGGATACTTCTGCCTCTTTAGTGGCCTGCCAATGAAACCCCCCGTTGAAACTAGGAACAGTGCAATTATCTGGCTACAAAGGGCCACATAAGGCTGGACATAGGCCTGGCAGATTACTGGCAGACACCTCATTACTGAAGCAGACTTCAACAATAGGCCTGGGCATTGCTTCTTCTATATCTATCTGTCAAGTGTGCTATTAGCCTGTCAAATGGGGACAGTCAGCACCATTAGGCCACCCTGATAATCAGACCTATTTACTCCCTCATTTTCCTCTCCTTCACTGTCACAGTCTCTCAGTCTGGTCAAAAAAAAGAAAAAAAAAGAAAAGGCGCCTGCTTTCTCCTTCCTGCCCTGTCTTCCCTCCCACCCACTCCTCCCCTGACTCATTCTCAGACAAAGACCAGTTCAGTTGGTCATTACGTTCCTCGCCATAATCAAACAAGTTATATGCCCTCCACCAACTGAGTCAAACTTAATTTCAAAATGTACTCCTATACAAAGGGGATCTGGATAAAGCAATATCTATTTCACCAGTCTTTGAGATAAATGTGAAGTCCATTCTGCAAAGTGGAAATCTACGTCAGTAATTCTGAATTCATTTGACATTACATGTTCCACCATCGGATCAGAATATGTATGTGCTGACATGAATGCTCACTGTACTTGACAGAAAACATGACACAGAAACTCATAGTGCATGGCCGACAAAAAGTTCAAGGGACCTGAAATGACAAACTTGTAACTCTTTCTTTACAAGAACCTCGCCGGCATGAACTCGACCAAAAATTGCCTGTCTTTCACAACACTGTAACTCCACCTCATGTCTGTTATTAGGTCCCACAAGCTCACGCTGCAATTTTCACGGTCCGCCTAATTCACAGAAACACAGAAAAATGAAGAGCCTCATTTAAATTTCTCACTTGGTCAATATTTGTCCCTTGATAGGTGCTTCTGTGTACAAGTCAAAGAACTACAAGAGCATGAAAAACGCTGTAGCAAAAAGGATCGGCAAAAGACAGTATCCTCCACCTGTCATTTCCATTGGCTGGGCTCAGATCCCATCACAGGCTCAGTTAGAGGATGAGCACACATGCACGCACAAACATGTAGAGAAACAGACAGGGAGAAAGAGAGGGAAGAGAGAGAGAGAGAGAGAGAGAGAAATAACAGGATGAAGGTCATTTTCATTGGCTGGGCTCAGATCCATCACAGGCAAAGGCAGAGAATGCACACACACACACACACAAACACAAACATACAGAGAGACAGACAAGGAGATAGAGGACAGAGAGAGCGAGAGAGATAGAGAGTAGGAGTGAAGAATATTTCAACTTGGCCTGAAAATAGCAGCTGTCTGTGTATCTATCTTGGGTGCGGTCCAGTCTGACATTAAAGTATTGAACAGTGGACTGAGTTGAATGTGGACAGCTGTTACACAACACTAAAGATGAAACCTGCAGTTCAACATGCTGTCAGCAAAGCACAACTAAGAAATGGTGGCTTTGTGGGTCACACCTAACGTCAAATGCTCAGTGTAACTTAAATTTATGAAAGGGACAAAATTACATAAGATTAAATCTCTTGTTGTTTTTGTTCAGAGAGCAGGAGTGTTTCAGCGCATAAATGTGAAGGTTTAAAGACAGGTTCCAACTGGGGTGTAGCCTTTTGTGAGGTGAGGAGTACTGACTTGCCATGCAGCTCAACAAAGACCAAACGAGACAACAAAGAGATGTGTGAAGCAACCGGCCTTCAACCTCTGGATGGAAACCTCAGCAAAGAGGTTTCATAAGTTACATGTGTTGGTTTTTTTTTTTTACCTATCTTAAAAAGTAAGAATTCCTGGAACGTCCATGAGAAGTGAGCATGTTGAGCTGAAATGTTACATATCAGAATCAGAATCAGAATCAGAATCAGTTTTATTGCCAAGTATGTTTTCACATACAAGGAATTTTTTCTGGTGATTGGTGCAATTGATCAGCAACAGTGGGGCTCTCTAGCCTTGTTGATGAGGCTAATAGCAGATGGGAAGAAGCTATTTTTGTGGCGAGAGGTTTTGGTCCTGAAGGACCGCAGCCTCCTGCCAGAGGGGAGTGTCTCAAAGAGTTTGTGTCCAGGGTGGGAGGAGTCAGCTACAATCTTCCCTGCACGCCTCAGAGTCCTTGAGGCGTACAGGTCCTGGAGGGATGGAAGATTGCAGCCAATCACCTTCTCTGCAGAGTGGATGATACGCTGCAGTCTGTTATTGTCCCTCTCCGTGTATGTGTATATGTATGCAATAATAGCAGGGTTTGCTATTTCAGAAGAATGAAATAAAATAAAATAAAGGCAGTGACAGAAGACAGATTTAGAAAGAAAAAACCCACAATGGCAGTATGTAAAGTTACACAATGATGATGATGATACTGTAAATAGATCAGTATAGACATCATCATCATCATCATCATCATCACTGCCACCACAACATCATCATTATCGTCGTCACACCTTGCCGCAGCTGCCACTTACCGGCCTGATTGGTGGTGATGTCTATGGAGACGTGCTGGGCGGGATACGGGCTCTTATTACTGACTCCATTGACGGCCTGTATCTCAAAGCTGTAGAGCGTGTGAGCCCACAGGTTGCTGATGAACACTCTGGTCTCAGTCAGACCCAGCTGCCGTGGGACAAAATCCACATTGTCGTCACAGTGGGAGCAGGAGCGTCGGTCAGCCCGACACTTCTTACACACTATATTGTAGACGACATCGTCGCGACCACCCGTCTCCCTGGGGGCATGCCACTCCAGGATCACAGAGGTTTCATTCACAATGGAGATCACATTTCTTGGGCTGGATGGGACACCTGTAGATGTAAAGAAAAAAGATGTAAGCAAAAAGCACACTGTCGTGATCTTTAAAGCAAAATGTATTGCTTTTAAAGAAAGTTTTATACAACTGCCTGCTGTTGGGTCAATATAGCCAATTTACAACCTGTAATAAATATAAATATTGTTGTCTAAGAGCAACTCTTACTTATTTTTCTCCATCTTCAGCACAATTGGAATGCTAATTTATTCCATTCATACCCAGAGAGATCATACAGCAAAACATTTGTGTCTATCAAACACTGGTTATTTAGCAAAATGCAGTGTTGCATGGAGTATTCTTATCCAAGTGGCTCTAGAGATTCACGCTCCCATTCACTCCCTCATAGCCCACAGCTGGAGCAGAAACCTAAAGGCAACAGAGAGAGAGAAATCAAGAAATAATAAAACTTTTTTTTTTTTTTTTTTTTGCTTGAGTGGGTGCTAAATATTAGGGGGCAGAGAAGTGGCTTGTTCAGACTCCCACAATTGGAGCACAGTTCTTTCAGAGCTGAAATGTGTTCAAATGGTAGTATAGAATTTTGCTTAACCGAGACTCAATGTCCTTGTCGCTGCTCAGAAACGGCTCTTCCTTTTCAGATGCCAGACACTGCCAATAAAGCAGAAGCTCATCAAAGTCCTTAGTCAGTGCTGCTTAGAGTGAGCAAGGCTGCCCTGCAGAGCTGATCTGGTACCAGTCTATCCTCCATAAAGCTTGACCTTTATCATTAAAAGAGAATTTAAACTGACTCATTTCTAGATGCATGACTACTGTGAAACTTAAGAATCATTCAACTCTAGAGATCCTTCGAGCAATTACTCAGCTCTCCAGCAACCTTTCCTCTTACCCATGAGAAAACTATGACAAAACATACAGATATTTAAGTATATTATGATGCAGCACTTGAGTTTCCCATTGGTGTGGGCATGGGGCAGTTAGTTACTTCAGTCAACACAGACACAATTAATCATTGTTGCTGCAAAGCCATGTGGGATAGCCCTGGGGAGCTGGGACAAAGCGACAGAACACACAAGGGTGGGGGAATGGCACTGTTACTGGTGCGACCGCGGCACAGCGGCTCAACAACAGAGAGGTCAGCAACAGGAAGGGCGTGAACCCCATAGTGTGATTACTATGGTCTGGCTGAGAGGACAGCTAGTGCTCCAAATACATGGTCAAATGGTACATAATTTGGTCCTTGGATGCTACCAGATGTATTGTATGTGGATGGAAAATACTACAGAAAATGGTGTGTGTTGGCTGGAACAGACCATATGAGGGAATTGGCAGCACTTTAGCCTTTTCCCTTGGGGGCCGCACAATAGACACTTCATATGTTACTCACACTGCTTGTATCCCCTGTGTCATTAATCACACACATGCACTTGCCCCTAAACTTGCATTGCTGTGAAAAGCAGTGCACATCTGCTCATGTAGAAAATACATGTGGCACAAATACACATGCCTGAACTACCTGCTTCCATGTCTCTGTGTCTGCACTGTCTAAACCAATGTATCCATACAATGGTGGGAAAAAAAAATTCCTGCTTGAGGTGTGAACGAAGCATCACACGCCTTCATCCCAAATACAAACAGGCTCCACATACACATAAGAGATCAAATGTGACTGCTGCTTAACCAGTGATTTGTAGACTATTACTGTGGCCTTCGGCTGTTGTAATTTGCCATAAGATTTAATTTGTTGAGAACGTTACTTACAGGCTTTCAGCTGGAGTTCATTTAGCTATGCCAATCAGATTTGGTTATGCTTACATACATGTTCTTTCACTTAGGTTATAGTGGCAAAACGTTATCTCCGAGCAGCCCCTGTGCTCTGTCTGACATGTATTACAATGCAGTAAGGGCTCTATTTTAAAGTCTAATCACAACAGTCACAGTTAAGTGCCAGGCCTTTTACACAAGGACAATGAGGACGTATGAACACATTATTTTTCTTCAGTACGGACACTTGCATTGTGCACAAAAATGGGCCAGGAAAGAACCCATTAAATTTTGGTGTCGATCTGGTTCAAACAGCAGATCCAGGAATTTTTTATCACTTTCCTCAATGTTTCCAGATGGGACATTTTTCTACACCTTTCTCAAGAAATAATGTATGAACCTTGTAAAAAAGTCAGACATACGTATGTTGTTGAGACCTGTTTTGAGATTTGTTGCAGATCCAGATCATAATCTGGATCTCATAGACATGTGTAGGATTGTTTGGCCTTGGTGGAGGTATGTGCTCTACCTCTGCCATGTTGGTATGTTTGGAGGTTTTCATTCAGGATTTAGACTCCATCAGAGCACAGAAAAAGCATATACTTATCTTGCTAGATCTTAGTGTTGCATTTGACACCATCAATTGCAAGATTGTATTACAAAGACTGGAACATGTCATTGGGATTTTAGGAACCGCACTAGATAGACTGGTTTAAGTCTATCAGGTTTATGTCTTATTTATTAGATAGATACTAGTTTGTTTATGTTAACAATGACTCTTCCACGCACACAAACTTTAGTTGTGGAGTTCCGCAGAGGTCTGTGCTGGGGCCGATACTTCTCACCCTACATATGCTTCCTTTAGGAAATATTATCAGGAAGCACCATATACATTTCCTGCTGCAGGATCTGGATGCAGGATCTGTCACGACTACACAACACTCATTATTATTAATGTTATTGTTTTTATTATTGTTATCGTTATTTATTTATATTGTTGCTATTAAGTATTAACACTATTACACCTATTATTATTATCATCAGGACAACCTTGGTCTCGCCTCCTACAAATATGTTATGATTTGGCTGCATACAAATAAAGCTGAACTGATTTTAAGAGGAATATAAATGTGACTGGTGCTCTGGTGAATCCTATCTTCCCAGTCAGCCATATTATTTGTCCCCTTTAAAGGCAATCTCAGTGGCACATGATGAGACTAAATGACCAAATGGAAAGGAGAGTGCAGACCAGCTAGGAAATCAATATTGTTGTTCAGGGAAGCACAAATACACAGCTAAGCAAACATGCAGCCAGATAACGTGCCTTTGTAAGTTGAATTTGTGGAAATAGTCTATGCCCTGTCATCTTTAAATATTTAGCATATAACTAACACTGTAGCACAAACAATTTAAAATGAAAATTAAATGTTTAAGTATTTCATTGAATGCCTTTCATTTGTTTTACTCGTGGTTAATATAATTGTACTCACTCAGATAGACTCACTTGTGTTTACATGCAACATCAATGTCATTGCTGCCAAAACTGTGATTCAGGGAAGTTAAATGGTTAAATGATTGCATGAACTGAAAATATCCCATATATCCCCAAATCCCATATATATATATATATATATATATACACACACACACACACACACACACACACACACACACACACACACACACACACACACACACACACACACACATATATATATATATATATATATATATATATATATATATATGACTATTTAAAGACGGTTTTGGATTTTTTAACCTTCTAAAAATTTATTCTGCTGTATCAGATCATACTGTAATTAAAAATGCAGTGCATCATAAAAATTTGAACCTGATGATTTGCTGGCATAAATTACACATTTTTTATGTGTTATGTGTGTATTATTCATAAATAACATGGAGACAAATTATTAATTATCACTGAGCTGACTTGACTTGATTCAGTTAGGTCTGTTTAGACACATCCAGTACAAGGCTAGACCAACATCTAGCCTTTTCAGCGTCAGCTAAATATCACTAAAGAGACTGACGGAGCCGGGGTTTTTACAGAATAAAACTTTATGGATGTTTCTAGGGTCCACCACTGGACTGGGATTTCAGCTGGTAATCCCCATGGTCAGTGTGCCGACACTGTGGTCTTAATCTTTCTGTGTGGGAGGCCTTCTAGCCAAAAACATGGTTTCCTCAGGGGGAGGAAATTTTGGAAGGTCGTTTTGACCTGAACACTGCATACAGCACTGTGCATCTCACATGTGGGTGGTGCCTGTGTCTTTATAAACATGAGGAGGGCCAATGCTTTAACAGGGAGGTACTCACATGCAATAAAATGCATGTGCGGCTTGACTAGATGCCAAAACACAGAACAGAGAAGCTTCGATTACAACACGTACGGGGGCGGCTGAGTTCTATGCTTGGGGCACCAATACACCACTTTATGTTGGAAAATAGTTGTTTTATGCTATGTTATTGTTTAAAATCTAATATATTACTTTTAAATAAGCATATGTCCCTATGATAAACAATTGTAATGTGCTGCCCCTTATCTCTTTTTTTGGGGGGGGGCTTTTTATGCCTTGGATAAAAAGGAAATGGGGTAGAGAGAGGGGAATGACATGCAGGAAAGAGTCAGAACGGTTGGGAGTCAAACCACTGACTGCCTGCTAAGAGCGTTTTGCGCTCACATGGTACACGCCCTAACCACTCGACTACCAGGCCGCCTGCTACCCCGTATCTTTAACTCATCTGGGCGAGTAATAATGGCATTCAGTTAAATATATTCTAAAATTCTGCAGCATCATCTTGTGCATTATCATTACAGTGTCATACCACTCTCAATGCCTTTCATGCACAGAGCTGAATGATGAAGTACTCACTGTGTGACTGGCTACTGCTACAGGTGGATTTAGTCACATGTATGCAAAGCTGCCCTTGTATTGAGAAGGCTTTAAGGTGCCACCTGGACTGTAAAAGACCACAGCCCAATTTTCTTCTTTGGAAAGTGTGGTGCAGTGCCCAGAATAAACACTTCTACACATTGTTTACTCATCCACCATATGAACCTTTGAATGGTCTGAGGTCTGAGCTTCTCTTCTTTCAAACTGTTTGTTTTTATGATGTGAAACAGGCCTTGAGGGACCAACAGAAGGTCCCTATGTGGAGATACTAATCACAGCCAGAGGAGCTGGTAGAAAGAAAGAAGGGCTGTGTGGGCTGGTGAGACATGAAATAAAACATGTTATAAGAACTAATAATGTGTGTGCGCAGTGCAGCTTGCAATACAATATGAATATGTGGAAGCTTTTCTTTATCAGACTAAAGAGTGATGGACACACCAACATGACTCTACAATAATTAGAATAGCTGAACATGACTTTGCATCTATAAAGCTTTTGATGCGAGAGACACTAGTGTGTTTTTGAAGATATGTGCATGGAGCATTATGTCCTCCAAAGCCAGTACAGGGATTAAAGTAGGCCAGACAATTACCTTAACTTAGCTCCATTCACTACAGCATTACTGAAAGAGGAAACTGGCCAGCTGACTGCTGAGCTCTAGGAAGCACCCTCAACTGACTCCAGAACTGACAACACAGTTGAAAGGGGGGGGGGGATTGGGGTTGGAGAGAGAACAGAATATTTATGCACTTTGACGGCTCACTCCTCTTTCTCTTTGAAAACAGAACAAGGAGAAAGGAGGAGGAATGAACAGGCGAGCAGAGAAGAAAAAAAAACTAAATAGGATAATGAGGAGAATGGAAAAACAGATAACACTGTTCTTTCAGTCAGGAATTTTGATGGGTTTTGTTTGTGTTACGAGGCGTAGACTGTGTTTGACAGGGCTCAAGGAGGCTTTTGGGGACAGGCCACAGATATGAGTATTGAGTGTGAGCCATACGAATCAGAGCCAGTGTGGTACGATTCAGGAATGTAGAAGTCCATCAGAACCATCCTATTTCCCCACTCATCCCCTATATTTATGTTGATTCGGTTACATTCCTGATGAATTGGTTAGAGGCTGGTAGTGTTGGTTTCCAAGACATAAAGATGCATATGCAGCATGTTTTTACATCATTTACAACATTGTATTGTGCCTGTATCTGCAATCCCTCATTCTTTCTGAGACTAAACCTTCAAATGTACAGATTCAAATCTTAATTTGTTGCATCCCTCCCATAGTATTAATGGGATTTATGTCATTAGTCTTTCTTTCCCATCACTCCCTTCCCTCCTCCACTGTTCCTCAGACCAGGAAGTTCCATCTCTGCATCCCTTCTCCCCTACGGAGCAATCAGTGCTGGTTTCGCTGCCTGACTCCCCCTCAGTTTCCACTCAGCTTGTCATTCTTCTCCTCTGACTCAAACACTGAGAGAAACCCACTGGCCCAGTATGTTGAAGCTGGCTGACCTCGCCCCATGGCACCATTCTCACACGTACACATTAATTCTTTTCCACTCTTGCACACCTATGGGGAGGTAGAGGTATGTCAGACTGGGGCCTTGAGCCTGGAGAAGTGACCTGGAGGGGATGCAGTGCAATGCAAACCACTGTCCCAATGCCAACTATGCTGGGTAGCCAAACTGAGAGGAGTGGGCTTCATGCTGCAAGACAGAACACTTGGTGTTCCCCTCAGGCACGAGCTGGAGTCAGCACAAGACAAAAGGTAAGGATAAAGAAGGAGGGGGGCAGGAGGTGGAGGGGTAGTTTGAAGCGCATCCTTGGCACGTTCCTGAGGGAAAAGGGGGTAGGGATGGGGGCTTCACGCTATAGCCCACACCCCCCCGTTGACAGAGCCAGGCGCTGGGCAATCCATCAGCAAGCTAATCAGACTGATCTGGAGCACACAGGGACACACGCCTGTGATGCCAGTGTGAAGAGCTAAAGCTACAACTTCTGCTGCTACAGATTGGCCTGATTTAAGCTACTCAAGCAGTGCTCTTATCAGGACCCACAGTATTAAAGAGATTCTTACTAGGATCACCCACCCCCCCCCCCCCCACCCCCCAAATTGCGATCTAGGGTACCCTGAGCATCAAGCTCATGCTGTATGGCTCAACCACCAGAGAAGGTTTTGACTGTGCTGTTGCAAATGAATGTTAACTCAAATTAAGCATGGGAGATAAAAAGCATTTTTCAAGGAATTGAGATACAGTCTCTTGTAATGAATATTTTATTTTGTAGTGCACTGTGTAATTGTGACAGCAATAGTGGGTATTTTTTTGTTTTTACGTACTTATGCAACCAAGCACCTAGAAAATCTTATCATTAAAAACCAAATTAGTTTATCCTAAATGTCAACAGTCATATGTCAACACTTATATAGCACATTTCATTACATGTGCTTTACATTGAAAATGTGAAGCTATATGGAGGATTGAAGGTGTACAGAGCAGGAGAGGAAAACTGTGATGAGGAAAAAGAACAGAACAGAGACAATAAGATTAGAGGTAAAGTGGCATGATTGAAAACAGAAAAAAAGTAACAGGCTGCATTTGGAAACTGCACACAGACCGGAGGGATCTGTTCAAGAGGCTCCACTGGGGAGCTGTTGTGGAGATTGCTTGGGGAAAATTTAAGGCCTCAAGGTAGAGGCAGATGCTATACTTGATGGAGCGTTCACCAATTCACCAGAGAGCCATGTAGTATACCATGGGAGGGCGGAGAAAACTCAAGGTGAAAGTGGGGTGTCATCCGTTGAGAACATCCAAAGCCTAAAGGTGGTGACGGTTACACTTGGGAAACGCTCAGATAGTCAGACAGACAGCCATGCTGCACTGAGGTTCCTCTGCACTTATTCGGAGTTATAAAAAGGATACATGGCAGAAGAGGTGTATTCGATACACGTTTTAGTCATGAAGGCTACACTGTGCAGCTGTGAGCCGATTAGGAAAGGAGTGTGTTCCTTAGCTCATTTCTGAAGCCAATTAGCCAAGTCTATGTGAATAAATCAGGGCTAAATGAATACATAACCACACCAATAATGCTTCCAGGTCAGCCATTGTGAGGAGAACGAACCATTAAGACACTCCCCAGTGGCAGCAAAGGAAGAGAGGTAAACAAACTTTTTGGGGTCTAACAGTGCTCTTCTTCAGTGTAACTGGGTGTCAGCAGGCATGGCAGGAAGGCTTAGCATATTTCTTTTACATCATATTAAGATAACTATGATGCTGTGAGAGGCCTTATTGGATCTCCAGTGGATAACGGCAGGACAGTGTGGAAGCTTCGCAGCATCTGCCTGAGTAATTAGGACTTCAGGGGATGATAACAGACAGAAAGAAAGACCAGCGAGAAAGAGAGACAGAGAGAGGGCGATAACTGTGGAGGAAACAGAAAGGAAGCTCATTGGCACAGTGATGGAGACGTCAATGGTGGAAACCCTGCAATGTAATAATTATGACCGGAGTGAAAGGACAACTAGGCCTCTAGATACATGCTTATTGAAATACTACTGCATGTTCTGGATTGATGACACTGAGACAGACGAAAATCTATCTCTAGCATAGTGGTTTATATGCATGACCAGTCTATTCAATATTGATGTTACATATACAAACAGATAATGCATACGCGGATGCCTATCACAGGTGCTTGTCCTACACTAATGTAAGTGTGTGACAGTGTTAATGTGTGTGTGTAATGTCATATACAAGACACTCACTTGTGCAGGGTTCATCCGGCTGATCAGCGTCCCCGCGGTAGTAGCCGTTGCGGCACACACAGATGGTGGCAGCCTCAGCTGTGGAGCGGCTGTTAGGAGGACACTGTAGACACAGACCAGGACCCTGAGTCGACTTGAAGGTACCCGGTGGGCATGCTGTGGGAACAGAAAAACAATGTCAGAAAATGATGAAAAAAAAAAAAAAAAAAAAAAAAAAGACAGAATATCATGGGCCCAGTGCCATGCATCAGAATTTTATGCAGAGACAGAAAAGAGTTTTTGTTCGTATTTTTTCACCCCCAGTTGCAATATTTTATCACATTCTCAGTTTATATTCTGGCCACATTACATGACTGTTTGATCATATTGACAAAAAGCGTGTTTGGTTAGTTTGTTTTGCTTTCCTATCCGTGATGTTATTAGGAATATAGCCAGCCGACAGTCTCAGAACATTACTGTCAGTGGTCAGCTGGCAACCAGCTGTCACATTTACTGTGTTCAGGTGCACATTTTAACAGTCCTGAAGAGGTGAAGCAACATGGAGCAACATAAGGCAACGCGTCATTACATTTGTGGACTTTGGGGACATTGCCATTACGTGCCAGAGTTATAAATCTTAATGGCTGTGGTGGAGGACAAAGATTATTGTGGCTGATATCGCTGCGCCTTAGTCCAGACAATAACCTAATCCATTTACCCTCATATCCCAAAAGAATACAAAGCTGAGGGGTTTTTTGCACTGTGTGGAAGGATTTACTGACTATAATAACTATGATAAATGTTTAATATTTTAGCAGGCTTACTGATGGGGGAGGAAACTGTGTGTTGCTGCGATACAGAGGGGGTGGGGTTATAAATTTAATGGGACAAGCGTCTTACAATTTCTCCAGCTGCATCTGTTTGCCGGAGTAAAAGATTGTAAAGGCTCGACCGTTGTTGAAAAATGGAATGTAAGATATACTTACGCTTGTGTAAAAACACAGTTATACCTCCTTTTCTCTCAGAATTAACTATGACAGTAGCAACTGGGTAGTGTGCAAAAATGAGAATTGCTAAGGGAAAATAAAGTACGTGCAGCCAAGATACATAACAAGAACAAAGGTTCAATAGAAGAGCAGAAGAACATGATGAGCAAGTGCTTCAGATATTAATAGCTAAATAGATTGGTAAAATTGGTATTGGATCTGCTCACCGCAAATTGGTTGCATTGTATCTGACTAAGAGCCCTCTGTTCCAATGTTCATGAAGAGCTTGGTAAATGGAGAGTTATTTAAAGCAATAATGACCAAGGAGTTGGTCCCTTTCCTCCTCGCTGCCGTGTGGACAGTGGAGACTAGAACACACTTGCCATGTGAGGAAAACCTTTAGACCTTTGTATCAACAGGCTTTTAAGATTTAATTAAAAAATTTTATGCTTCATTAAAAAAAATTCACTGAGAGGCTGGGTTTGGAAGCCAGAGTCTACTTTACTGCGCTGTAAAAAAAAAAGAAAAGGGCAGCTTCCTGTTTTTATGACTCCTCCATTCATACCATTCAGCCAGCCTCTCAAATGGGCTGTTAGAGAAGGATAGATAGATCAAGAAAAAGCGAGAAAGAAAGGAGATGAAGGAGAGAGAGGAGGCATCATGCACGCACACGCACAGGCACACACACACACACACACACACACACACAAACAAAACTCAAGCTGCTGCCCCCCAACAGTGGCTGCACTCCCATCTCCTTTAGTGTAGCTGACAGACACACCAGAGGCTAACTGACTGACCTCAAGTCTAGTCACACAACACTGTCCACACACGACCAGACCAACACATACAAACACACATACATGACCACACCACAACAACCACAAACAGCTTGTAGAACAACCCTAAGAGCTGTGAGGCACAGCTGCAGTGCGCAAGGATATCCCTGCGAGCAAAACACATCGCTGTGCTGTGGAGGCTCCCGAGCTGCAGATGCATGTGTGAAAGAATATAATAGACTCCTATAGGGTTTGTAAGAGAGTGCTGTCAAGTCAATAATGTTTCTATAGGGGAGTGTGAGCCTCTTTTTTTTTAGTGAGTGTGAGTGGAAGTTTCCAACCTCTCTTGACAACGTAATATGACTTATTGACAACTCTCTTGAATATATAGATTTCATGTGTGAAAAGATCAGGCTCCCTCTAATACAAGAACATTGAGACTCTTAAAACCTCTCCCTGGTCATATGGTGAAGCGCAAATCTGCTGCAGAGCTGTTTTATAAAGCAATAACTTCCAAAGATATCAGAGATTACAAGGCGATAAAACACAGATCAAAAATTCATTTTCAGCAGGAGAGGAGAAGAGAGCTTATGTGTCATCATCTTTGCTGTATAAAATTCATACATCAGGGCGAGCAATGCACATGGGCGTCTCTCTCTCTCTCTCACACACACACACACACACAAACACACACACACACACACACACACACACACTCATGCACGCTGCAAATCTATTGCCCTGACTCTTAAGAAAAGGGATCACAGTAAGTTGTTCAGAGTGTGTTTAATGGGGTGTGAGCAGAATATGTGTGCATTGGGTTCTGCCCTCGGGTTGTGTGTTTACAGACAGACAGTAGCTAGCCTGGACACTCATAAATGGACAACAGTGAAAAGAAAAGAAGGGGAGGCTGTGCTGAATCAGCCATCTGAGATAGCAGCACTGAAGAAATGCCTCAAGGCAAAATGGTGAGCTGAACAATGCATACACACACACACACACACACACACACACACTGTTATACACATGCTCAAATAAACACACTCTATAACGCAGACAAACACTCCCGTATTGGCATCATTGCTATCCTCACCTCCAGAATGCGTTTACTGAACTGACTAAAACGGCGACACATGTAACCACTGATGACCTCATTAAATGAGATGGCGCACCCACATTTTCCACCACTTGACTAGCGTATGTTCTACAGAACCTGAGATAATTTACCGCCTCCTCCTTGGACAACTGAAGATGCTGCGATCAGCGTTATAGCAGGGGAGATAAGTGACAGCCATGCAAACACAAACAGGCAGCCACTCACACACACACACACACACACACACACACACAAAGCACAGGATGAATGTCCATCTAAATTATAACTTCTACCTTGGTGCTGAGGCTCTTTCTCTAATGGACACATAATATGTGCATGAATCGTAACATTAAACTCATTAATTAGCTGCTCACTGATCTGCCTCGCAGAGCGAGAGGGAGGAAGAAACAGATATGGGCAAAGTGAGAGAGAGAGAGAGAGAGAGAGAGAGAGTGAGAAAGTGATGTGAACAATGTTTGCAAACCCTCAGAGGTCTCGTTCTAAGGGCAGGCGGCGATGGGCCGAGTAGTGTTACGCTTCATCGAATTTGGAACCGAGCCCAAAGTCTTTTCTCCTGATTTGTGAATATTTAGATTGGATGAGGCCAGGAGTTCCTGTCCCGCAGGAAAAAAAACACATAGACCCATCACTCAACAAATGTGTTGGTTTTCAGGGACAGGAGGGGATAGAACATTAGATCAACAAGCAATTAGTCTCCCCAGTGGGAGAATAACCCACAACTGAACTGGCTGTATGCAGAAACAAAACATTCCTCCCTTTCAAGTGGTCCCTGCCGGATTCTCTCTGCATTGTTCTCTCCTTCTTACTTCTTCCCTGCCCTCACATCTTTTTTTTTTGTCTGTCCCACTGGTAATGAATTGCTCTCTCTCTTCTTCCACCTTTCCTCCCCTTGTTGCCTTCTTGCCTTGACTGACAGGTTTGAATCCTTGTTAAGTTTGCCCGTCTTTCTCTCTTCCTGTCTCGAGTTCACTCTGCAGTGAGCTGACAGTGGTATGGCAGCTGTGGATCACTGCTCGCTACTCATCACAGTCTAACTGTGATGACCTCATGTCACAGCAAGCCTGACCGCGAGAGATGAGATGATGATCTCTTCACTGTCAGTCATTTCCCCAGCAGGCGCCCTTCCTCTTTAGATTACGGCTAATGACGGCAATCTCGATCTGAATCTAGCTCTTAAAGAGGCGTTTAAATCAGCTTTGTATTACCCACATTTCAAGTTATTTTGGGGAAAACATTTCATCCTCCTTTCTACACAACAGTGATGTATTGATTGGCCAGGACAAGTGTTACATGAGTAGATTAGCAATATGAGCCAGTCTCATGAGCAGAACTGGGAGCTAGTGCTCTGGGGTTAGGCTAAGCAATGTGCTTGCTGAGCGTATAATATAGTGCGCACTGCAGGCAACACATCATACATGGAAGCACACTGGCACTGTGCCACATAAGGTGCATGTGTTTAGAATGTGCTGTTGTAAAATGTATAAAACCCATAAGAACCTCAGGTAATTGGAGACATGGGATTTATGGACACAGTGGATCAAGAATTATATTAACTTGTCATGCAAGCATCAGCAGGTGTGCGCAAGATAAAAAGGAAACGTACAGATAGGAGTTGCAGAAGCAAATGCAAAGGATTATAACCAAGACGGGTTTGGAAATGGCTTTCCTGCTCAAACCCAATCAAAGTCACAGTACGCTAAGCCCTCCCCTGACTTTTCTTTTGGCGTCATTCTGAAGTATGTATGAGCTATTAAACCACCAGAAAAAGCTTGGCAGCAAATTGTGGGAAATGAAATCAAACGTATGCAGCGGTTGATGTGGAAAGGTAGTCGAGCTTATGTGATAAATCTGAAATTTAAAGGAAAGAGTTCCATTCTGTAAGATGAGATATTTCTCTCTTTAAATCTTTCTCCAGTGCTGCAGTATTGACCATTAGCGCTAAAGTGTAGCACATCAAAGCTATGGCTCACGTTAAGACATTTTCTTTGGTAAAATAGTTATTTCCCTGATGAAACCTACGTAGCATTTTCCCGCCGAATGTGTTTTATTGAATTAATTTTTTTTTTTTTTCTAGTTTCAGCTTTCAAATACCAACTCTGCCTGTCTGAGGTTTTACAACAGAGAGGGTGCGTGACCAACCGAAGGGCACAAGTTATGAGTTAGCGTCAGTTACCCTTAAGTACAACTCTTGGCCCCCCAATAACACCCTTAACCCCGTCCCTCATCCATCACATGGGATGGATCACAGGCTTTAAAGGCTTTGGAGTCCTGCATACACCCACTCACTCACAAACACTCATACAGATAGGCTTATGATCGGGTCAAGACCCCAGTTGACCCCTATTTCGTTATTTTGTTGCTCAGTCACTCAGAAAGACAGCTCTCTCCCACTCAAACCACAGGAGGCTGCGTACGCGCCAAGTGTGTGCCTGCATGGATTAGTTTAAGTGATAAACCTGAGAATATCAATCAAATGGTAAAAACAAATATGTTTGTTTGACAAAGAGGGCACAAAACGTGGCCGGACAGCCAACATCTTAAAACAAAAAGGCAATCAGTGCTGCAGCCTATTGGTATTCACTCTCCCTCTTCTGTCATTGTTCATTTTCCAGCCACAATCCACGTAATGAGCTGCTTTTCCAACCCAGGTGCTCCGTTTCTCCACAAGGTCATTGAAAAACACAATACAATTATTAGAGACAGAGGCATAGCTTGAAACAAAGGCTTGTCAGAATCATCAGAAAATGCCCGCAGGATATTAAAAGTCGAGGTAAACTGCCTTTTAGGGTTATGATTTATTCATTCAGAGAAACTGATTCAAGAACAGTTTTGCATATTTCTCATAAACTGCCAACATGGGTCAAAAGGGACTAAATATTTTAGTCCAAGATCTGGGACTCCGATGTATGTAACTTCTCACATGTGCGGCCATTTTTTCTTTTTTTCTTTTTTTTTTTAACTTGAAGGCATCCAGGGTTCGCAGTGGTGACATCACTTGGCAAGTCTGGCCAGTGTAATTCTCCACAACCCCCTGTCATCACCTTCTAATCTCACAGAAAGAAAGAATGTAAGGCGGAATAAAAGAGGGCCAGAGAGGTTTTCTCAGGGATAAAGGGATGGCAGAAAGAGTGCAGTGCTTGGAGCATACCTTGTCTGCTTTTGTTAAGAGCTGCGGTTCCTCCCACAGAACGCTCCCCCCTCGATCATTAATCATCTCTCCATTCTGGCCCTGTCAGAGCCTCTCTACCAGGCTAAACCATGCACCTACACCCACCACCACCCACGTACACACAGACTCACCCACACACACACATAGATTCACACACATAGATTTCCTTCTAAACTTTCTGCTGCCTTAGTCCAAACACCACTCCATCTTGACATACCTGTCCTCTCAACTGGCTAATACAGCAACGTCTGATGCTGCAGAAACCTCGGTGAACAACGCTTAAACCCCCTAAAGGAAGCTCAGCCATCCTCCAATTAGGCTGGCTTTGTAACTCCACAGAGGGCCATACTGCTGTGTGGTCTTGTAGGAGAAGAGAGAGGCAATGTCTACAAAGAACACATTAATAGGAGAAAAATTAGATGAAACAGACAAATCTGACACCCAGCGATGTCGTAATATTCTGTAAATAATAGCACTCAACATGAAAACCATGTCTGACTGGATTCAATAGAGGGCAGTGCAGCAGTAAAATAACTACAAGATGAAACTGTGTCCAGCTAAAGAAAATAAATAAGCCTGTGTGTGATTTCTCGAAAATAGTCTGCTTCACATATGGATGTGAAATCCAACAGTCTGACCACTAATGCTAATGAACAGAGCAGGTTATCTGCTAGACACTGAATATATGAAGACATGTTCTGTTAAAATTAAGGTGTGTGTGTGTGTGTGTGTGTGTGTGTGCGTGCGTTTTTGAGCCTTAACAAACCAATGAACAATTTAGCAGACAGCCCACGCCCCTGGGCAGACTGTTACCATGGTAACAACACCGCCAGTATTTTTTTGGCCCACACTTTCCCTTTGAACAGCCGGCCAATGACAGACCAGCCGACTGGGAAATCTGGCTTACCGAAAGTGCATGCATGAGTTGCATGTGCATGTGTATGTATGTCTGTGCATAATATGGGCTTGATACAGATCAAGAGAGCTATATAATCTCTTCGCTCCACACAGACTCGTCGTAGCTGAATGTTGTGTTGGCAGTTGGCCACTCTGTATTGCGGCTGGCACAGCGGCTCGGGTCAATTTTATTTCTAGGGAGATGCAGCTATGTGCCAATTAAGGTACTGGGCCTATCTTCCAGATAGAGGAGTGGTCAGAGAGGAGCAGGGGGAAGAGATAGGGAATATGAGAAGGCATTGGTATTCCAGGAAACTCCACTGTGCCAATCCATCCTGGCTGGCAAGGTAGTAGAGAAAACTGCTCTCCGAAACATATCGCCACTCAGCAGGCAGTAACATGTGCTTGCACTACAATCTACACTGTAATCAGAACCTAACAGGGGACTAGTGGGCTCATTGCCCACTGCCAGCTATCACAGAAAAAACAGAAAGGGGCAAGACAGACCGAGATGCAGAGTTACTTGATGAGGGGTAAAATCAGTCAGTGGGAGTTATATGAGAAAGGAGCATTTTATTGTCAGCGTTTGATTGCATTATGATTGCAGTATTGATTTGATCAGCCTAACTTCACTCAGATAGCAAACTAAAGACACAAAAGCTGCTTATATTACCCATTTAGACATTATAGGTATTCACAAACAATATTGTCAAACTAAATCCTATTTGTCAACACCCTTACAGAAAATGTCTATTCATTTATCTAGATATCAGCTGCTGAGTGTTGTGTTGTGAACTGTCCGTGGATCATGACATGCAATGTAATAAAGTAATAAAATCAACAGTTACAGGCCCTGTCAATTACCGAGCAATTCTGTCATATAGTGAATAAAGTATATGTTTCAAGATAAATAGCTTTCTCTTTCTTACCACTCCACGTTGTGCGAGACCATTAGCTTCCTCTGTCTCAGCACTTGTCTCTTTTAAAAAGGATCTAGCTCATTAACTTCATGGCTAGATCAATTAATCTATAGCAGTTAGCCAAAGATGCCCACTCTTGCTCTTTTTGCTCCTTTGCTGTTGCTTTGCTCAACAATGTCTATTACATTTACAGTCTTCAAACTTTTTTTTTTCCTGTGCTCATAGTTCTGACACGAGGAGAGCTCAACCTGATGAGAAACTGTAAATTGTAAACAATAAATCAATGTGAAGGAATTAGGGACAGAGACAAAAGGCTTTGCTCAAGCAGTATTCAGTATACAAATAGCCACTAACAATATACAGAAACACAAAGAATTTGTCACATGAAATTCAGCATGAGTTTGATCTTTGTCAGCCAGTCGTGAAATCTGGTGACACAGGGACCTTTTGTCTGTGCGGCTTTGCTTATTGCATTAAAATAGGCTCAGGTGAAAAATTAGTTTTTTGTTTTTGTTAATCCTTCACAAAGTGCATGAACGTGGATGTGATCAAAGATCTCGGCTTCAAACTAGGAGTTTGCAGCTATAAATGTCGTGATACACCACAGTTATTATTGTACATAGCCTACAGATTAGCCACAGTAATCTGTCATTTCGGAAAACAATAAACTTAAATAAACAATAAACAATAAACATTGCAAATATTGTTGATTGTTTGATTTTAAAGCTTATGCTACTAAAAGATCCAGTGAATAGTAAAATTAAGTAGCTATAAGTAGCAGCTACAAAACAAACTATATAGCTTGTTGATAAACTGAGAGAAATATTATCTAATTTTAGATGCTTTTGTATTTGTATGTATGTCTCTGTGAAGCTCAGGCTTCCTGCTAAGTTGATTGGCATTAAAGCAGTATACCTATATTGTATATTGACTGAATATAAACTACATTTTTCATGCGACAATGTAATTAGAGACACTTTCAGGTGTTGTATTGGAATAACAAGGATTTTGACAGATAAGGTCCCTGAGCCAGGAAGACCTGGCCCTGCGCACTGATTTTTATTTATATTTTTATTTTTACTGGCTGCTAGACTCATTGTTATGTCCTAATTAAGAGGAGAAAAACATTTTATTCATTCGTTCATCTTGCAGGTACATATCCTTAAATTTCATATTTGTCCTTGTTGTCCTATTTTCCAATCTAAAAGTACTGAACTCTAAACAATCAAGTGATTGCTGCACAGCAGCTGTGTTCGAGGAAACAATCTACCTGCTGGTAGCTACAAATCTGTCACCAAAATATCACCCAAACAGACAGAGAGTGAGCCAACAGAGATGGTATGAAGCGTGTGTGATTGTATTTCAGGGAGACTTTTCCTGTGATAGAAAATAAGACTTTCAGGAGGAGCTAACATCACCTGGACTATATTATCTTGGATAGACACACAATTGATAATTTTTTTTTCATGAGAAAATACCACAAAATGTTACGGCAATTTGCTGTTTCACAATTAATGGCCATGACTGTTATATGAGCACAATGTTGTACTTATTCATGTCAACATTAGCAAAGGAAATGCCTTAAAACAGTTACAGCACTATGACGTGCTAGTGTGTAAAACAAATAGCCCTTGGAAAACTGTTTAAACTAGAAGTACAGTAACGACAGGAAAGAAGGTTTCTGGATTAATACATGTAGATTTACATTTTCATAAATAAATGAATAAATATGCAAGAAGAAAATCTGATGTTAATACAGAGATACAACTATCTTACCTCCATCCAAATCTAGTTGAAAGCCCTGATTACTTCCTCACCAGTCCATTTATGTTCAAATGCTTTGAGAATAGTTGAAGGAAGGTTTAAGAAAAAAAGCTTCAAATACCGATGTATCTTGAAATGCCCAGCCCCTTGGCTCAGCATTGAGGCCCCGCTAATAAGTGTAGAGGCCTGTGAAGGGGGTGAGTAATTATGCACGACTGAATGTAGCGGCGGAGTAGAATGATAAAACAACTGGAAAACAAAGGTCTCTTCACTGTTTACCATTCCCTAATTTGATTCCTAATTGAGCGTACATAACACAATGTTTACACCAAAATATTCTGGCAAAGACAAGCACCCTTGGTGGAATTACACAGCTGAACACTGCTTACCCTTTCCACCAATGATCTCAAAGACTATCACCAAGGGAGGCCCTTCCATCCCCAACCTATGACCGAGTAGTAAGCACCTACACCCTGTCACACTGACATTTTCACACATGGCAAAAGGACTATCAGACGCAGTCGGAGGCCAGAGGTTAGCGGTAGAGTGGATTTGGATGTGGATGACAACAACAAGCAAAGGAGAGGAAAAACATAAGTCTGGCTTTTTGAAATCCAATAGTGAGCTTAGAGGCTGCCCTCGGGCTACAGAATGCATCGCTAATGATAGGACAAGAGGGGGATAGGTGAGGTTGCAGAACAGAAGAGTGGTGGGGGGAGGCGTGAAGGAAAGAGTGATGGTGAGGTCATCAGGAGCAGTGCTGCACCCTTGGATGGTGGTAACATCAGCTATCACAAAAACAGCTCTATTAATACAATTATGCATTCAGCAGCAGGAGGTTCCTCCAGCTGTACCAGCATGTCCGCTGTTCATTGCCCCTGCTGCTATTATGCCTAATGGGAAGTAATGATAAAATGCTCTGCATCAAAAGAGAAAGCAGAAATTATGTGTGAAGCGTGGGAGAGGAAAAGTGACCGGGATCAGGGAAATAAGAGTGTGAGAAAGGGAGAGACAGAGAAATGGGGAAGTGAGAACAAAACAAAGTGAGAAAGCACTCAGGAGTGGATCTAGTCATTCAAATTGTTGGTGGAGTCCCACAATATCTGTGTTGTGCAAAGCAGCCATTTCTCATTGCATACTTAGTGACGGCCGTGCTATTATTTCTAAGGCTGACAATAGGCAACAGGGAATAAAAAAGGCTGGATAATAAATGCTGTTTAGAGCAACTATGCATCTGTCCTGCCCAACAGAGACAGCTCCATTCATGGTTCCGGATGGGTGTGCTTTTATAAATACAAAAACAACGATTCTGTGGACATCAGGCACAGACATGACCAGAAAACTCAATAGATGAATGACGTGCATGAAAATATATTGTGCTTTTACTGTACAAAGCCAAACCGATGTGTTCATCAAGTATTCTGTTGCATTGTGTGAATGAACAGAGACTGACCCCAATTGCTGGCACACAATGCACTTGCAGCCATGAAATCCTCTGAAGGTAACCGAGCCAACAGCACATTTATATTCATGTCATATTTACATCCCCATGACCTCTATACAACCTTATCAGAAAACTGTATCCCGTTCCAGACAAACAGAAACACACTAACACAAAAAAAGGTGTGTGTGTGTGTGTGTGTGTGCGTGTGTGTGTGTGTGTGTGTGTGCGAGTGTGTCTGTGTCTGTGTGTGGTGGTGAACTACAGCCCCCACCTCACCTGTGCAAATCTGGACAGAATTGACCTTTATCAGCCAGCGTTAGTCAATACGCCCTGAGCTATGAAACTGGCAAACATATGTGTTCATTTTGTGTGATTGCAAGTGTGTTTGTGTATGTGCCTTAAGTGGGTGCGTCCATGTGGGACCTCCTTACACTGCATGTACATCTTCACGCATTGTTGATTTGATGGAGACCGGAAGTCATACACTGGGCTGATGGACAGTGATGGACAAGTGTTGATGAATGACCAAGATATTGAACTTTACAAAAGGCACCAGAGCAGCTGGAAGTTGCCAGTTAAAGATTGAGATTTCTAAGCATCGAAGAAGTTTCAGAGAGAGCTGTTTAATATTGTACAGACAGTGGATTATACTGACGCTCCTATAAATTCTATGCATATCAATAAAATGTGAGGGCTGGGTAGTAATATAGCATCAACAAAATTCTGCATTTATAAATATTTCAAAATAATAATTATCTCACTGTAATTCTGACACTAACCAGCAAAAAAAAAGTTTAACAGTGTCTAACCACATGGGAATATTGTCATTGATATTGTCAAATGTTGTCTCAAAGTCTCTAATAGCCATGTTGATATTCTTGGTATTTTTGTTGTAAATACATATTCATGGATTTTGAATATTTATCTGAATATTTACCTAAATATGTCATTTTGGTTGTTATGTCTAGACAACTTACAATTATTCGTTAATAAAGTTGTTGAAAAATGTATTTATTATTATTATTATTATTATTATTATGCTTTGCTTTGCTGTTCCAGGGGGTTTGGGCAGTGTCAACAAAAGTGCTCCGTAAACCAGGAACAAAGCCATAGTCTTAGTGTTTAATTGTGCATGTGTGTGAGTGGCTGACTTATAGGCCTAATGAGAATGTGTGTGGCACCTTCTCATTACGCCTTGTGACACTGTGGACTTTGTGAAAGACATCAACACCTGGTCCGGCAGAGAATTAGGAAGAAAAACACAACACAAGCACCTGGGAAAGTGGATTAACAGTATAAATGGCAGAAAGCCATTAACACGAGGGTAAGGTCTAAGAAAGGTATGGTGTGTGCGTTTGTGTGTGTTTAGAGGAGCGAGAGAGAGTGAAGCTGTACTCTATGTACATTGAGAGGAAGGCAGGTGAAAGAGAGATGTGATTTCTGATATTTCATATAAATCATCAACTCAGTTCCAGCAGACTCACTGTAAAAACCACTCTAAGGGCAAATGTCTCTTCAGAATTCTGCTATCACTGCCATATTAACGCACAATAAGGTTTACAAAACAAGTCCGGGTTTGAAGTCAGCTGTCCAAACCTGGACTGTTTTCTTCTCTAAAAGATGGAATTGCTCTCCTTAACTCTACAAGCAGAGCAGCACATCATATACACACTGTGGGAAAGCTTCAATAGGCGTTAAATACTTCATTCACTGATGCAGTGCTACTGCAGCTGACGAGCTGGGCTCATTTCCGGTTGTGCGTGTTAAGATTCAGCACAACTGGAAACTTGCATCAAACACAATTGCACACACAGTGCCATATATCTGCATCACAGCACCGTAACTGCATAGCAACAAATTACACAAATGAATGCACTGGGATGTATACACATGGCAGTGCATAACTGCAAAAACAGGGTCAAACAAATATGATATGCTCTGACATCATATATGCATGAATTCACACATACATATGCAAAGCATTGCAGAGAAAAGTTGGACATATCTCTCTAGATGTCATGTGTGCTCTCACATGTCAATAGTCATGCACGCATTCTTGTATCCACAATGTATACAAACATTTCTCATGCAAATCTTATGCAAGGGCCCTTTAAACTCTGTATCTGTATGCATCTAAAAACAAGCACAGTAGCCTACCATATATCCATCAACACATGTGGTGTACATGCACACCTACTCTGATATGTGGTGAGTACGGTAGGAAACCCCTAGGTGCACACAAATGTACAGGCAAACACACACAAACACACACATGCACAGACACCTTGGAAAACACACCTTCCCTGGGCAGGACATATTGGATTAGGAGTGATTTTTTTTTCTTGGCTACGTCTCAGAGGTGCTAGATTAAATGCCATTCCCACTTTACTACAGATGGCTCGAAATAAATCATACTATCCATATACACCCACACACACACACACACACACACACACACACACACACACACACACACACACACACGCACATGAAGAAATTTATACACAAACTCACACACTCACCTATACACATGCAGTACAGAAACACACACACATACACGCAGACACACACACACACACACACACATACAAATAAAAACACATAAATACAGAGAAATGCTCACACGGGGAGATATATAACATGTTGGCACACCCAAACACTAAAGCACCTGTACGGTCCAGCGAGTCTGCTCTTTGTATTTCAATCACTGAATCGATGGTTCTAAATTGATTGTAGCTGAGCAGGGGCCAGAGATGTTCCCCCTGGCTCGCTGCCCTGGCCCTGTATTGATTAGATCTGAGAGAGCCAATTGCTTTCACACTGGATTAAGGTGTTCCGGGGCAGTGAGCAGGGAGAGAGAGACAGAGAAAGAGAGAAATGGTCAGAGAAAAGGAGAGAGAGAGAGACAGAGAGAGAGAGAGACAGAGAGAGAGAGAGAGAGAGAGAAAGAGAAAAAGAAAGAGAGAAAGAATTAGCTTTGCAGCCTGTCAGACATACCAACAAAGCACTAAAATCAGGCTAACAACACTACTAATTAGCTAACAACCCATATCTAGGGGGAGAACACTATGGAAACACACCAACATATGGGTGTTTCACACACACAAAAAATGTAGAGGCAAATCATATAGAGAGCCTACAGTACTTATAAATTAGATAAACATGCCATAGATATGAAATCACTTCAAACATGCAGACTCTCAATAACGCAAATATACAACATGCACATATGCCTGCAAACACACAAACACACACACACACACACACCTCTTCGTTGTGATCCGTCAGATCAGAAGGCACTAACACAGATCAAGGGTCTAATCTCATTTGACCCTGGAGCTAAGTAGCCCAGGGCAACAGCATTACACTTCAAAGCTTCACTCTGAGTTTGTTACACATTCCAGCTCCAAAGTCTTATGCATTGTTACCTAGAGGAATCAAACCAAACTTTACTATCAGCCGGCATCACAGGATCCGTTCTGACCTGGATCAAATGATGAATAAACTGTGAGAGGAGGATAAATCATATTTTTACAAGGTAGCTCTTCTCCTATATCTGCCTCTCAAGTGTACATTCATCTTCCTCTTCGTCACATTCGTATTCCACTGGGGGCAGTGTTAAGCAGGAGAGCCACTCAACAACCTATCACTCTTCCTCTCCCTACAACAATTAGCCGCTCCTGCTAGGGGTTCTGTATGGACGAATGGGAAGGAGGGAACAGGGCTAAGGAGGCCTGAGCCTCAGCCAAAGACGAGTCCCTTTGTCTGGTCGAGGTCCCCATCTCAAATCATTTCCACAAAGGAGAGGCTTCCAATCCAGATTAAGCGCTTATGAAAATGAAGAACTGTGTGCACTGAGATGGGGCCAGCACAGGAAACGTGGACCCAGGTCACGAGAGCCAGTAAAAGGGCCTCCTTACTCCGAGTGCTCAAAGAGGCGTTTCTCAGGGAGCAGCAGCCCTATTCACATGGTATTAGGGAGGTAAAAGCATCACATTGACTGCGCGAGTCAGGCAAGCTCAATATACATTTGGTTAATACCCCTATTGTCGCGCTCCCTGTATGACTGCTCTCCTAGCAGAACACGAGAGGAGGACAGAGGCAGAGAGGGAATTAAAGAGGCAGAAAAGATGAGATAGAGAGGGAGAACAAGAGAGGGAGGGAATAGGATTTGCTGGCCCATTCATGCCATGATGGGTGTGAAGCACACACAGACATCCATGTATGCATGCATGCACATACACATGCATACACAATAATATCCTTATATAAAAAGGCCCATGAGTGCTGTTTGTGGGAGTCTGACATAACACTTGGCTGACACAATCAACTTGGCAAGAGTCAAGAAACTCAAAAGACCTGCAAAGCCAAAACACATAATGATAGGCCAGCCATGGTAGCCAGTAATGTAAAGGTCAGTTTGCAGGGAAGAAAGACAGAAAGATAGTGAAGGTGAAAACGAGAGATGGAGAGAGAGGGAGAGAGATTGTGAAATTGACTGAGTGTATGAGCATGTGTGCCTTTGTGTCCCTATCAGTCTGTGTTTGGTTCATTCCCCAAAGGGTCTTATTATGCTTCACGCTGGCTCTGACACAAAGGCAGCGTCTCTGTATCTCGGTCCATCCAGCTCCCCCAGAGAACATTCTAGGCGCAGCAAATCCATTTGTTTGTCAGCTTCTGCCTCTATTCTGACTTGGACTAATCAGATATCATTCTTTTTGAGAAGCATACCACTGTGCAGTCTGGCCTAGCTCTACAGTAACGCTGGCCCAGCACTAAGATAACATCTCTGCTCTTTCACAGAGGGCTTTTTGTATTTGTAAGCACTGTGCATAGACATCATAAAACAGTGTTGGAGAGGAAGTTATAAAGGTAGCTCTAGGTGCATCGAGTTTAATCAAATCTTCTTTCTAATAATATGGTCATTACTTCTATAAAATATCTCTCCTCCCACATCATTCACCAGTTACACATGAACCTCGTAGTTGGATGTAGTGGCTGACTATAAACTTTCTCTTGAAGGGTATCGTCCGCGTTATTGCCCCTTGAAATGGTTGAGGGTTATTAAAATGTTATTGCTAACTGCAAAATATGCCTTGGGTATAACTGTCAGTCAACTAGAAGGAACGCAACATGCTGTTTTTTTTAAAGCAGCCATCGAATCCAAGACTAACAACACAGGAGAGATGTGAACTGAGGGTAGATTACAGATCTTGACTGCCAAATCCATGAAATCAATTGCTCTTAAAGAACAAGAGAGACATAAAGTGAATACTGAACACCTTGACCAAGTAAACTAAACTCTACTGTACAATGGGATGGTAGATTAATCCATATTCATTAGCAGAGTAGTGTATGTCATAAGTTAGACTCATTTCTATGGTCAGTGATACTAGTCCATGTCTGTGAAAATTCTCCAAAGCAAAGGAGAGCAAGTAAAAGTCATGTACCAAACATAAGGGCTATCAAATCTAATACAGATGGTAGTCAGTCTTCAGATTTTAATGTATTGTTTGAACTCAGTTTCACATCATTCAAGTTGTTGCAACAATGTGAAATGGTTCCCTCTACATGAATTCAACTTGAGTCTGTTTTACTGCTGATTTAATTACTGAGGACTGTTAATGTAAAGATTGCTCATAATGCCAATATAACAGTAGAAAATGTTTTGACATTTACTACACCTACTGCATATGGCTCATAATATAGTTTTTAGTATCGCACTCATGTGTTACTGAAGTTCTGTAAACTACAGTCCACAATAAATACATTCAGTACAATCTCCTAACAAGAGATACTGTACCGTCCACTGTAACACGTTGGCAGCACTCAACCTGTTGACACAGACGCCGTTCCCACTCAGCACGCACTGGAAGCATGACGAGTGTGTGATGGGGTTTGATTACAAAATGCAGCCAAAAGAAAGACAGTCTGAGAGGTTAGCAGGCTTGATTAGACTCTATAAAACCACGCACACTTTGAAGATTTCATTAAAGTCGGTTTGACCCAGCCAATGAGGATATGCTAAGCTCTTGCCTCATTTCAACTGCACATACACACACACACACACACACACACACATACACAGATCTGACTACAAGTCTGGCTATGCTAATTCCGGCCTGGAAGAAAAGCTGCAGCCCCCCAGCCAGTGTGGGAACTCAGTAAACAAATGGAGCACAAAGCCCAAAGTGCTCAAAGAGAGGATTACCAAGTCACTCTCTTTCTCTTTTTTCTCTTGCTCCTTTTTTTTTTTTTTTGTAATCACTGCCCCCTCAATACACACACATATAGATAGACACAAACTCCTCCTCTCCTCCCATCTCGCTTTCAAGATTCAATATTCACACGGTGACTTCTCCAGTGGGCGTTTTCAGAAGACAGCCATAGCAGGAGGTCCTTGGTATGAGGAGAGACAACAAAGCCACGATCAATACTTTGTCACAGTGATGTGTCTGCCAGATTGAGCTTCACTTGCTCTTCCTGTCTGTCAGTCTGAAAAGAGACGTTTCCTCTGGTTTCTGCACAACCACATGCCCTGACCCCGAACAGTAAAGGCTGTGTTTACTGTCAATGAAAACATGCAATTACACATGCACAATGACATAATGTGTTGAAGATTATGGGAGTTGTCTAATTGCCGGATAATTGCATATTGTGAAGGTTTCGGGGTTGTGTTTGACCTGCCCAGTTATAGGGAGCCTAGTTGGTTTAGGATAATACATGGTGTTATCACATAGATTACATAGTATGTTTCACGTATGTTTAATCAGGGTTACTTAGGGAGCACTCAAACTCTACCTACTGTCGTGTTGTTTGTTTCAAGCATGCAGGAATTATGGCAAGCATGATGTGGTTAACACACAAAGTTCATCTTAATGATGATGGAAATTGTATGTACATGTGCTCATGCTTGTGTGTTTGTGGATTTGTGAATTTGTGTGCAGGCCTGCCACATAAGAGAGCAAACATCTTGCAAGCTTTGAGCCGAGGTCCAGAGAGTTTAAGCTTTGCATTGACCTTACCTTCCCGTGCAGATTGACAGAATCAACACAAAGCCCAGAAGAAATGCACTTTTGTCTCATTGCAAAAAATGTTGATCAATTTTGATCAGTCCATCTATCAGACCTGTAATCTGTGCTTCTTCAACTCCACTAACACTACAATGTCCACTTTGTGTTTTTTGAAACCCATATTGCAACAAACACATTCTTTTATTACAGCTACATTGATAGTTTTGGTTTTACATACTCAGGTTTTGTGATAAATTACTGCATCACCCAAATGCAATGGAGTAAAAATGAAATCATCAGCACCATCTCTTTTTTGAAATTAGCATCTTAATTTCTCATGTAAATATCTCTTACATGACCAATCATACACATTTATACACTTATTTCAATAGTTTTAAGTAGCTTCTACTCAATAAATATAGCCAATCTCAGATATCTGACAGATGGATATCCCAAAACTGCTTAAATAAAACCAAAACCATCTACTATTCTGCACAACCAGAAGTAAGTGAGAAAATATGTTTCTCAGTGCATTGAGTGAACTGACCCTTTACTCTGTGTATCAGTTTGATACACCGCCACATTCTCCCGGATTGCTCTGTCGACTAGCTCTCACTGCATGTGGAATCAACAGATGTGTATTGGCCCTACTATAATTACAATTCAATTCCAATTAATTTGTAAGTCGACAAGTTCCACAACATAACCTTGACTAATCCACATCTATCATCCTTCTGCTGGTAACCTCCAGGAAGGGATGAGACAATTTCCTGGAATTGAAATGTGTCCCTCTGCTGTCGGACCAAACAGGCCTGGCTGTTTTATTAGTGGAACAGTGAATACTGATGGACACTGATGAGGGGAGAGGGAGTATTAACAAATGATGGTCATGGAGAGCGGGGAATGTACTTTCTAAAACGGTGGGGCGGGGGGGGGGGGGGGGGGGGGGGGGTCATCACGTCATTACTGCATGCTGGAGCATACTCCAGAGAGGGGAGAGGAGAGAAGAAAGGAGGTGCGAGCTGTGGAGGCAGAAAAGTACAAGGAGAGTGAGAATGTTTTCTACGTGCGGTCCCAACTGACGAGTCTCTTGACATTTAACTTCTGGTCTCTTGTAAAGAAACCACAGAGACGGACACTTTTCCACATTATTATTGATGGTGTCTTTGTTGTGGTCTTAAATGTGCAATCATAACTTAAAAGCATAAGGTGAAGGATTTGATTGATTGTAGGAGGGCGGCTGGGGTGAGAGGGTGAAGTGGAGGCTCCCACAGTGCTAGGCTTTTGTGTTTTGGCAACGAGGGTGACATAGGCAAATTAAGCGGAGCCCCCGGCCATCTGGTGAATGGCTGGGGGCCCTTTGTCTCCCTGTGTGTCTCACTGGCCTCAACACCCAGTGTCCTTCACTGAGAGAGCAGAGGAGAGGAGAGGGAGATTGCAAGAGATGTTGGGTCAAAGTGGAACCTTCTTGAAAAAGTTTGTACAGCAACTAAGGGAAAAACCATGACAGAGATGATAATGAAAGGCTTAGAGAGTCACCAAACACATGGCCTGAAAGGAACTGAAGGTTAGAGAACCTGACAAAAAAAAAATCAGTGACTGAAAGGAAAAACATAGAGAGTGAAAAATAATAGGTGCAGGAATATGTGTCCCTCCATGGGGGATACGAACTGCTCTGTGTGTGGTGGGTATTTCTATTGTGTGTGAAGAAAATCTCTTCCCCTCACATCATTAGGGACTGACTCTGTCGTTGCAGTGAGATGAGCGCATCTGTGTTTGAGGTCATTACAAACACTGTGTTTGGACCCTAAATTCAAAGAGTCTTTGTTTGGGTCACACTCTTTCACCACTGCTCTCTGCCATCCCCCTATTCAGCCTATTGAGACCCATGGAAACAAGAAGTCTTTCACTCTCTGCTCTTTCATATAGCTTTTCTCTGTCTCTTCCTCCCACTACTCCATTTTTGTCTTCATCACACTGCTCCTCGCTGCCATAGGACTAATAAGAATGGGAAGACTCAGACCTTTACTTAATTGGGCTTCAAGGTGACTCAAAAGATGTCGTTGTGTGTGTCTGGTGTGTGTGTGTGTGTGTGTGTGTGTGTGTTTGTTGCTGAGTACACACGGATGCTTCTCTGCAAATGAAGTAAACTCTCTGGAACGGAAGTAGACAAGGCCAAATGGGCTGGAATTGGCTCTAATAGCTTACCGGGCCTTTGTGGATCCTGTCTGCCAGATCCTTTACACTCAGATGAGACATATAAAGAAGTAATCAAAGCCTCACTGGGGTGGAAAACTGTAAAACCAAAAGTTCAGAGTAAATAGTCTCCAAAACCAAACTTTAAAGCTTCAAATAAATGAATATATCTAAATAGTTTCACTGCTTGGATGAAATTCTGTTATATCCTGACAGAATTTCACTTTATTTCAGTTAAACTCTCTTATCTCTGTAGTACAAAGAAATACACCAGCTGGTTGCTTTCTATGACAATGAAGTCTATAAGGGTATATATTGGGGTTTATAAGGTTTAAGGCTAGGGTTAATGGTGTGATAAATGTGCCTGGAACACTACATTTAACATTTTTAAAATGCACACATGGAAGAACTAACACTATTTCTACGTGTATGTGTGTGTTTACGTGTGTGTTGGTGCGCGTGTGTGCTCGTGCCCCATGATGGCAGCCATTAGACAGGAGTAAGGCAGCCATGATGAATCGGCACTTAGCTCAGGGAAGCGCACTTGCTCAATGGGCTGTGAATCTCCCGCTGCCACTGTCAGCCTGCAGAATGTTAAATAAAGTTATTTGAATATTTGTAATATTAATGTGCCAGCATGTCAAAAGCCCGCTGGAGCCTAACAGAGAGAGAAAATATGAGAAGATTCGTATTGCAGTGTAGGCCTATTGGACTGCTGTGGTGAGGATTTACGGAAATATGTGACTAAAAAAATGCACGATCATGGATAGTGTATCGGGTTATAGACGGATGGATGGACAGATAAATGGATGGATGGATAGGATAAATAGAATTACACGAATAAGTTACCAGATGATATTAGATAATGATACTAATCATTAGGTGTTTCATCGTCCCATTTCATTCATATCCAATTCACATTTTAGAAACACTGCTCCCTCTGTTCCAAAGGTTTTACTGTCCTCTGTCTCCAACACAGTCTCCAAGTCCATGCTTGTGAGGAGACTCAGAGCAGCTATGTGCTTTGCATAGGAATGGCCCACTGAGGTAAAAAGGAGAGAAGCAATAAGCTTTGGGCATGGTTAAGCTATTACAAAAGAAGACAAAATGTAATAGAGGGTCTCATAAAATAAGACTGCCAGCTTTATAGACTTAAGGCAGACATCTATCAGCTCAAAGAAAATTTTCTTCCTCATAAGAAACAGTGTTAACAGCAAAATGAAGAACAGGAAGTCTTCATAGTATGTTATTTAGCCCTGTTTACTGTGAAGCACTTTATGCTGCATCATTCACTTTTAAGAGTTTACACATCTGAATAATTAGCTTACCATGGAGTTTTAATCACTTTATATATGGGAATAAGAGGAACATTAAAATGATCAATGGTTATATCACATTATTGAGAAACACGGAGATGGATGTGAAGTAAACCTAATCAAGGTGATTCTATCAATCACTCAGCTGGAGACCAAAACGGTAACCATGAGAGGGCTCAGTAAAACCCACAAATCAGTCTTTCCCTCGACACTTGAGTTGAGCAGGACACACACACAAGACAAGCTTTGCGTTGGTGGAGGTAGTGGGGTGCTATTTGGAGTGTCTCCGCTCGATTTAACAGGGAGGTGATAAAATATTTAGCAGACTGCTTACATAGCCAAGGGGGAGAGAAAGGGAGATGGAGAGAAAGAGGGAGAGGGAGAGAGAGAGAGGGGATACCCAAATGGCTTGTGTGGGAGCTGGGGAGCTGGTAATGAGGATGGCATGCTGGCATCATCGCTACAGAGCACAACAACTCTACATGGTCTCTCTGCCCAAGTGACAGCAGGCCACACACACGTTCACACACACACACACACACACCACGCTACATGTCACTAATTAAAACATATAGATTAGAGAAAGTGCAATTAGGTACACACACACTGGCACAACACACAAACAAACATGTTCAAACACATTAACACACACACACACAGTTGCAATTAGGCTTATCTTTGCTGTCATATTAAATGACTCACAAATTAAACAAGTCAGAAATGATTAATTTGTCACCTTTTGTCATCTCTCACAGCGTTCGCTTTCCACCATGCAAAGATAAACATCTTCAAAAGTACAGATTTGATTAACACAGGTGTGTGAGTGACCCAGCAAATGCATGTTTTGTTATGTCAAGTGAAAGAAGTGACAGTTGGAAACAGGGGTAAGCAGAATTTAATGCATTTCTGTTTCGTTAGCCGTCAAGCTGGTTAAGTAGCTGTTGATGTAAAATGTTTAGGTTCTCACACTGACAATAAATAAAAGCCCCCGCTGGACAATTTTCACATCTTAGGTAACAAGGTGGGCGCTCAATAGTCAATAAATTGCTTCTGGTCTGTAAGACAATATCGGATGGCTTAGCATAGCTCAAACAAGAGCAACATCTTTTCATTTTTTTGATTTCCCACAGTGCTTTCAAGCACCACAGTGCCTTCCCTCTCCTATGTAATACCTTTCCTTCTCATGTTGCTCTCCATGAGGGGAATTATTTCAGCATGAAACTGCATGCTCTCATATTCTTTTTGTTCCTGTTCCTGTTACTTCATCTCTAATGGGCAATTACTTCAGACCCAATGCTGAGGCCATGTTATTGCACCAACCTCCAATTGATTGGTTGCCCATAGTACTTAGCTTCCACAAGCACTTTAAGGTTAGATTTCCCTGTTTAAATAATGGATTACAAGCCCATGAAAAGGGACTGCGTGGAAAATAAAAGGTTGAGATTGCTCTAATTGGAGGGGCCTCTCTGTGGAGATGAGAGGGGAACAGATTCCATACAGGTCTCCAGAGAGTCAGCTAGTTATGAGAGAAAGAGATGGAAGCATCATCTGTTTCTCTCTTTCTGTCTGTCTCTGTCTCTCTCGTTCTCTATGTATGCATTCTTGCACACATGTTTGTGTGTTGGTCCTGAGGCTGAAGGTCAGCCTACACAGCAGGTTTATACTACTATCTACACCAGGTGCACACTAACAACCCCCTCCCTCTACAGGCTACTTTTCATACCTCCCATAATGCTACATATCCAACAGAAAGAGAGATGTCAGACTTAACGCAGCAGGAAGCCTACTTGCCGTGGGTACTTAGTGAAGGAAGTCAGGGGGATTGTGGGAATTAGTAGAAATATACATCTCCTCTTCTGTTCAAAGAGTCTTTGTAGTGCAGTACCTACTGGGGGCCTGTGCATGTGTACGTGCTCATGTGTGCTTGCGGTGTTTACAGCAGTACCAATGCCCCCCACTGACACAAGTCTCAACAAGCCTCCAACCAACACTCAAGGATAGCTTGGGCTCCAATTACTGTGCTGTGAGTGTGTTTAAAGTTGAGGAAAAAATAAAAAATAAAAAAAAGATGTGAATCACCATCAATATTCATCCATTAAAGCCTGCAGGCTTATTTGCATTTAATGACAGGTAAGGTTCATTTACTAGGAAATTCTTGTGTGAACTTCAAAGTTTCAAAGAACATATTTAACATTAAGTAAGATACAGCCACAAAGTATATAATGCCTTGCATGTATGTATGTATGTATGTACCAACCAGTCAAGTTGCTGGAAATATGGTCATGATCTCCCTTCTGTCCTGAGTCAGTGTTTTTGCAGAACATTATTATGTCACAGTGAAGTTGACCCTTTGACTGTTTGGATTTAAAATGTAATCACTTCATCATTTACGCATTTAGACATTTGTGTTGAATTGTGCCATAATTAGCATATGAATCACTGAGTTATGGCTGTGTTTGATCCATTTTTTGAGGTCACAGTGACCTTGACCTTTGACCTTTGATCAAAATCTAATCAGTTCATCCTTGAGTCCAAGTGAACATTTGTCCCAAATTTGGAGGGATTCCCATGAGGAGTTATGAGTTATTGTGTTCACAAGGCCAAAACCATGTTTGATGATGTCACTGTGACCGTGACCTTTGACCTTAAATTCCCTAAATTTAATAATTTCACTCTTGAGTCCGAGTGAAAGTTTGTACTAAATTTGAACAAATTCCCTAAAGGTGTAACTGAGATATTGTGTTCAAGGGAATTGGATGGATGGAATATGAACACCTTCATGGAAAAACCTGAGAGTTTTCATTACATTAAAGGTCCTTCTAATAATGATAAGATTCATAGTCATCCAAATTCTATTTATTTTGAACTGAAACATACTGTACCTATTATAATGTGCTGTGCTTAAATAAGCTGTGCAAACAACACGTACCATTATCTGATGTATAAATGGCAGCAGAAACTAAGAACAAAGTGGCATATGTATGTAGGACAAACTGGTTAAACAAAATCAGGAAAATGGAAATTTTAAATGAATAGGATAAACCGCAGTCAAATTAGTCAGCTGGTTGCTTGAGTTGTATGTTAAAAAAACAAAAGCACAAAGTGTTTTGTATTTCTGTCCTTGTGGAATCTTGTTTAGTTCGAAATGCTGTCAAACACTTTTTCATCAGTTTGAAACTTTCTATTACACATAATGATGCTGAGCTTGTTAAGAATATCACACCACTCATGTTCCTGTGGAAAATGAGTTAAAATAAAGACTCATGGGAGGCAAACAACAGTTTGATATTTACAGATCATTAGTTTGGACACAATGCACTGAAAACATTCCTTTTAAAATATGTAAATTAAAAGTACCTTGCACTGAAACAAAACAGAATAATCGTAGAAATGAAGTAAAAGATGAAATGACCTGTGAACAATGTAAAACACAGTTGTGATGAGATGACAAAAATGAGTAGAAATGAAAACTTTCAGTGAGGAGCAGGCAAACAACTTCTGCCTGGTCATTTGCATTTCAAAGTCATTCCACCTTAGCCAAGGACTGCATGGGAGTGTGTGTTTGTTTGGGTGTGTATGTAAGTGTGTGGGTGCGTTTTACATAGGATACAGAGCTATGATAGACGGATACAGTAGACACAGTCACACACAGTGTGCTTTGTAGATATGTGGCACCCTCATATCTGTTTATTGATCAGAGCAGATGTGCGTCAATCAATCTTATCTGGGCTCCACACACTCTCCGGCTAACCTCCAGAGGTAGGCCAACCAATAGTGCACCATGCTGAGAGCCTCAAGCCACTCGCATTATCATCAGACACCTTGAGCAAATTTTCTCCCTCTCTGTGTATAAGTTTGCCAGTGTGTGAGAATAGCAGGGTGCAGAGCGTAAAGGTGCATTAGAGGACGGACAGAAAGAGGGAAAATGTGACAGCAGAAAACCCAGATTAACCTCGTCTTTCTGTGCGTGTTCTTCCTTAGAACTTAGTCTTCCGCACATCATACTGAGGCAGAATCAAACCTCCTGCCTTCTGTAAAGTACGCTGCACAGAAGGCTGGCATTCGCTACAGATTAAGAATCAATGCTAATGTGCCTTTCAAGTACGCCGGAGGTGGATGTGATCAAGGAGGGAGTACAGCACATCATGCTCAGCAAAACGCATGAAACACAATCAATTCAGCCCTTCCAATGATGCAGAAAATCTGTGATCCAACATATGCTCATGCCCTGTTATATGCAGGCCTAAAATAGAACAGATTTATGTCGCCTGCTTACAACGAAGTGATTTGTTCTATTGCGAGTAGTCCATCATTTCAAAAGAGAGTTGGGTGCTTGCAACTATCAGAAGTGACATGCGCAAATTGCTAACTATAGGATGTTTGAGACAAATGTTGTTCTTTTTACTTACCTCGACACACATTGCCATTGTCAGGTTCAAATCCAGCCTTGCATGTGCAGCTGCCGATAGGAACCATCCACTCTCCATCTCCGTTGCAGTAGAGCTTTATAGGAACGTCTACTTCCTCTGAGTTGGGAATGCAGATCCCTCTTGCAATGACCAGGGAGGTGCTTTCAGCCCCAGTCATCGTCTCTGGGAAGATTGCAAAGTTCTGGACCACACTTGGGCACTTCTTATAAAAGACTCTGACTGACAGCAGAGACATGCAGGCACCATAGTCCTGAAAGGCCAGGTAGAAGCCATTTTTAGACAATGGACCAAAGCTCCGCACCTCTGTGTTGACCTTCATCAGGCGTCCGCCAAAATCCACCTGTGAGAAGCTTTCATCTGCAGCAATGGTGTCCACCTTGAGGTAAGGGGCCTCCATCCAAAAGGCTGTGCCTTTGGTGGCGATGACAGCGTCAGTTTCGTAGTAGTAGAGATTAAATGTCTCCTTGCAGGAGCCAGGGACTTTGGGGATGGAGCTGCAGTCACGCACAGTGAATCGAATTTCCACATAGATGCGCTGCGCTCCACGGCGATCAATGAAGGTGGTGAGGAGCCAGTTGTTTTGACTGGGCTCAAAGACATTACACACCTGGTAGGTCCTGATGGTGTTGAGGTTCTCATCATAGCCACTCACCTCCTCCCACTACAGAAAGAGAAAGGAGAGAAGAGTGCACACAGCTGATTAGTAATCATCAATGACAAAACTGTGGTTATTTGGTTATTTGTGGATAGAGACAGAGAATTTGTACACATCAGTAATCTCCCTAAGGCACATTTGAGGCTTCCTCTTGGATTAACAAAACGGAATCAGCCTATCAAAATGTGGGGCTTATTCATCCATTGAGAACACGCAAGTGTCTTTTTTCTGAATCATAAACTATTTCTTAAGTGCAGCAACAGCATAAACACCACTTTACTGTCTTGTTCTCTAAATATGCTCAACAGCTGTAGTGTGTGTACTACCATTGTATAAGCACAAACCCAGTAATTACTTGGGATGTGCTGCTATTTGCCATCAGTGCTGAGCATGGCTGGGCACTGGGTTGACACATTATAAAATATGGTCTGTAACAAATTCAAGATTATGCACTATTGAATTACAATTAGGCAGACAGCGACTACTACATGGCAGCCACAAGCCAGTCTGATGGAAAGGCATTTGCATGCACACTGAACTGAAATACACTTCAGGCCCTTTTTTTTTTTTTTTTTTTTTGCAGGTGTGACCCACAAAGTATGTTGGATGAGCATCAGACGCCCCTTGAGGTATTATCTCAGTGTGCCAAATCATGATGAAAATGTGCCATTAACATTTGGCTGGCATCACTGAGAATCAGGAAGAGGAATCACTGAAATAAGAAGAAGCTTGCCTAGAAACTTGCTTTCAGATGAAGATTTTCAGATGAAAAAACTGCCCAGCTGGGCGAAAGCTGGTAAAGCTACAAGTGATACAGACACTCAGTCTACTGATGTTCTCAATACAATGTTTTAATTTGTGAAGCTATAGACACAGCAGCAGAGAGGACAGGAATAAACATTAGGGCTGCATGCATTGTGACACCCACATAAAAGGCCCACTGACTTGAAATGAATATTTTGTGGAATAGAGACAGTGATTTGACACAGTTTCAAACAGAATTCTTTCTTCTCTGATCACTTCCATTGTCTGTAATAATACCATTCTACAGTATATATTCTTATTTGAACCAACAGCTTGCCCCCCCCCACCCTCCACCTCTTCCTCGAATGATCCAAACGGCTGTAGGCAAAGACAAGCTAATGAGGTCCATAGTGTTGTGAGTGGGCCTCCAGTCAGTTCATGTTACTTGTGTGCATATATCTCCTGGTGCTTCCTCCTTCCTCTGACCTTTAAAGCCCCAGCTGCTCAATCAGGCCTAATGGAGAGGAGAAGACATCAAGTCTCCATACACAGCCCCAACAACCGGTCAAATGATGGAAAAGATACAGAATTCTTATTAAATGAGTCCATAAAATGATGTGAGATGAGATATATAGGACAAATTATTTGGCCCAAGGAGTACATGGAAAGCATCTGGAGAAAAACAAGAGGGTTTGGGTCAGGTAGGGGCAAGGAGAGGGAAGGAGGGAGGGAGAAGACGCGTGGAGAACAGTGACACTGCTGACATGATAAACGAGTTTACAGAAATCTGAGGTGCAAATTAAAGCCTTTTTTCACCACTGCTCCCTCTGTGCCCACTCTGCTCTGCTCTTCTCTCCCCCTCTCCTCTCTTTCCCTCCTGCTCTCTTTTCTCGTCTCTGCTCTGTAATGACCATTCATCAGCATTACAGGAACCTGTCCCTTTCAGCACTGCCTGTTCATTAATACAGCCAGCCCTAGGCTCCTCTGCACCCGTCTGCTCCAGTCTAGGAGGGGGTCCTCACCGCCCCTCGTCTAGCCAAATGACCACCATCTTTCACGCCAGAGAGAGGCCCGAGGCGTCTCCGATAATGCCCGTCTGAAAGCTGTCCAGAAATTCATTGGCTCATATAATAATGAACTACAATTTTTTTCTTTCTTTTTTTTTTTTTTATTTCCTCTTCTGTAGATATTCAGTGACACCATTGTGTCAAAGACAAACAAAACTATTACAGGTGCATCAGTTATTTAGCAGAAATCAAACTTTTTGCAACATGATGTCCTCTTATCTTTTCAGCATTTTGTATTCATCTGCTGTTTATGTCTGTGTGTGTGTGTGTGTGTATACACTCTGAGAACGTGCTGTTTATAATTTGATGGTTTACCGACCACATATTGATTTGCTGGCTGTTGTTTTGCTGCTGAAGAGCTTGAGGCTACACGCCACATTTCTGATTCTGCAGGTTCAAAACATTTGATTACTCTGAGTATTAACACTGGTATTTTCTTTTGCAACTTCATCGTGTACCTGGGACTAATAACAACATTGAAATGCATATGACACATGCATTAAAGAAGCAAGGATACTATCTATACGTAAGCAGCACATGCCCTACAGTCAGATCAATACTCTGCCGTGGTTTCCTATTTCTATTTCTATGCTCTTTCCCAGACCTTCTACATCATTTAAATCAAATCTATCTCTGCACTCCGTGACATCTCTTTGACCTTGCCCGAGAAGAGAGAAAAGTGAAAGCATCATCACCTGTCACCTCACTGATAATGGAATTCCCTGGTCCTTGCATCCATTTACTCCTCAGGGATTTGTGTATAAAATAACACTGTTACTCCTGCGCTGCGTATATTTAGTCCATGCATCATGGACCTAAGTGCAGATGTACTGCATGTTGCTGGCATGTAACATTCATATCAGCTCAAGGTGAACAAGGTGTCGGGGAGAGACAGGAGTTTGATTATCTTTATGTTTCCAAGTGTGTTTCATGTTCGGGTGATAGGAGACAATGCTCTCTTTGTGGCAGTCAGGTAAGAAACAACAGAGCAGCAGAGGATGTGGATGTCATCTTGATAAAATGGTAAAAACAAAAAGACCAGTTAAGGGCTTTAGCACGGAGTTGGTATAAGAGTAAACAGCATCACTTAGGTGAGATTTTTTATCTAGTTTCTATAAAGTCAGCTCCCTCTCAGTTACTGTACACATCTCTGTATCTATTATTTATCATTACCAATATCACTGAACACAAACTTTCTTGCTGATGAAACACCAAACAAATATTGAGAGCCTCTTTACACTAACACTCATTTTAACGCCAACCAAATGCACCCAGTGGCTCCACTCTAAAAGCTTTGCTTTTGCCAGTAATATAGGAGACACTCTACCCCTGCCCCTGATTGTCAAGTGTGGTCATTGTGTGTGTCATTATGGCTGCTCTGTTTTATGGGCACTAGTGAGGAGATGGAGGGGCTATGGATTCACAGCGCACTTAATGTTTGTGTTAATGACCAGTCACAGCTAGCTGAGCTGGAGGAGAGAGGGCGGAGGAAAGAAAGAGACAGAGTGATGGATAAAAGAAAAATACAGGAGTGGAGAGGAATCAAGGAGGGGGGGGGGTAATATATTCAGGCTGATGCTCCCCTTCCCACAGCCTCAATTTGCCCGCCATCAACCATCGATACTCTGCCCTCATAAAGGCCATTCATCACATTGATCTCCTGCCATTACCTTCGAAGGCTAAAATAACACAGAGCAGCTCAGATGGCCACAGTCTCACTCTAGAGGACTATAGCATCCTGAAGTGAGCAGGGTACAAGCAGAGCCCCAGTCACAGAGCTGAAAGGACTAACTTATCGGAGCATGGATGTATCACCTGTGGACACTAACAGGAGAAATGGGCTGGACTAATGAGTCATTTGGAGCAGGCATGGTGGGAACTGGACAGGAGCTACCGTACGCGTGCTGCAGGTTTCCAGTCAGGCTTGATCCTGATATAGCAAAAGCAATGAAGAATAGGTCCACTCCAAAAATAGTAAAAATGCTCAGCACTTTTCCACCACAGGAACTTTTCCAGGAACCATTTAGGAGCTCAAGAACTGACTTTGCCTTCCAACCCCCATTTCCCATCCCTCTGGATGTTGTACTTTCTGGTGGTCAAGAAGTGGTTGCCAGTTGTATCAATACAGAAATGACTTCTTGAAATGTTTATTTACAGTTAAACAAGCCTGTTTAGTAGACTTTTTTAAACTATTGTAATAATGTGATCAACATAGTCAGTCAAACAGAATCTTTTTTTTTCACTGTTTCAGAGCTGTTACATACAATAAAAAAGTAACAAGTAAAAAGACATTAGTATCTTATTTGAAAGACGGGAGTTAAAAAATTCTGTCCCCTGAAAAGCTGTTTGGCTTTGTGTTTGGGTTCTGTACAATAATGTACAGATCTACAGATCTACAGAAAAAAGGACCCTTATTTTCTGAGTTTTGCTCCTGGGCCTCCATTTTTCTTGAGCCTATTTGGTAGAGGGGCCAGTGGTTGCCACAAAATGAAATCCAGGGATAAAGTATGAGCAATATGACTTCTGTCTTCACGTACTGTAACTCTACCCTCAATCGTGCACACCAGCCAAAACACTTGTGTGTGTGGTTGTGGCTCGGGCTTAACTACACACACATAAAGATGAGTCTTGACTACTTTTAGCTCATCATTCAACCTCGAGTCAATTCACACAAGAAGGAGACTTGAATAGGGAAGCATCTCTTGGGCTGATCTTTAACCTTCAGTCTGCTGCCTGATCCTCTCTGGAGTCACACTCACAAACTGCTTTTCAAATCCATCAGCACCAGTTAATACAGCTACATGCTCAGACATACTGAGCACAGATGGATGATGAGCAGCTCAGAGCAGTTCCACATTTAAAGCTCCTCAGTAAAGAAAGGTCTTCAAAATGCCACTGCAAATAGTAGAAGAGCGCCTGGCAAGTGTTTCTTGAATGGCTGTCAAAACTCTCAATGCTCAATCTGATGATGGGCTTTTTACAGCAGGACCCAAGGCAAGAGGTGGATTTAATAGTAGACAGCTATGGCTGACTTGTCCCCAACTATGCTCTGCTGATACAGTACACAACATTTTTTTTGTGCCCTTTTAATTTAAAGCACACGACTTTGAGCTTACCCTTCAAAGGAATACAGTCGATAGGAGAAGTTGCTTCATATTTTTGATTGTGTTCCCCAAAGAATTCCGGGACGGGATTGTGTTTATATAATATTTCCGCCAACAGCACATCTAGGGTATTGTGTTTACATCTGTAAACCCTAGAGGAACGGCTGGCACATATGTGAGCACTTTCTACCTAAGAGTTGTCTGTTCATCTATCATTGCAGGACTAAAACATGTGGGTGGAGGCAAGGAGGAGATTGCTTTTCATACTACAGGCTTGGGATGGACATTTCAGTAATGAGCCTATTTGTTATTCATGTCAACACAACATTGTACTGAGCCAGGGAGAGTATACCTTCATAAAATCTTTTTTTTTTTTTTTTTTTAAATAATTGGGCATGAATAAATCAGCATTTAAAGAGCTGGCTTTTGATAAAAAAGAGAACAAAAGAAAAGGAATGGCAGACATACAGGTGAAATTCACATTGACAGGTTTGTAAAGGCCAAGGTCTCAGAAGGACAGTGGATTATACCTGGACATGAAAAGCTGAGATAGGGATTGAACTCCTCATGCCCCTACTGAAAGATGCTCTCCTCATTTTGCAAAGCTCACCGCTAACTGTAATCACAAGCCATATAGCTTTTTTTTTTTTTTTCTTTCCAAAGGCTGCTTCGAATCCCTCTGACTTAATGAGGATATTTGCATTTCAACCTCTGGGTCTGTTCCTTGAAGTCAATAGAGTGGACACGTCATGTAAAGCAACAGTTGGTTTGCTTTAGTAACAATAACTGCGGCAACATTAAATCACATTCCCGCACAGGACACATGCTCACAGTCTCTTGTAAATTCACATATTCTGAAAGCTACGCCTCATCTCCTACCTCTCTCTCTCTCGCGCGCGCGCACACGCACACGCACACACACACACACACACACACACACACACACACACACACACACACACACACACACATACACATACACACACACACACACACACACAACCAGACTGCAGCCTCTAAAATATGCAGTGGCATGATTGCTATTATCATTTCTGATCAGCTGTGTTATTGAATGAGGGCTGCTGTCAGACCAGTTGCATGGGAATTATTATTTTGCGGGGCATCTGAGGCCTAGTTCCGCCCGGCTGAATGTGATGGATGGGGAGGAAATGGTGATGTCTGAAACACTCCCAGTCCTGCCAGATCCCAGCCACTCTGTAATTACAGTCAGACAGTTTGACTGAACCTGGACAGAACTCTGTCCGCCTGCGTCCAAATGAGACTCATTGAAGATTTGCTTCCTGACCACGCCCATGCCCAGGTCAATACATCTACTGAGCTGAGGGGTTAAACAAGGGAGCTCATGCTGGTGTTGCTGAGTATAAACAAAAAAAAGCCAATGCTTTTTGTTGTTCTGTTGGTCGCTTTCATGCCAAACTTTTATCTGAATGTGTGTATATACTGCCTGCGAAATATGCTGTGTTGACGCATTATTGGCAATTTGGTATCATTACATGCTCACAGATGTCTTTGATATACTTTTTTTTTCTCAGATCCTGAAAGTGATGCACATAATTCAAGTGAACGATCCACCCAGGCATCTCACTCTCCCTCTCCTTCATCCAACTTCTGTAATATCATTATTAACACTTGCTGCTGGTAAACACAACCGTCCTAGATATTGTAGGTGTTACTAAATGTAGCTTCTAGTGTTTACACTGGCGACAGCAGGCTGAAAATGAATATGAATGGGTTTCCACCAAAGAGTAAAATTTCAATGTTAGCTGCAGGTAATTTAGCCACATCATTCCTACAGATAAAAAAAAAAAAGATCTTATTATTAAGACAAGCATACAACTCACAAAAAACTGGTGGGTGGTGCTGCAGTTCTAAGGTTGCTTGACATGGGACAAGCAAATTGTCACTGTTTTAAATACAAAGAAATGTGTATTGGATGATAAATAAACACATCTGAATGATATTTACCATCGAAAAATATTGTAACTTGTGACTGCTGGAATTATGACTACAATTTTGTAATGATAATTATCATAATCTGTAGTCCTGATGATTTAAGGGGACATTTATTCTGCTCTACATTTCACATATTGTGGAATTAATATAAACATTTTCAACTATAGTAGTAATTCTACATGCCAGTAGTCTGCAGTTATTCATTTGGACTGGTGTAGTAAAAGAAGTTTGTGCAGGTTCATGTGAAAGTGATGAACTGATAACCATGCCTAAAAAGAAATCAGTGAAAGATTGGTAAAACTTCATTAAGTCAAGTAAAGGACAAAAACAAGGTTAATGGAACTGTGTTGAAACACAGAACCGTTACCTGAAGACTTTTATCTCACAGAAAACCTGGTAACACCCACTCAGGTACCTTCAGAGAAACCGAGCAGCTGACACTGCCTCAGCAGGGCCTTCAGTTACCAGTAGCAACATTACCTTGAGTCACCCTGCGTAAAAGGCTAAAGCCGCGTGTTTCGCTGATACCTGACAGCCTCTGCAACCTTATGGATCTATTGTGGAGGATGATAAGGAGGAAGACTAAATGAGTCACCATCACTGTGTATATATATTGAAGTTGGAGGTGTGCCCTCGCGCACCAGCAGGTATGTAAAGAGAAGAAAATGAAAAGCCGAAAAGTGGAAGAAAGGACAAAGGACAGAGAAGAAATCCAGAGAGACAGCAGACAAAATGTAACCATTAAGAGCTTCATTTATTTAGAGCAGATAGGGGGTGTAAAAATGATGAACAGAAACGGAATGTGATGACAAGGGGTAAAGGGTGTGAAAGAGTGAAAGCTGTCACCCTGCAGGTAACCTGGCCCCCTATGGCCTAAGGCGAGGCCATTTAGGCACAAACCACAAAGAGCATGTCAGCAGGGGACAGGAGAATGGCAGGGTATCAAGGCTTTTGGGTGCAAAGGGGGCCCCTGTCTGTCTATGTGTATGAGCGCATGTGTGTGTGTGTGTGTGTGTGTGTGTGTGTAAAAACTCTGCAAAGCATGACACCTGACAGCCCTATCCTCCAGACACAAAGACACAGAGAGGGAGTGAAGGTGGGGAGGGAGAGGGGGGATATTGGTTAGGTGACGATGGAGCGAAAAAGGGAGTCTGAGCTCTGAGGCAGACAAGCTGGAGTAAAGAAAACCAGAAAAAAAAGACATTGAAATAGTCAGTGTGGGTAAAAAAAAAAAAGATGGAGGGGAAGAATGGGGGATTTACTGCTATTTCTGCCAGCTCTGTAGGACTGCTGAAATAGCAGGTGCTGCAGGTACCGGGATAGACACACAATAACTCCCACACTCTTAAGTCAGCCTCAGCCTCCAGCCACTCCTTCGCACTCCTCCAAATTCATACCAAATTAAGGGGAGATTCATTTCTCCTTTCTTTTTTTTTGCCCTAGTTCTATCATTTTGTTCTTTTATTTATTCTTTGATGAAAAAAAATGTCCTTGGTTCCTAATACATCCAAGAGAATTTTTACATCTGAGCTATTGTGGGAAAATCCACAGGAAGGAAATTAAAAATTGAGGTAGCCACATGTTATTTCATTTCAAAGGGGAAAAGTTAAAAAAAAAAGTTAAGAAAAAAGTGGCACACAATTTCAAACCAGCCTGATTTAGCTTGTAACTATATTCTGCACATCCTTTAATATTCTGCTCTGTCTGTAACCACATGTGGATGCTGCTTTCTTGGCCGTGTCTCTTTCGCAAATGAGATTTGGAATGTAAATGAAATCTTACCTACAAACAAATGTTTAGAGCTAAAACATGATATGGGAGCGGTTTCCACAGAAGAGCAAAGCCTGATAAAGCAGATACAGGAACAGACACCCAAACACAGAGCCACACACGCACAAACACACACAGACTGAAAGCCAAGGATGCGTCGTGATCTGAGTGATTCAATGTATTACCATTCTACTCATCATGCCGAGCTGAGATGTCTGTGTCTGAGCTCAGAACAAATTCAGCTGCCGGCTATACACCTAAGTCACACTCAATAACCTTGGAGGTAAAATGAGACAGGTCTGTGAATACATTCCACGTTTCTTTTTCCACACCGTAACTCATTCCTGAAGAGTTCGTAAAGGGCTTATATTTCCGAATGTGTGACCATGTGCATGTGCTGCATCAGTTTGTATGCGTGTGTGTGTGTGTGTGTGTGTGTGTGTTTATGCGCATGTAATGAAGGCACTCTTCTCACCTGGCCACTGAAGCGCAGCCAGCATGACTCACTGGCGTTTTTCTCCTCTCATTCCATCTCAGCTCGGGCTCTGCCGGTTCAGAGTTCACCTCCTCACACCCCCTCTCTCTCTCTCTTCCTCACTCCTTCTCACTCATCCTCCATCTTTTTTCCTCTCCATTGCTCTCCGACTCTTATTATCTACATTCAATCAACCCCCCTTTCTCCTCCCTCTCTATCTTTTGCTCTTTTTTCGCCTTCCTCAATTTACTTTTTCATCCTCCCCTGTTCCCTTATGCCTGTTGAGTCGCTGCCTGTCTGTCTGTCAGGGCATGAATAATTGAGGTGTATTGAGTCTGGTCAGCAGATGGTGAGATGGCCGTCATGGATCTATCTGTGCTCTTTAGGAATCGCTGAGTGTATGCTGACACCTGTCCAGTTAAGGCCCACAGGAGCTTAGCACAGGAGGCAGTGGGGGAGCAAGGGTAGGGCACGCCCCAAACCCCCTCTCCTCTATCAGCACCTGCAGTAGCACACACACTCCCACATGCAGGTGCAGAAATGCAACAGTACACTCAGGCACTTCAATTTATGCCTGAGCACACACAAGCCCGCATGTGGAAGTACATGCGAGCGTAAATACAAACAAACAAACAGGGTGAGATCCATTCTGTCTCCATCCTTTTTCATGCACCTGCAACAAAAGAACGGAGGGATTTCTCCAAAATCTCCTCTTTATCTCTCGGCTCCTGTCTCACTCCCCATGCCGTCTCTTGTCCGAGGTCTCCCCCAGCATTTATCCCCCACACCCCTCTCTCTGCTCACTTGGCCTACTCTTTATCCCTCTCTGCCCCAAGCCTCTTACAGCCACACCAACCCTCCCTGTTTCTCCATGCTTGACAGCACCCACAGCCTCTGTCAGCACAGCCACCGCCACCCAGCTGACCCCCATAACCCCCACAACACCCCCTTCCCCCAAGGCCCTCACCCCAAAGCCTAAACTTTGTCTGTGACCTACGAGAGTCACATGAGTTAACCCAAGCTGTTGTCCACACGCACACCCACAGCTGAATGTTTCTGGGATACAGGGCAGGTTTTTTTTTTTTTTTTTGCCACACACAATTGATCTTTTAAACTCTCTCCCTCCGGTTTCTTCTAATCCCTCCCTGCCCCCCTTCCTGATCCTGCAACCCCCTCCAGCCCCTCCACCATCACTACTTCATTTTTCTTCCCTCTCATCTCTCACTCTCATCCCTTTCCTGTTTCCCTCACTCCACACTCCCCTAATCCCATCTGCCCCCTCCCCAAATGAAAGCAATTGTTTCTGGTTCCCCTTTTATCCAAATCATTCAAGAATGATGCAGAAAAAGTTAAGATAAAGAAACTCCTGTTTCTTTTCTCTAAGCCTCGAGGCGTAGAATTCCATAACGTGTGTGTCCACCGAGCACCTTTTGTCAGGCTGCCAGTATTTTTATCTTTATTTTTTATCTTTTATTTTTTTTACAGCTGACTTGATTACCAACTATTTTTTCTCATGAGAACGTAGCCCGTTTTGGTCACCTCCTCCTGTTCAGAAAAGTTAAAACAGAGGTTTGTCAGAGATAGGGACAAGACGTCCAGCTAACTTTCCGTTAGGAGCCCTGCAACTGCATGACTGGAGCTACAGTTTTGTCCAGTAAGGGCTACTGTTAGAAGCAAGAAAGTGGATTGTTTGGCTCCCAGCTGTCAGGCCAGGGTTTTACTCTTGGTGCCTAATGTTACAGATAGGCTTTTTCCAGCTTTGAATCTAGATTGGCAAGGTAGCAAAGGTTCTTCCTTTGTTAGCTAAAAATATGTTACTCTTTCAAGAGGAGCATGTTTTTGGGTCTTCTTGCAGTAAGCAGTGAGCTTGCACTGAAGTAGTGGTGCTGGCTGTTTAATTTCCCATTAGTGGTTGTTGCCTTCGCTTGTTAGTTTTGAGAAAAGAGCGACGACTCCCCGGTAAGTGGTTACGCTTGTGGGTAAAACTTCTTTTCTTTTTATTGCTGTAGACTGTATCTACAGCAATAAACAGCATCGACTGTTGCCGACGGTGGAGCAGGCAGAGTCGCTCCCCACCTAAAGGTGCTCCACCTAGGAAAAAGGTCAAGAAAGTGGATAGTTTGGCAGCTAAGGTTGATACACTGGCTTCAGACTGTGCTGAGATTGAACATTTGCTCCTTAACCATCTACCAGGCTGCAACCCTGGTAGACAGCCTGCAGGCTAGGGTCCCCTAACCCACCAGGATGGCATTAGGAAGACCTGTTTCACATGGGCTTCCTGTGGCCAGTTCTATGAGGACAGACCTGATCCATTCACACTTACGACACCTGTATGGAAAGCAGATCTGGGGCAGGCTCCAAGGCTGACCCTAACCCCCAGCCCCAATCAAGTCAGTGGTCTGCATGGTGCACTTGGATGAGGCTCCAACAACAAGCATCCTGGCTGGCGCTTTCTTTTATTAAGAAATATATCTTCAGACATGATGATGTTTCAAATCACTTGTGGTTTTCAATACTAATTACATGAACATGAATTGTGGGGAGTCAAGATTATTCCACTGTTAACACTCTGTCTTGGATGTACTTTTGAGTTTTTGATTATTGTGCACTTGTAGGTTTTGGTTTTCTACACAAAACATAGAGTTCACCATCACTGAAACTAAATTATACAACTTTTTATTTGCTTTAAGCTTTAGTTAAGGTTCAAACATGGATTAAATCGTTTTGATTACAGGGATGAGTAGCTTCAGTGCCAGTCTTATTTTTTTCCACTCCACTTCATTGCTGCCACAGTGTTTGGGGTTTTTTGTCATGGATGTGAACATCTTTAGAAAGCCTGTTAAGCATATACATGAAGATGAAATTGTTTTTTTCTTCAACATAAATCTAGTTTTGTTAACTGATTTAGCTTTTAATGGCTCAACCTGATAAAGATTTATCAAATGTATCACTAAGAAGATTGATGAAGAAAGACTGAAGAAAGAGGAGGACAATCAATTTATTTATAATCGCATATAAATGTACTTTAGTGTGATTGTGTAAGACAAGAGAGAGAGGACTGACTCATAAGGATAGAGGTGAGGCAGAAACAGAGAAAAAATGATGAGAGGGTGAAGTTCACAGAGAGAAAGAAGGAATATATCCAACTGAAATGAAACAATAGACAAAAGCAAAGGCAGAAACATGCATTATGAAAGCATATTGTACTATTGTTTGCTGTACACATCTGTTTGCCTTCTGAGCACTCGAGCAGATGCTAATGTAGAGTGTGCATTCACATGCTGCTGCTCCATTATACATTAATGTGGCTAACCCTGATATGTCCTCATGTTTACACCACTGGAACTAATAACACTGCCTCTGCAATCCTTCAAAATTAACCCTTCAGGTCAGCCAAACACAAACACACACACCCAGACACACATGTATACACTTCTTACGAACTCTTGAAGGAGGTGTTACGAAAGGAAATTAATGAGATGTATCGAATAGCGCAGGACAACACTAGTGTGTGTGTGTGTGCCTTTTCTCTGGTTGTGTGTGTCCAAGAGGCAGTTATCAGGTTCACAAAGGGAAGCAATTGAACCACTTCCCCACTGACTATACACATACAGTGCCTTGAAAAAGTATTCATACCCCTTGAATTTTTTCACATTTTGTGACCTTACAGTCACAAACTTTAATGTATTTTGTTGAGATTTTATGTGATAAACCAACACAAAGTAGCACATAATTGTGAAGTGGAATGAAAATGAGATATGGTTTTCAAAAGTTTAAGCAAATATAAATCTGAAAAGTGTGGTGTGCATATGTATTCAGCCCCCTGTACTCTGATGAATACAAATACAATGTAAATACAATCCAGTGCAATCAATTGCCTTCAGAAGTCACCTAATTAGTAAATAGAGTCCACCTGTGTGTAATTTACTCTCAGTGTAAATACACCTGTTCTGTGAAGGCCTCAGTGGTTTGTTAGAGAACACTAGTGAACAACAGCATCATGAAGACCAAGGAACTCACCAGACAGGTCAGGGATAAAGTTGTGGAGAAGTTTAAAGCGGGGTTAGGTTATAAAAAAATATCCCAAGCTTTGAACATCTCAAGGAGCACCGTTCAATCCATCATCCAAAAATGGAAAAAGTATGGCACAACTGCAAACCTACCAAGACATGGTCGGAGAAGCAGCCAAGAGGCCCATGGTCACTTTGGAGGAGCTGCAGAAATCCACAGCTCAGGTGGGAGAATCTGTCCACAGGACAACTATAAGTCGTGCACTTCACGAATCTGGCCTTCATGGAAGAGTGGCAAGAAGAAAGCCATTATTGAAAGAAAGGCATAAGAAGTCCCGTTTGCAGTTTGCCACAAGCTATGTAGGGGTCACCACAAACATGTGGAAGAAGGTGCTTTGGTCAGATGAGACCAAAGTTGAACTTTTTGGCCTAAATGCAAAGCGCTATGTTTGGCGGAAAACTGACACTGCTCATCACCCTGAACACACCATCCCCACTGTGAAACATGGTGGTGGCAACATCATGCTATGGGGGTGCTTTTCTTCAGCAGGGACAGGGAAGCTGGTCAGAGTTGATGGGAAGATGGATGGAGCTAAATACAGGGCAATCCTGGAAGAAAACCTGTTGGAGGCTGCAAAAGACTTGAGACTGGGAAGGAGATTCATCTTCCAGCAAGACAATGACCCTAAACATAAAGCCAGAGCTACAATGGAATGGTTAAAATCAAAGGTGGCCCAGTCAAAGTCCAGACCTAAATCCCATTGAGCATCTGTGGCAAGACTTGGAAATCGCTGTTCACAGACGCTCTCCAGCCAATCTGGTTGAGCTTGAGCGATTTTGCAAAGAAGAATGGGCAAAGATTTCAGTGTCTAGATGTGCAAAGCTGGTAGAGACATACCCCAAAAGGCTCGCAGCTGTAATTGCAGTGAAAGGTGGCTCTACAAAGTATTGACGCAGGGGGGCTGAATACATATGCACACCACATTTTTCAGATTTTTATTTGCTTAAAATTTTTAAAACCATGTAGCATTTCCGTTCCAATTTACAATTATGTGCTACTTTGTGTTGGTTTATCAAATAAAATCTCAATAAAAAAATATTTAAGTTTGTGGTTGTAAGGTGGCAAAATGTGAAAAAGTTCAAGGGGCATGAATACTTTTTCAAGGCACTGTAACTATACATCATTATTAAAATCAGCATGTCATACAAGTCAAAGTGCTCTCTTAGGCTACAGTGGAATGGTTACACAATTGATTTTTTTTTAAGTTTACCTTCAACTCAGCTTGTAAATGATGTAGAATATGTTCATTATACCCATGTTGAATGTTTCTGTTTTTTTTATTAAATACTGGATTTCCTAATCAACTGCATGTTGGTGCACCTGCAGCCCTCAAGAGACTGACCAGGTTTGACATAATTATATCTTTGGCTCTCGCGCAACAGGAATCCATTTAAAATAAAAATGCTGAATTTTGTGTTGTATGTGATATTTTTTACTTGTGTGTGAGTGTGGATTTCTGCAAAATCAAGCACACACTCCACCACTAAGGTCAAGGCAGCTGTGTAACAGGGTAAGTTCCACCAGTGAGCGGTGTGAGCGTATTCTCCCTGCAGCACGGCTGCCTGAACTGCTACAACAGGAGTAGCTTAGAAAACTATGCTCAACACAGACAAGAGGCTCTGTGTGCCTGGAGGCTTGCTGAACTGAGCAGCCTTGGATAGAAACAGCACAGTAGATGTCTCTACTCAGTAGGTCTTACTGGATAATTGCTCTTCTCAGAGAAACAAAAAATGTGGCAATGTGAGGTTGGTCCATGCAAAAAATCATGGTCATCTTTGCATATTATGTAAGTGTGATGAAATGTTGTCACGTGTTTATCCAACTCATCCTTTAAAAAAAAAACAAAAACAAAAAAAACATCGTGTGTCACAACACCCAGGGTGAAAGGCACAAACTGTAAAATGAACATGCCAAAGTGTGTAATATTAGTTTTTGAGTCAAACTGACAATTAGTTTTTGGACAAATGACCAATGTTTTCCTGTTAAGACAAACTTGTCTTATATGCTGCATTTTAACATTCATTTTTATTTATGCCAGCAATAGAAGATCATACTGAACAAGGTCCAAGCTTGGGATCCTGTTAAAATGACTGTAGTCTCCAGGTTCCAGACTGTTTTAGTTAGTGCTCAAAAATGCAGTGTTCAACCAGAGCAAAAGCTCTGTTCAAGAGCAGTAAATGCTCACTTTACATGTGTGTAAAATGCCTCATAAAGACCCAAAGACCCAGAAAATGCAGGAAACAGTCATTGTCAACCCTGGATGGCTCCTATCAGATCCAATGCTATCAGTGTTGGGCTATGGAGCTTTTCATTGAATTATTGAATTACACCACCGAGAACAAGGTCTTAAAATTCTCTTTAGGTCCATTAATGTAATAGGGCAATCATACTTCTGATACTGCAAAGAAAAAAAGAAGAAAAACACTGTTCCTATTCTGATGACTTGGCACTTTATTCCATTTCCACTCCTTTCATGTGCATGAAAGTACCTGAAAGTTGAAAATAGTTCCCTTAAAATCTGAAAAAGCCCTGAGCGTTTCCATCCTCTTAGCTCCTCCTCCCCCATTTCACCCTAATACCTCCACTTCCCTGCATAAATGTATCATTACAGTATTATTATGTCTATGGTACAACCCCCCCCCTCCCAGCCTCCATTTACAGGGACTTAGGTACTGTGTTCTGGGGCTTACTTGGACCCATTATATCATTAAGTCATTATGAGCGGGGACAGAGAGAAAATAATACCCATAATAGGAGCTACATTGAGCAATACTTAAATCTATGCTCCCGTCCTGCGTGCCTTCCTGCCTATTTATCTGTCTGGCTGTAGATCTGTACGTGCACTGTGTTTCATGATGCGCATCATCCATACCACGCCATCTTCCTCCCAACAGAGAGAGTTTGAAGACAAACTTCTGAAACTGTTTTTACTCAGTAGGTGTGTGTGTTGGCAAGGACCGACTTACCCCAGAATTAGGATATGCTGTCCAGCCCAGTTCAGCTGTGGCCACCCGAGTGTCCATCACGGTCTCTGTGGCAAAGAAAGGGGTAGAGAGAGGAAAAGACAGTGGTTAGCCTCAAAGGAAGCTATTTTGGGCATAATTCCACAGAGCTGAACCACATTCAAGCCCCAGTGATCACTTGACACTATCATGGAATAACAGAAAGGAGACGAATCCTTCACTGCGTTTCATCCATCTCTGCTAGACTTCTGTTAAGACAAGAGACATGGAAACAAAGCCTTGGCACTGGAAGGGATGTCTGAGAGCCTCTGTCATGCTGTTAAATGCTGAGCTTTGTATTGTGTCCTCTCAGTGTGAGCATGAAACTACAGTATGTGCATCCTGCCTTTGTTTGTGTGCATGTATTTGCACGATATGCAGTCATTTGTGGAAAAATGAGTGGATATTTTTGTGTCTGTTTGTGTGCACATGAGAAACACTGAATGACTTTGCATGTGGTTGTGTGCGAGTGCTGAACTTTGTCACATTGTTTAAGCAAAGAAAGTGGCAGCACAAATGCAGAGGGAGCCCTTCCAAGGCTAAGCCGCTCCAGATTGTTTACTCCTAGCGGGGACATTCCCTGAAAACAAGTATGGCCTCTGTGCTTTTTGCTTCCATTCTTCTCCACATTTGTGAAAATACATACATTTCCAGGACACTAGGACCAAGGTGTATGTGTGAGCTTTAATGAAAGATATCTGCTTCTCTCTAACTTTCTGAACATTTGTAAAAAATCTCAAGATGTACCTTAGATGACTGTATGTTACAAACAAAAATGAGACAAGAGAAAGTTAAAAAAGAGAATCCTGCCACTGAAAAGGAAAGGATTTAAATTTATCTATCTCACTTTGGACTTGTACTAACCGAGCTGCCATATCTGGCACCATATCTATGAAATATAAGCACACAAAGATTACCCATTCTCTCTCGCCCTCTCCCCTCTTACTAATCCTCAGTGACACACTGTAGACAAATATGTCTGGCAGCTCACCCAAGAAGTTTGTCATCCCTGTTTTGATTAATATCTGCCTGGTTGGCACACTGAAATCTGGAAACTTGATATAGCTCCAGGAAAGGAGAGAGAAGTATGACAGTTATCACAAACCACCAGTCCTTCCTGCTTCTCTCTCTCCCTCCCACACACACACATGGATTTATAGAGTGATAAACTGGGTGAAATATTGGCCTGATAGATTCATAATTTTACCTGTAACAGACAGCTCATTGTCTGGCCTAAACCTTCCATCATATTGAGAGTGAACCAGGGCATATTTTGCCTGCTGATGTCCACTGCCACAGCATGCCCGCAGTTGTATTTGTTGTGACCAAACAGATTTAAAAAGTGGGAGACAGAAGTGGGGTATGGTGAGTCTGGGTGATGATCTGTATTAGATAAGCAGGGTGTGTGGGAATTATCAGAGGAGCTGCAGCTGCTGTGTCTATGGTTTGGACATCATCCACCGTCAAAGCAAACGGTTGGCTGGCGACGCCCACATGTGTTGTTGATGAGGGAGAAATCTCACAACACTGTCCTCATTCTAGGAAAGGTTTCAGCCCTCAACACCCCCCCACCCCCCTCCCTTTACCTGCTCCTTCACAGGAAAAGCACAGACCCGCAGCTGTCGCTTATTTGGAATCTTGCTAAACTTGCAGTGATTTAGAAATCATTCCAAATGATGGAGCACTCGAAGCCTATCATCGGAAATTCAAGTGGTCTTGGTAAAAAAAAAAAAATTATATGTAAAAAAGCAAAAAAAAAAAAAAAAAAAAGAGTGACAAGCCACTGGTAGGAGAAGGAGAGAGGCCTTTCATTCTCAGTCTCCACTTACAGGGAGAATCTGTCCTCAGACATGAAACCAATTAGGCTTGGTAATTCAGTGTCATACACAAGCACTCACACGTATACACTTTAAGACACGCACACACAAGGACACATGCTACACACGCACATTCTCATTCACCAGCCAACTCAGAGCAATTTTCTGTGTACACCTACAGTGACAGCCTTGTTCACACCTGGCTTCTATCAGAGTATTTCAATTTGCCTAAGATCACCCTTGCCTTGTCTAGTTTTCCACAGCCAGCCAGCCAGCCAGCTTCAGCCTGCCTTCCTGCCTGCCTGCCTGCCTGCCTGCCTGCCTGCCTGCCTGCCTGCCTGCCTGTGCGACTTGCTGTCAGCTGGGGAGATAGGAGCATGAAACAGCCCTCAGCGCCAACCAGTGTTGTGGGGACTGCCAACCCTTTCTCAGGGGAAATCACAAAAGCTTCAGTCAAATCACACAGGCACTTGGTAGGCCATTTTCCATTTCCTGTTAAAAGGAAAGGAGGAGGGGAGGGGAGGGGGGGGTGCAAGATGGTGAAGACAGGAGACAAAAAAGGTCAGAAAAGACCCATGGGAGGAGTGGATGAGCTGGGTCACGTGGCCTAATGTCTACCATTAGCAAAATATCAGAGTAGCAGATGAGTAAATGGAGTATGCTAAGTGGTTATTAGCAACAAGGTGGGGCTCACACGGCCTTCACGCAATACCTCACACACCTGTCCACTGGCACAGGGGATTTGGAAAATATGCCCTGTGGACGTGTCTGTGTGCGAGTTTTAAATGAGCTGTTATGTGGACTACTCATCATCCTAAGTGGATTTGAAGAGTTTCACTTTAAAATGCGCTACCCACATTAATTATAAAAGCAGACTCTTTCAAAATTACAAGAGGCACATTTTGGTTTATTGCTGAAAAATCATCATATGACCTAAGCTAACAAAACTGTTAGGTTTCAGGGGAATTAATCAAATATATGTTGGGTTTTTTTCTTCTTTCTTTTAAATCAAATCAAAGAAAAACTGAACAAATTGCTGGTGGTCCATTTCTTAAAAGAACATCTTTCAGATAATTATATAAATTAATATTATATCTATTGGGATCAAATATTTCTCTGTTTAATAGGTATTTCCACAGATTCATACACATAACAATTTGCTTGGACAAAAAAATGATGCTGTAATTGTAAATTTTCATTTGAAGCAGCAGCAGCTTGGACACTTATTTCCAGTAGTTTAACGCGGGGTTACTCCTCAGCTTAGACCATAAAACTCTCATAAAAACAATTAGTCCTCCTTTTCCCTGGCTCCCTAAATCTGATTGCAGTTATGTCTGACCACACATCCTATTACCCTCTCTGTCTGTTACTTTTCACCAAGTCATTTGGAAGACAAGGAAAGACAACAGCTAGCTGTTGTCCCTCATGTTTGGAGGCTAGCCCAGAGTGTTTTCTCCAGCATTCATATTCTGCTATGTCAGCTCCACCTGTGAGCTCCAATAAATTAAACACAGCCAGGTTCAGAAGTGGTTCAGTCTGTGGGAAAATTATTAACATAGAGAGCTTAATGTTGACTATGTAACCATGGCTCATAAATCTATTGGAAAACAATAGCTTGTAGGTGTCAGGGTAGCCTGCCTTAAATGGATTCAAAGAGCCGCAAGGCCGGAGGATGTACTGTGACTACATTGTAGAATATTAGTTACTCTAAATCATACAGCGGATATGGGTTAGGTCATTGTGTAAGGCTCACTCAAGCTGATACACTGCCAGCATGCTTGTCAAAACCCAGAAGTCGCAAGCCAAGCCAAAACCAAGGCTCAACCGAGGGGCCTACAGCTTCCAATCCCAGAAAGCACAGCTCCTTCTCATTAGCAGCAAGTGATCGATCAATACCAAATGGTAGGCTGTTTCCACAGATAGAGAGAGAGGGACAGGGAAAGGGAAGGAGAGAAATGAAAGAGCAAGAGAGACTGCATTAAACATTGATGGGGCCCTGCGTTACAGATCGATAAGGCAGACCTCTTCACACAATTACACGTCAGCACACGGTCGCATGATACATCACATACACACGCATGATTACATCTTGCTAGCACTTGGGCAAAAGCTAGAAAGAGAGTTGAGGGAAGAGAGGAAAACAGGAATGGATTGCCTATTGTCTTAACCTTTTTTCGAGCCTTCATGTATGACTTTAATTCTGCAGTTTGCAAGTCAGGATGGCAACATGTCTGTGTAATTTAGCCCTTTGTGGCCATATCTGTATGATTGTATGGCTGCTGGTCGATAGTACATGTGCTGAAGCGCCTCTCTGAAGCTCCCTGGCTCCTTAGTCAATACGGCTGACAATTCTCTCCGGCTTTTCCTTCCCATCCCATAACACATCTTTTCCATTCATCTATCCTTTAACCCCCACCCCCCTCGTCTGTGTCCCCCTGTTCAAGGATGCTGGTGCACTTTGTAATTCAATGAGACAATCATGTCCAGATGCTGGATGCTGGGCTGAGAGGGCCTTGTCTTTGTGATCGTACCAACAAACTGAAATAAGATCCGAGGGCCTTGAACGACATTATTTAAGAGGGGTTTATCTTTTCTCAGAAATGAAATCAAGATGGGAGGACAAAGAGGGAGAGAGAGAGATTGAAGGGAATGGCAGACAGAGAGAAAGACAGAGATGAAAAACCAAGAGGAAAAATCAGCGGGATTGAAATGAGCACTTAACAATGATGAAGCCCCATGGTGGCCTGCTGAGCCTGGCATCTTTATACGAGGCTGAAAACAAAGTGACAAACAAGAGTGAAAGCTGTTGCTTCTCCCAAACTAATCAGTTGTCCACTTGGGGGATTTATGAATAAAAAAATAAAATAAAACACAAACATTTCTGACAGAGTGAAGTATTTTCTGAACAAATCGTGTAGAAATTTCACACAGAGCGCCATGGGAAATCACAAAAAAGAGATGTTTACTGGACTGGAAGGTAGGACCAACCCAAGTCCAGCATGGTCGAGAGAACTGAGCTGATTCGAAAACTGCGACTGGGTTGATGGCACAGCGCTGTTTCAGCACAAGAAGAATATGAAAGAGGTAATATCTTTGATTGAATAACGGTGTTCTACAGAGTAGACAATCCTTGCAAACGCAGATGTGAGACTTTACAAATGTGTGCCACGCTTAAGTTATGTCACTCATACTGAGGGTTTTTTTTTTTTTTTGCTTTAAATAGAAGATACAGAACAGTCAACAGAAATACATCAAAAGAAATATGTTACCGATATGTCTCCCTGAAGACAGAAGTGACAATGTGGCTGATTTGAAAATTGAACAGAAAATAATCTGCCATCCTATGAGACATTAGTGCAGAGTGATGGGATACACAAGTCCCGCATCGCTGAGCCACAGACAGAATTAAATGAATATTAACGGTGGTCTATTTATTGCCGTCACTGACTCTGGCTGAGTGAAAATAAAAATTTTCAGCATGAAAGAAGACCAGGTCAGTATCAGAGACAAAAAGAGGAAGCTGAGAGAGATGAGAGGAGGTACAGAGGAGGGGAGCCACGGCAGCCAAAGTGAGATTAGCAGCAGATGTTATGAAGAACGCCTTCACAAGAGAGGAAAATTAACATGCAGTATCTGCAGAACCTGATGAAATTATCTTATCATCACAGCAAGGTGACATTCTCGTGGCCTCACACATCTGGGCTGCCACGTCGCATAAAACTTAAGATTCAACCTTGCGGCACTTGGTGAACAGCTACACTCTCCTTCTTCACTATTACCGGTTTGTAATAAGAGTTGTTGTGGAAGGGAAGCAGGAAAACACAATAATAACCTCCACACCCCACTCCCCAAACCCCTGAGGCAGGGTGGGCCAACACAGACAGGTACATAGTCAATGCACACCCACAGGCTGTTGACAACACACTCATGCATCTAATCATATCTTAGTGGTCAATCACTCAATCAGCTGCCGGCGTGACACTAAAACACGACACAAAAAGAGAGAACAGCACATTAATAGGCAACATAAGCCCCCACTTCACACCTCTCCCTCTCTCCTTCTCCCTCTTTTTCTTTTGCTCTCGTTCTTTCCTCCCTCTCTCCTCTTCCTTCCCCTGGTCAGGGGAGAGAGGTTGGGCACATCATTTGCATTCATTAACATTACATTAGCAGACAGAGTGATCTTTAGAAACCAGGCTGCCAGAGAGTGTCATCTTTAATTCATCATAACCCCACCACCCAACCACCCACCCATCCCTCTCGCTTTCTCTTTACCTCCACCTTCTTCTGCTTCCCTCTTTCCTCTCCCTCTCATCCATCTCTCCTCTCCCTCGTTCCCCTTTTCCCTTACTCCCAGCGCATCCTTTCTCCTCCTCTTCTCTGTGCATTTCTTCACTCTCCATTTACCACTGTCTTTAATCTTCTTCACTTCCCCCCCTGCATCTTTTTTTATCTTCTCACATCCATTTCTTCCCCTTATCTTTCTTTCTCTCTGCCTCCAGTTAATGACAGGCTACAGGGGGTTCGTGCATAAGCTTGATGCAGGATTGGAAGGCGGAGCACTCAAAAAAAAACAAAAAAAACACACACACACACACACACACACACACATGCACCATATACACCTTACAAGCATCAGCCTAGAAGGCAAGACTAAGCTGAGGACCTCCAGGCTTTAGACGGGGCTCTCTGGTATGACCCTTTGCCCCTGTGTTCATTATAAAGAAACGACTCGTCCTCCACATCACAAAACAAAACTTGATCTCTGCGGCTGGAATATTTTCCTCATATTTCTTCTTCTAAAGCTTGCAAATGGAAAATCGTTTAGCTATACAGTCACAACTAACACAGAAATAAATATTTATGTATGTATATGCTTTATAGTGTGAGGGCATGGATATGTAAATGTCTGTATGTTCAGCTTTGTAAGTCTGTGCTCAGTTGGAACTGCCACTGTGTTTATTAAGCTGATGCATTAGACAAGCATTGACAAAATTTACATGTGAAGAAACATGTGCTCCTCTATATTCTACCTATTACCAATGACAAAGGGGAAGAATCTAACCAAGAATTAGTCCCAACCGATGGGTCTATTAAAACAAAGAACCTAATTAATTTCAGTGTAAGTGCAAAAGACCATCTTGTGATGGGGTCACATCAGCCACAACGCCCACAGGTTCCAACCTATCAGTACTCAGTACTACATTATTACAAGAGTATTCATGGGTCGGACCACACCCACCTTCAAATGTAGAATTCATTTTGATCTCAAATACACACTGAGTTACGTGATGTTATCTCCCACAGTTGTGACGCCATTGCGACAAAATCTGTCCGTAGACATATAAACTTAGGTCACAGTACTCAAAACTGTCTGTGGATGCCTCCAGGTACACATTTTGCCATGATGACACACACACAAACACACACACACACACAAGAAGCATTGAGGAGGTATTTGAGATCCTATCACTCAGACCACATTTGAAGTTGGTCTGGGCCACATGTGGCCACATTCTTTTAGCAGTGTGAATGCACATGCATCCTTTAAGGACTGCCTTTCAACTAACGTCCTCTGCCACAGTGTAATAAGTCCAGACACTGTTTAATAATGACACAAAAATACTCTATTATTTGAAATGGCTAAAACCATATTTCACAGACAGCTGCAATGATTCATTCAACCCCTCCGTGCCTCACCCTCTTGCTCTCTATTTCTCCCTCTCTCTCTCTCTCTCTCTGAAACTCATTGACAATTGACCTGTCTGTCATCGTCAGATTGGCTAAAAACAACAAGGCATACATATTTATTTGCATATACAGCGGGAAAGTGAGATCCAATCACAAGCGTTCACTCGAGACTTGTAGAGATGCATCCCAATGTCAGGTGTGAACTGACGTACTTAGAGCTGTCCACTGAGAGTGCATGGTAATCTGAACAGGGCCACAGACTGAAGAGGTGAAAACAATACCAGCCACATGTTGTCACGCCTGATAATGATACCTCCTGATTCTCCTCTTCTACACAAAATAAGAACGCTGAGCAAACATGGGTAATAGCTAAACTACATAATGGATGGACAGATCAATGTAAACTGAGCAAATCCCAAGAATATTTCATAACACAGCCCGAGTATCAGTTTCAGGCCAAACAGGCGGATACTAACATTTCCATGAAGAGGTTAAATTATGAAACTCAGTGTTCAGCATTCTGACAAAAGATATGCCATTTCAAAGGTTTCTTTTCCTCTCTGCTCCTGACACACACAGCAGAAACATGATCTCCCTCCATGTAGATTTTTGGAGCGAGTTTGGCAGTGATGACAGCGCTTTGGGAATTCTGCCATCCCTTTAGTAGATCGTCATTTAAGCCAGAATTACTGTTGCTGTCCCCCACTCTCCTACAGTGAAGATAGTGCTTACCACCATCCTTTGCAAAATGCACAACATGGCATGTTTGCATTCATATATAGACACAAGTGCATGAATTATGACACACAAACCCACTGACAAGCAGCTCCCAGTCAGATTTTACAAACATACATTTTTTGTACATCTGTTTTGGATATTCAAATAATTGCTTTTTTAATGTAACAAATGACGACTGAGAAAAATGTGTATTTCACAAATGTGTCTGCGTTATATTACTATGCAAGATTAATGCTTACATACATACATTATAAGCTGTCAGACATGTAGTGCAGAGAATATTAAACCATTTTGCCTCACAAATGAGCCCAGGATCTGCTGAGGTTTACTGTAGCAGCAGAACAGCAGCGTGACCAAGCAATAACCCAGATGGAAGCAGCGCTACCATCCCACAACCATCACAATACTCATTACTGCTGATATTACCTCAGCCAGCCTGTCTGCTTTTAAGAAACCTGGCAATTTGCTGCAGTAAAATGAGGTAATTACAACTCTTATCAGGCTCCTCACCTCAGAAAACAGCATTTAGAGCGAGGGAGACTACTCCCCAATGGTTCACTGGCTGTGGAACAAGGCTCTGGCTGACTTCCCAATCACGCAGCCACACCCACCCGCTGTCATTTATTCTCTTTGCGACTCATGTTCCTACCTACATACTCTCCTTTCTTTCCCATAAAAAAACGTTAAAAGCGAAATGTGATCACTTTAACGACACAGCTAAGAGAACCCCTCGATCACTGCCCCAAAGCACAAGTATGGAACGGCCGACGTGAACCATGAAGGCCAGAGGAATATCACTTTACAGCACAAAAACTGCGCCAAGAAACACTCTCCTGCTCCCAAACTGGAGAATAGGAGAATGACGCGTTGAGTACCAAAGTCTGTGTTTATGTTGGAGAGCTATAGCATGAGGAAAACGGCAATGTAATTTAACCTTTTCCCATAGAGAGAGAGGCTTTACAATGAATGTCTATCCACTATAGCATTGACATTTCTAAACTTCACATATGCAAGCTGGAGGTTAGTCCTGACTCGGCCCTGTCATCACTTCTGCTGGCTAGAGACACGACGAGAAGACTGATGGAGAAGAACCGTGTCCAGGTCACACTGGGACTGTGTGAAGCTGACATTTAGCTGTATAAACCACAGCTAATGGGCTATCTGGGGTGAGTTAAAGCATCACTGTTTTTCAAGCCGACCAAGATAGTGCTGAGTGAACAAAATAAAGTCACTCAATTACCTAATTAAGATTGTAAGGATTCTCATTAGCAAGGTTCTGTCTGTGTGTGTGTGTATCAGCATGTGCATGCTGCTGGAGTGTGTGTGGGGGGGGGGGGGGGCAAACCAGAAAATTAAGTAAAAACAAGAGAGGGAGATAAATGAAGCAATCAATAATGTCAAATATGTGCATAGTGTCTTTGACGGCATCCCAGTTTGACTCGCCTGGTTGCATTTTATAACAACTGGGGGTCATGCGGGCTATGAAACAGACAGAAGTGGCTGTCCTTTTCTGTCACACACTTGAACTGAGATAACCGTCCCGTAATATGTGGAACCAGTGCAGAGGGCAGAGAGAAACCGAGAGAGATAAAAGAGATAAACAAAAAGAGAAAATGGAGGGTGAGAGAGAGAGAGAGAGAGAAGACGGGTGCAGTTCACGGGAAGAGAGATACTGAATCAGATATGGAAGGAGTAATCGTGGAGACACTGCGATGGAGAGGGCATCATGTGGCAGCGCCCTGTGTTATCTTATCCAGAAATGGATCTAACCTTAGCCCAACACAAGGAGTCATCATTTCTTAGAAACCACCCGACCCTGTTCCTGTCCTGCCACCTGAATGTACAAAGACACGCTCTGCTCTTTTGTGGCACTTGCAATATTTATGAGCAGTGAAACACCGAAACAAAACTGTCTCACCTTAACACGGGCAGGGCAACATCACGCTATCCGCAGGAAAAGGAAATGTATAGAGGATTGAAAGAGAGTCACCCATGCACACACTTACATGTGCATGAGCAGAGAGACACGATATATGCATGCTCACAACACCCATTAAACACAGCAGAGCCCAGCTGCTCCTGCTATCACTCCCACTCAGAGTCTGACTCAAAACTTGTCTGAGCAAAGTGGCAAACCTCTCCTAAAAAGAAAATACGAATGAAGAAAATGACTACAGCCTGCCCTTTAATCCCCAGGAGAATAAGTTAATACTTATTCACCTCTGTCACTGCTAGTTTCTCCCCAAGAATAAGGCAATGTACCACTGAAAAGTAATAAAGAAGACTGTGTTCAAGGGGGAGAGGCAAACACCAGCCAGCTATATCCAATCTCATTAAACGCTATTGTTAACAATGTTTGGATGCACTACAAAATTGACTTGTGCCTCCTGAATAATTCCCCTATTGGCGGAGAGGAAAACAGACAAAAGAGTGCGGGAGAGAGTCAGAGAGAGATTGAGCCTTGAGGGTTTGATGCCGTGATCTCCCTCCGTCTCATCTGTGGCAGTAAAAGAACGACCTTCAACCACCTTGAACCCACTGGAGCTGAATTTCAATAAAAGTCAAATTATCGCCCGTGCCCATGGGGCTCGGGAAAGGCACTAAGCCTGAATTGACTGTGCATATAAGACGATTTAACAGTCATATGGAGGTGTGAGTGAGTCAATCATATGATGCACTTCTTTCTCTCACTGAGAGGGAGTCTTAGCGGTAGGCAGTGGTTACTGTACCCAGCCGGGAGAGGATGCCACTGGGATGGATCGCTGATTGTTTTCCGTGAGTGTAAGAGTGTGTGTGTGTGTGTGTGTGTGTGTGTGTGTCATGTGTGAGAAAGCTCATATGCCAACATGCAGTTGGGAAAGTGTTATTCAATTTAGCCGTGTTCTCCCTTGACCAATGCGAGTGAGATCCAGGTAATTGATGCCTCAGTTTGGTATTCCCCAGCTGTGTGCTCCTCACCACGGGGACAGTGCTGGCTAAGCCGGTGTGAATGAGAGGATACGCGCGGTGTGATCTCACTCCCTTAACCGCGAGTGAGGTGTTCTTCTGGGATCTCGTTAGTGCAGCTCCAGCAAATACACACACACGTTCGCGCACGCACACACACAATCTCACACACACGCACACACCAAATACATCCCGAGTCTGACTAAAGCATTGGCGATTGCAATTGTAGACACGCTCAGGTTGAGATCACCTCTTATTCTGCCCTTTCTTCCTTGCTATCTATCTCCATAAAAAAATCCAGTGGCCTCTCCACTTCCTCCAAGCAAACACGGTGCTTTCCGTTAAAAGCAAACACTAAATCCACCTCCACCTTGCGGCATATGCTCACATGCCCGGGGAAGTCTATATATTTTTGGAGATGGACTTTGTTTTTCCTCAAGGGTTTTGCTGGAGTCTGCATTCAGCAGTGGGGGAATAAGAGATAGAAAATAGTCCTGAGGCTAAAAGAAAAACTTTCAGCAGAGGATCTTGACCTTATAACATGAGGCTGACAGAGCCGGGTGAGTTTCTCCAATGAGAATCCATACCAAGTGAGAAGGAGAGAAAGAGGAAGGAAAAGAGAGATAATTTTTACCTCTGGGGAGTTTGAGTGAAATAGACCTTTTTGAGCATATTTGTCTGCAGGTCTCTCTTCGTGCGGTGGAAAACATTGCTTGCCCACTCCATGCTTTCAAGATGGGGAGTGGAGACTGTAAAAGAGGAAAAGGCTGATTCTTTTAGCTCCCAGGAGGAATTTGTGTTTTATGTTCCTCCCATTTGATGTTACCGGTTTTATTTCACCATCAACCTGCCCACTCTTTACTTTTGTTTCCCCTTTTTAATGAGTTATTTGTTTTCTTCATCCATCTCTCAGCGCTGTCTCCTCACTCTTCTCTCCCCGGGCCACTCTGCATGCAAAGCCGTGACTCAGTGAGACACTGAACTCTTCTGGGGCAGCAAATGTCATTTCACACACATTACATTTAGTCTGTTTCGCCACAGGCGGGATGTGGGTAATTTTGATCTAGTGCCACCCACCCACACAAATACACACTCAAATACATACACACATTGTATCTGACCTCATCTGATTTGGCATCCAGGACGTGCGGGCACTTGAGCTTTGGCCCAGAATGCAGCCCCAAATGTCACAGCTGTCCACTGACACTAGTGGGGAGTGCAAACATCAGCCATCCCCCTGGCTCTTTCAGCTCTCTCAATAGTAGCCATGCCAGTACTAGATGTCATCTTTTAGGCAACATCCTCTAACACCACTAACATTTTTTCTTTTTTTATCCTGCCATATCGGATCTTGCGAGCCCTCTGTTGATTGCTAATGTTACAGAGGCAACATGGGTGGATCAGAGGATGAGCTTCGAGACTCAGTGAGACAGCCTGTGGTTACCCTCTCAGTTAAAGATCTGCCTGCCACGGGGAAGCAGACAGTTTCCAGGCAGCGCTTTCCTCGGCAGCCCCGCCAGATGAGGCTGTTTGCTGGCGTGATACGAGCTGTGCTCCGGGAGTCAGAGTGCGACACTCTGCTCGCTGCGCTACAGCAGCGCAGCTAAAGAGCTGAGACGCCTCGTTAAATATGTAGTGCCACCGACCCACTTCAAGCTGTTCCTTTACTTCACACGTAAGAAGCAGTGGCAGCAAAACACTCGCTCGTGTGCTCACTTTGCACTCTGAGAAACACATATCCACACATGCACATGTAAATACAGGAAACACTAGCAGCTTGCACAGCTGGAAAAGCTGCTCCGTGCTGCTGAATTATTTCTCCAGTTTTATGTCACCGGGTCAGAAGAGATGCAGGTGTCTGTCCATTGTGGGTGTGTGGGTGTGTTTCTGCTGGTGGTGTAAACGGCTCTGATGGGAGACACAAGTGTTTTGCAGGTGTTTGGAGAGAACAGCACCCCTTCAGGACCTGGTGTATTTTAGATGAAATGGCAGCAGTGTTTGTGTTGGAGGGAATAAGTGCACCTTTGGATGTGTTGTGTGTGTAGGAGAAAGTGTATATAATACTTCACAATAGTTTGAAGCTGCATGGAGGGCAAGGGTGGAATTTACTGTACTTCTCTGTGCTAAAAACATTTAGAGGATCAACGTTACAAACAAAGGCAGTGCTGTCAGGCTGATGCATCCGTCCGTCCTGTGGAGTTTTCACTTCCCCATGTTAATTGGAAACTGAAACGTGGAGGAAAAAAGCTGAATGCACAAGCAGCAGTATATTGATCCAGAGGTGCAAGGATGACTGTCATCTCCAGTCACCTCTGCCATCAACCTGCGTTGTGTTAGAGGCCAGAGACACACAGGCACAGAAAAAGAGTCTAGGGAGGTTTCATCACGAATGTTAAGTAGAGCAGAAAGGCTGTGTGTCATTCCCGAAAAAAATATTAACACTCAGCCCAACAATTCTGTGGCACAAGATCTGAGCGAAGCGTACCACTTCAATCAGAGACAAATACCAAAGGTAGATTCCTGTCTTTGACCAATGACTCAGTTATTCCAGGGCTTTGACAGGGCTTCTTCACAAAAATCAAGTGTGAAAGAATGAGACCTAACATAATACATTCAAATTAATTGAAATATGACACAGAGCCTAATCTGCTGTAGGATTAATGCTGTTCCCTTCATTTCTGGAGCCTCAGCAGTTGCCTTGATGATTTTTCCATGATTTATCCTCGAATTTTCCACCTGTGGTGTTGAATCGAAAATGTTTTCAGTCTGGTGCCATAATTATTGTTCATTTTCTCCATATTGTGTTAGCAACCACAAACAACAATAGCTAGATCATACGTTTTAGAATTCAATCGTGTATTCAAACAAAAACACTTTTCCCACGGTGGCTCGGACAAACAACACTAATGCGTCGAGGCGATACCAGACTGTTTTTGTAGATGTTGTTAGCGAGGAAACTAAGTCTACATATCTTTGGTCATAAGCTTAACACGTACAGCCGTTGTAGAAATAAGATAAAGCACGAAACACTGTGTGTGACGGTGGTAGGAACAAAGTCTTCACACACTATTATGAAAGGCAATTCTCCAAATGTTTGCCAGTATAGGCAGAACATTACACAAAATGCTTTTGCTCAGGCTTAAGTGTATGCTGAGCAAATATGACTACCATTTCATGAAGTGTTTGTTATCTGCGGTTGTGCAGTTACTAATGTAGATGGGTGTTGGAATGACTCCCAGAGAGTTTTCACACACTACTACTCCTCTTTTCTCCTCCCCAGGGGTGTTGTTAGCCTGTGTGTCCCCTGACAGCTCGCTCCACATAATGAGGCTGACAGACCAAAACAAACACAGGTACAGAACATAGGTAGACAAAAAAAAAAAAAAAACAGTAAGGAGAGCCAGAGGAGATGAAGGAATGGGGCAGGCAATTCGCTATCTTTGGCAAGACATATGGCTACTGCTGTGGTGGCTGTGGCTAGCTGGGGTACAGCATGAGTCATAACACTGCTTTTTTCCTCCAGATTTTTGCATCCCCATTCTGCTTTTTCTCTTTGCTTTTTTTTTTCCCGCTCTGCTATACACAGATGCAGTTGGTCACGTCCTCTGTAAAGGCATAGGGCGGTAATTGATGGCAAGATAATGCACTGCGCTATCTCCTCTTTCTTTATTCCTCCTTTCCTACTCTCTGTCCCTTGCCTCTGTGTCTGCCCACCCCCACCCCTCCACCCTCTCTCTCTCTCTCTCTCTCTCTCCCCAGGTGTGCTGGTGGCTGAGGCTAAATGACGAACAGAGCCACAGTGTCTGCTGTCTCTAATGGGGACATTATGCAGGAGGATGGGAGAAGTGCTCACACTCGGCTCGTAAATCACACACTCCTGTAGAGAGACTCACTGCAAGGCCTCACTGCTCCACTAACCCTGCAACAGATACACACATATAAATGCAAAAAAAAGAAAAAAAATCTACTCACACACACACGTACACACACACACACAAGTGCACATAAATGCACATACACACATGGACAAGTGCAAACACAGATTGAGCATTTGCATACATAGACACATGATTACATACAAATGCACTCACACAAATGCACATCTGTACTCTGTGCTTTCCCCTGCACAGCCCATTTACCTGACCTCCAGCGCGTAGTCAACATTTGCCACGTATCCACTGGGACACAATTCACTTACATCTGTCCGGTGACAGCACCTCTGCCAACAGGACAGTGCGCTACACCAGAGCTTGTGTCAATGTGATTGAAGTTTGACAGAGCAGTTAAAGCATTATTAGTGCTCCCTGTCACAGCCCGGCACACACAGAGGCCTGCCAGTGGCACAGGTGAGGTAAACACAGGCCCCATTTAGCATATTACCCATCAGTCAACACGACAGGCAAAGGAGATAAAGAAATACACACCCACTGTGAGTGGGAAAACAAGCACTCCAGTCTGCCCCTTCTCACAAGGAGGGCTATATGAAGGTATTTTGGCAGGTGTGCGCACAGGAAACCCACACACACACGTAACCACAGATATTCATGCCCGCACGCAAAAGAATACCAAGCAGAGACACATGCCTCTATGCACACACACAGGTTGATGACAGAGGAGGCATTATCCGAAGTGAAATATCTCCACGAGATGCCTCACATAGCTAATTGACTGTGATGAGCCAGTGCCAGCACGCCTTGATGCTTCTTTTTTTTTTCCTATTCTTATTTATCCCTCAATTTCCACTTTATCTGCACAAAGATAATCTGCAGAAATCCACAAAATTGGGTATTTCTTCTGTGTGATTTATAAGCCACAAATCCTTGAAAATATCCTCTACTACTGATGCATGGCTTATTGCTATTACAAATATGCTAATCAGGAAAATCCAAGGTGTGGAATTTGATTTATAATCTGCTTCTGTGTAACTATCACTTCACAATAACATACCCCATTTGACACCTGGGATAATGGAAGTGAAAGAAAATGTCAGCTATCACTTCCAAGGCCATTTAGGGCAAAAAAAAGAACCCCTTGCCTGTAAAAAGTACTAGTAATAACTCATAAGAGTCAGCACACGCAAACAATGGTAAGCTTTTAACAGTTAGTGTGTTGCCAAAAGACGGGGGGCTATGATGTGGCAACAAGGGCTTAGCCAACAGAGCTGTTTGGACTGGAAACAGACAGCTGGCACAGCTGTAGGGAGACCCGTTTAAATGCTTTCTCCTCAGGAGGCCACGAACCACATTGACCTTTGCTGACTCAGTCAAATGTAGACATGCATAGCAATATACAAACACACGCTAACATGGGCAGGTCTTCTGAAGTAACAGGCAGACTGCAGGAGGCTTTGGGTTGCTTTTTCATTGTGCTGCAATGGGAGAGAAGAGCAATGTGTAAAAAAAAACAAAACAAAAAAAAACACCAGAGGTAGGTTAGAAAAACAATAGAGTGAGACAGGCTGACAGAGCGATTGATACAGCGGACAAAAGGGAGACGGCACGCATACTCTCACCGCAATGTTTACACGGTCTGCTGGTATTTGTCTTACATCTTTGAAAAGGCATGAAGCAACCTTTATCCAGCGTGATTCCTCCCTGAAGATAATGGATTGTGAACACAAAACCTCCTCCTCAAACCTCGTCATCTGCCCCTTCCTCACATGCCATAATCAACACACACACACACACACACACACACACACACACACAGAAGCACCGACAGAGACAGACACACGCACACACACACCTCTGTCAACACTCCTTGAGGCAGTGCTGTTAATTCTTCCCAGCCTATTCTCAGTCACACATGGCCGTGGAGGCAGTCGCCAGTGGAGCCTCACTGCTAGATTAACCTTTGCTCTCGCCACAGATCTGTTTTTCAGTGGGACCAGCCGTCAGACAGTGTGCATGGCTGGCAGATAGTAACTCATTGTCAGAACACTGTCAGCACTGGGGCCCGCATTAGTGGCTTTTGAAGAGACAGACTGTTCACGTGGGCAGGGTGCCAGCCAAGAGAAAAACAGGGCTACTGCCCCACACAGCACTTCACCTGACCTCTCCCCTCAGGATGTGGGGAAAAGCGAGGAGGAGTGTGTACGTGTGCACACGTGTGCGCATGTGTGTTGGTGAGAGTGAAAATGTTTTCTCTGTGCTTGAGCAATTGCATATTTTGGCTGCTGATAAATCCCATTGCAAGAGAAAGAAAAACAATACTGGCACTTTCGACTCATTTCTCTCCGTTTCTCACTGGTGCACAATGTGCAATCCTGTTTTTCCTGTTACCCCTCCGCCCCCTGTGGTCTGTGTTACTTATACCATAGGAAAAAGGTCACATGTCATAGTGAATGTAATGAGCATGTTCTGAAGAAATACAGCCACTGGCACTCGAGCTGCACATTTAAAACAGGAGCGAGCGCTTCAAAAACTGTGAAAACCTCAAATAAAAACACTGAACTTGACTTTTATTACTTCATGCATACTTGTCTACATGCACACACACTTTCAGCAGAGTTACATGAGAAACTCGAGGCTTACTCACGAGCCTTAGTTAGGATCTGTGGTTCAGCTGATGGATTGACCCGAACTATGCAGTGAGTAAAAGCATAAAGAATCAGTTGGCTGTGAAGTATTTGTTTTGCTGTGAAAATCAATACTAAATGCCTTTTACCATTATCAGCAGAATATAATTACAACACTCATTGACTGGTGCACATTCTTACTCAGAGCTCTCACTCAAGTCAAGATGATCACCTGTTGTTTTACAGTAATGGAGAAATAAATGGCTGAGACCTGCTTTTGACTTAATAGACTAGAGCAGACTTCACAGAGTAGAGCGACGGAGTGAGAGACAATGAGAGAGTGCAAATGTGTGATAAAGAGACAACATGACAGAGCTGCTAAACTGCTTTGCTGCAGCTTTGATAAGATACTGGCCTTTACGTGGTGCCGACTTCCACTAAGCTGCTGCACCAAAGGCACAATGGACAACTAATTTCCTGCAAGCGAAGAATGGTCATGGGCTTGTGAACATTCCACTTCCACCTGCCTCAGCTCCACTCTGCCAAAACACGGTTTAAATGACTTATAATACGGCTGAGGGAGGAGGAGGAGGATGAAGGGGTGGAGGGATGGAGCAGGAGCAGCCGCCAGCAGCTTTGTACCTCATTGTGTGGTTTGAATAACACGGAACGGCAAGATAGCACCAAACAAAAGCGGAACAGGAAAAGGCCATTGGAGAGTTCCTTTCAGCAGCTCTGCGTCTCGCTCTCTCTCCCTCTCTCCTTCTCTCTCGACCCCCCTCCACCCACCCCCATGTCACCCAGGTGAGTCTTCCTTGCTCTGCTGCTACCCAGGTGAAAAGATATTTCTGCCAGTGAGGTTCCCAAGTGGGTAGTGTACTCTTCAGTGCAGCTTGTTCTCAACTAAGAGCAGACAGGGGCTACAAAGTCATGGAACTCAACTGCTCTGAACAACAGGCCCGGCCCAGATATTGAGCAGGCAGGATGTGGGAGTTGTCGCTCTGGCACAGAGACGGCTGTGAGTGAAAAAGCGATTTGGGTTTTAATGAAGCGCTGATGAATGAGTCTCAGACCCCGGCAGCAATAACTCAAAGCCCAGGCGGAGACACACGCCTGGCAGGGCTAAGAGCTGCGCACTGCTGGTTCACGGCGGGGCCACAGTACCCTCACACTTCTTAGCTGGACTAGATAGGCATGACACATTGTTTAAACTCTGCTTTGTAAAGCAGCAAAAAGGGTTTAGTTTCGGTTGTTCAGTATTTATTTATAGTTGGGTTTTTTTTTTTTTTTGGATAGGCCACTGTGGGAGCCTAAGCAGATACTGTGTGTGTGAGCATGGGAGGGGGAGTATATTAGTATATCAAATGTGCATGTAAAACCCAGTCATGCAGTCAAAAAGCACATTAAATGTTCAAGATTGATATGTCAAACCCTGTGGACAGGATCATATAAAACCCTGGGCCACAGCTAAACAAGACCCAGTGCCTGTTCCACATTAGACAGACTATAGAAAAATCAAAACGCATTGTGTTTATTGTGCTTCTGGAGTTATGGCAGCTTTCATAGTCTTTCCAATAAAAACATCACAGCATTGCTCTTAGTCTTATGAAAACTCAGATGATGATGATGATGTATTTTTCATTTTTGCTAGGAGCAGCTGTGTGTGTGACTGCAGAGAAGATGCTCTTGAGATTCTGACAATGAAAGATTTCACATTTTACTTCATATCCAAAGTAAAGATGTGTGAAATTGTGGGAGATATGACTACTAAGATGTGGATAACAGGATTAAATTCATCTCTGGGTGGTGGCCCTGTCAAAGGCGGCCCTGTAAAAACTGTAAACTCATCAGCTGAATAAGCTACTGTAATGAAGTGCAACATAAAAGAGAAAAAAAACCCAGCTCTCTCCTTTTATTAGCAATGGATTTTCGAAGAGTGGATTAATGTATGTTGTTTCCACTTTTGTGAAAGCACTGTACACCTAAATAAAATGTCCCGCTGAGGAACTTCAAGTGCTGCCCTGTTGTCGACCGGCTTTCTGCGTTATTGCTCATCGGGTAGATGAAACTACTTTACTGTCTCCAATCATTGTATTGCCACTTATATGGCATAATTATGCTCATCTGCCTCACTGCCCCCTTGGCATCAACTTAGTTGCATGCAGATTAACCAGTGGCTGTCAGTGGCACACTGTACACAGTATCAGCAGCCAGGGAGCTCTCTAGACAGAAGTGACATGAATTGTTCTCAGCAGTAAATGGCTCACTGTGGCTCCCATGGCTCAAAGAAGGGGCCAAAGCTTTCATGTGAACAATTTAAAGAAAAATGAGCAAGTATAACAGCAATGACAAACTAAAAGTCAGAGAGAATGTTTTTTTTTCTGTTATCTAACATACTTGCAAAATGAACAAGTGGGTGGCCACTAGAGACTGCTGCAAGTTTGCCACTTGGATGAAATTCTGATACACAAACAGAAAAAAGAAAAATACTGGCCAGCACACAACGAGGCATTTGACACTTTCATAACAGGTGAATATACATGCCTTGATTGTGATGAAAACAGGTAAACGGGTGATGGAAAACCTGTAACCCAAGCCAAAATCATATTCTTGCTTTCTTCCAAAACTATAAGCAGCACGTTTTCTATAATCTATTTTATATTTAATGATGTTCTGAGTTTCCCACACAGCTGCAGGTAAATTAATTTGCATTTATTTGTCAGCCAGATTGACAAACTAGTCTAATTTTGCACCAGTTTGGGCTTTTTCATCAGCTATGACATAACTAATACATCTATAATTGTGGTTTGTACATATGCATGAGCACACACACAGTTGCACCCTCATGCACTCACTTGCATGACACTTTTCCACTTTTAATCATAAGCTACCATATGTCTCCTTCCTGTAGATCCCGTGCAGCCTTGCTCCCAGCCAGGCAGCAGAGGCTTGTGGGAAGTCCACCTGCAATGGTTTCAAGTCCAATATCGTAACTCAGCAGTTGCACAGAAAAAAAAAAAAAAACTCCCCACACTGGTTTTACAGTGGCCTAAAACCAGCGCTGAGGGTCATGATTGGATCAGAAAAGAGCTGGCGGGAAAAAAACGCTGAGGACAGCCTCATGAATACTTATGTTATCATAATTAAAGTCTTCCGGCTGCACTGTGGTCTCTTTTTCCTCCTACTCTTTCGCTTCTCTTTTTTGCCACTCGCAGCCTCGCAGAGAAACGCGCATACCTCCCTCAGTCGGAATGACAGAGCAGACTGGCAAGCAGAAGGATGGACGATCGCACCAAGGCTATCAGGGATTCCAATACAAACCTTGGACACTTTTACTGTGCAGCACCTGTGCCAGAAGCAATGCACATCTGCCTCACATATGCTCATTACAGGTGATTAGTGAGATGTGTGGTGTGTGGTGTATTTTCCACTGTCTAAATGCTACCCTGCAGTAAAAGTACCTGCACACACAGTACCTAAAAGATACCATTTAGAACTATGGGGAGTTTTAAGGCCAAAATGAGCATTACATTCATCATCCCCATCTGTCCTGTTGCTTTGGAACAAGCAATTTCTTTTTTTTATTTCTTGTTGCTTCTGTCTGGCCTGGCTTTAGTAGCACAACTCCTGGCTTAAAAATAACCTGTCAGACATTACACCTACATCACAGCGAGGATGACCCGTCACACAAACACATGCAAGACTGACTCAATAATCAGCCCACATACCTCCATACGGAAAATGGCACACAAGAAATCAGCTCCTATAGCTTCAGCAACAAAGACAAAATGTGCTAAGCTCCGAAACTTTGGTCTTTCACAGTAAGCTATATGTGGAACAACAACCTGAGCAAGACAGTCCCATTTTAACTTCTTTCTCTTCTCTGCTTCCTGTTTTCATTTCCTCTGTGGAGACGTCAGCTTAGTCACAAAGGGGACCTGCAGAGCATCCATCTTTTGGACTGTTTGGTTAAGTGACAGTGACGAGAAAGACAAAGCGAGTGGGGCAAATATCCAGCCATTCAAATGTCAAATGAAGCACGATTAAATACATTCAGGGCAAAGTGCAGACAAGGAAGAGAAAAGCAAACTCAAATCAATATTCTTAAAACAACTGGTATGTAAAACCAGAGGTGAGCTTTTGATTGTGTGTCTGTGTGTTTGAGTGTGTGCATGAGAGACAGCTAAGGAAAGTGGGAATAAACTCCATTAATATAAGCATTTACAACAACAACAAAACAGAGTGCAGAGTTGAGATACTGTATGAACTCATGGGACTCCAAACTGAGAGTCACAGACAACCAATGGCGGGTAATTTGCAATTAATATCAGTAATTGAAGCAATTAACTTTGTTTTGTTGTGGAAAGGAGACCATTTAGACACTCATGCGTGCAAGAACAAACACACACACACACGCACACACATACAAACACAACCTCTCACTCTCAGACACAAACACAAATAGATGCACCTGATGTCGCTCACAGACATGGAACACAAACATACCTTCACTGAGCTACAGCTCAGACAAAAATACTTCAAACACAAAAATATAGCATCTCGCATTAATGCTAAAATCAGCATCATATGTATGTCTCCTGAAAAGCCCCTTATTCTGATTAACATTTAACAAACTGCATTAAAAGACATTCCAAAATCGGTGTCGTCTCTCTCATTTCCACAGTGTACCAGATGGTGATCCTCTCACTAATATGTTAACACATTTTTCTTTTTCACATTTTTGTGTTTCCTTTACCTCAGTCTAGCGACAGACAGATATGGCCTTGGACACAAAGCAGGCTAACAGCCCCCCCACCCCCCCCCCCCCACCCCCCCACCCCCCCCAAATTTTCCACAATGGCTGCTCAGATAACTGGCTCACAGTCTTTCATGTGGCGATGCAAATTTGTGCCCAGCCTTCAGGCTGAAGTTTTCAGCATACCTGCTGAGAAGGGGAGGCCTTCTATCAAAACAATGCCACACCAGACAGTCTGACTGAATTCTGAAGTGCGACGGAGAGAATTAGATCTTTAAGAGCCGTAAGTTATGCATGTATTTGTCATGGAGGAGCAGCTACCTTTCCAAAAATAGCTGGCAGTAACGGCGCCATTTTTATGCTGCCGTTTTCATGTCAACTTTTCAACAGTGGGGTGCATAGAAAAGAGAGAAAAGTGTAGAAAGTATGAAATGCTACCAATATTATTTATATCTTTGGTATTCAAGGTATTTATTCCTGGTTTTATTGATATTTGCAGTCAGTTTTTGTCAGGTTCGCGTCATTTTGAGCTTTTACTCGAGAGTTAGCATCTAAGTACTGGATGAAAGAGGGTCAAAAAACACTAGACAGATGCTGGAAATAGACAGAGCAGCAGCTACACGCTAACAAACAGCTAAATAGCTAAATATCATAATTAACTTCAAAGTGTAATTCTCTAATTATGCAAAATCTTGCTCCTATCTGTGAGGGAGATCCTCTCCCATGGGTGTTAAGTAGAAATTCTCACTGTAGAATGCCTCCCTAGATGTGAGCAGCTTGTGTAGCGCTACATGACAGACAGCAGGGCAAATGAGTTTCATCACGTTTGTTTGGTGGCAAACTCGCTCAATGAAAGAAAATCAAGGACAGGTAGCAATTGGAGACTGTGTTGTGCAGGTACCTCAGCAAACAAAGAACCTGGATCTTTCTCTATGTGTTAAAAACTAGGCTTTGAAAGGAACAGTTTGACATTTTTGGAAACACGCTCATTCACTTCCTGGTGGAGAGTCTGAGAAGGAGATAAGAGATTCTCTCTTATCTCTCCATTAAATATAAGGCTGTTAAGCTTTAGCTAAGGACAAAGATTGGAACCAAGGGAAACAGTTAGCTGGGCTAGCTGTTTCCTCCTGTATCCAGTCTTTATGCTAAGATAAGCTAACCAGCGGTTGGCTATATGCAATGCCTTATATGTAACAGCCAGATATGAGAGTATTACCAGCTTTTTCATTTAACTCCCCTGGTGGGGAGCAAAGTCAAATTATTCCCTCAAAATATGCCATAAATTATTCAGGTAGATTTTTTTTACATATCATGTGTCTCTTTTTTGATGCTGAATACTTTAAATAAATACTTTAAGTCAAATTTCAATGATATCATATGTGAGCATTTTGACTATTTCTTGATCTATCCAGGTCCTGAGCAGACTGCAGAGAGATATCATGTATCCAAAGTTTTGGAACTTAGAGAAGATAAGAGGACAGCACCTAATCTGCTGATCAATAAGAGGATTTAGCTTCATACAAAAGACTGCTCATCTGCATTCACCACAGCAGCCAGGGAAGAATCCTGCAGAGGTTCCGGAATACTATCTCTCTTTCCTTGTGTTCTTTTCCGGCCCAGCCTTTTCTCCATGTTCACCTTTCGTCTGTTAATCCCCGTCTTTCATGACAACAGGAATGGGCGGATTAGAGCTGGAAAAGTATTCACACAGCAGTGTGTGTGTGTGTGTGTGTGTGTGTGTGTGTATGCATATATGTGCATATGTGTGCAGTGTATGCTTGCCACTATGGGACTTCCATGTAGGTGTGGGAAGAGTGTGGGTGGTACACTGCTTTACAACACAGTATAATTTACTGTGAACAGTCCATCAGTACTTCCTCTAATCCTGTTTAAATGACCCAGTCTTCTGGAGAGATGCTCAACACACACACACACACACACACACACACACACACACACACACACAGACATAGCCTTTGTCTTTTTATGACCCCTTCTCAGTCTCTCTCTCTGTCCCTCTCTCTCTCTCACGCACACACACACACATACACACAAACACACACACTCCACCACAGCTGATGGGTCTTTTCAGCAACTTTGAAGAAGGATAAACACACCTGTTAGAGCAGACCTGTCTGTCTTAGGCACAGTCTAAATGGAGTTAGCTTTAAATCCCTTTTACTCTCCCCTGTCATTCTTGGGCTTCCTTCATCTGTGGGCATAGCGAAACCAGACCAGTCACAAACACATACACTCAAGCTGCAGTCTTACTCTTGCTGAGCTTCGTGCTGGCAGCATCTAATAAAATGGTATTAGACAGTCCAATCTGTCCAATCCATTTAGGGCTGATGCCTCTGCATTCCTTCTCACTGCAGATGGTTTGAGATATGGATTCATTTTCAGCTCTTGCAGAGCCAAGCACTGGACAAGAAGGCAGGGGGACCCTCTCTATCTCTCTCAGGTCGCTTTTGCATGCTTGAGCAACCACGGATGCACACAAACACATTTACTCCGGGGTTGGAGTGGGTGCTATTTCTATCAGCCATTACTAGTTATATTAACACTTCAAAATGGCCAAATAACATTTTGAGACCTCACTGCTTTTAGTAGGGTAGTGAATCATGGGTCCTCTTAAGGCACTTAAATGTGTAGACACGGACCCCTGACACAAATAAACACAAGTGCACAGGTCCATGCACACACACTCACACATAGGCCATTTACTCTTCAGCCACAAAGCAAAAAAATAAAATAAATAAACAAACAAGGTTCCAACACTCTTAAAAATCATCCAGAATAAAAACATCTATTAATAACGCGAAATATTTTGGTGTAAAGAACAATATGGTCACCATCACAAAAAAAAAAAAAAAAACAGCTCCACAGACTTGGACAAGGCTTGGAGGCTTGCAACCAAATGCAACACTTGATAATTTCAGCTAATTTCACTGCTCAGTGAAATCATCCACTACAGTCTTAGATGGCTGCCTCTCCGTGATCTATAGTTTGTGTGCTACAGATCCTCAATGACTGAGAAGAGGGAAAGCTCATATTGCACAGCTCCAGATGATGCTTTTGCATTACATGTCAAGCCAATGCAAAATGGAGCAATATTTAATTAACATTTCTAATTGTGCCTTGAAGCCTGCCGCGATTTAGTGGCGGCTTCATCCGCGGCTGATTATGTTGCAATGATGAGGTTAATGGTGCTGGATATTTGGCTGCTTGGCAAACAGTGAGCATGAGGATGCTGTAGGGTCTGCGTTGCCCCTGGCAACCCCATATTCAGATGTGAATGAATAGGAACCATAGTCAAGTGTGTGTATATTCACATTAAAATCTGTGTGCGTGACCTTGACACAGCCAACTGCTTAATGTCATGAATCCATGCTTGACTCAATCAGTTTATTTAATGCAGGCTACTTTTTAAAATTTCCCTTAAGACAAGAATTCACTTTTAAGATTTGCTGTCCACAACCCTAACAGCACTTCAGAGTCAAAGTATTCAGAGCAGGAGTGTTAAAAACAGCACTTCCACCAGACTGCCATGGTAGACTGAGTCATATTGTAAGTCCCAGATCAGTTAGTGGCTCTGTGTATTAGCCCAGACTGTCTGTTTGATAAAAACTGACACAAAGTTGTTGAGCCACTCTTTTGGCACAAAGTCAGGTAAAGCCTTCTGCATAGAGAATCATAGATTGTGCACCAGTCACAATCACACACACACACAATCACACACACACACACACAAACACACGCACGCACGCACACACACACACACACACACACACACACACACACACACACACACACACACACACACACACACACACACACACACACACACACACACTTGCAAAAGCACATTTCAACTCACCACACTCAGCCCATATTATTCTGCCTCACTGAGCTCACTTGACTCTCTGCCAGTATAACTGTAAAAATCAACCCTCTTCCTTCCCTACTTCTGTCTACACTCCTGTCCTGACTTTCCCTTCATCGCTCCATCCTTCTCTCCCTCCCCTCTTCAATCCCAGCTTCTCCTTCTATTTCAAAATAAACACTGTAATCCTCAAATGAAATGAGGGGCATAAATGGGGCCTTGGTTTATCGTTAACAAATGGTCTACAACACAGCAAAGCATTCATTAGGACACAGCGGCGAGCAGCCGTTTACAGTGGCTGTCCAGTGGAGAACATGGAATTGGTAAAGCAAAGATAACAGCTGTGAGATAACAAAGACAAACCTGCTAACACAGAAAGAGTCAGAGGCACCCAGAGATCTGAAAGCCATTAACTCTGGTCCTGGCTAGGAGGAATGGGGTGTGTGATGGCCTATTTCTGTAGGCTCTATATCTCATCAGGGGCTCTCACCCCACACTCCATGTTGTGTGATTTATTTGGCCTCAAAGTTCTTTTTTTTTTTTTTTTAAATGAAGTGTGTGCATGTGTAAGCCCAGTTGTGCAAGCTTGCCTCATCTATGTCTTCCATCACTCATAGGCCTCGAGCCCAGTTGTCATGGAGATGGGACACAGGTGCTCCACTGGCTCCCTAGACACTTGTGATGTCATTATGGAACAGGAAGAGGAAAAAGTTTTGCTCTAAATTCCCCTCACATATAGAGGACTACTTAATCTTGCCCAGAACATTGTTATGACTCAAAACTTTACTTCAGTAACTTTCTGGGTCACCAGTCTATGTCAGGCTATTGAGTCTGTTTCACAATAGTCCATTCAGTGTGCACTGCGGGCCAGCTGGTAGGGTACAGCATCCACACTCCGGCCAAAGACTCTGGCTGCCGTTTGGAGCAGTAACTCTTTTTCGGGCAGGTACTCTCCTGCCAAAATACAATGCTGACAGATGACCACTGACAATGGTGCCCAGTGATGTGCACATAAGGGCCACTCTGGACCACGTTTGTGCTAAATGTCGATTGAAGCTGAGGAGGAGGACAGGCCTGGAATCAGTGTCTGGTAAATGATTTGAATACACTGAAAATGGGCTATTCAATAAGAAATGAAATTATAAAATTACTCTATAGCATTGTGTATTTATTTATATAGAATTTTTTATGAGAAAGAAGTTCTGGTATTCATTTAAGTCATACTCTTGTGACCTCTCTCACTACACACTAATACAACTGAAGAGTAGGCCCTTGGCAGAAGAAGAAACACGGGGTTAATGCCTGTCTGTCCTCAGGTCTCAAGTCTGAGACAGGAAATGAGCTTCTGTGTCCACCAATCACTTTAGATAATGGAGAGATTTATTAGAATCAGGCTGCTGCTGCTGTGCCAACCCTAATTAATTTTCCTGTGTGTGCGGATATGTGGTTGTGTGTGTGTGTGTGTGTGTGTGTGTGTTAGAGAGAGAGAAAGAGTATGAATTACAGAGAAAGAGAGAAAATTAAACTGAGGTGTGAATATATATCCAAATGGACATATTTCCAGACAGGTTTAAGGCTAACATTTGTTTTGGTGAAAGCAGCAGGATTCAACCTGACTTGTGCTCCCTTCATTGTAAGACAATGTAAAACATGTGGGCTTGGCAAACCACAGACCTATAGATCAGACAGTCAGGACCAAGCCAGATGGCCCCGGCCAAGCAGCCCTCCTCTCTGTCAACTGCATCACTAATTAGGATGTTTACATTGGGCCGCATGTGTCTGTGTGCAAGTTTAAGAGCTTCCTAAATGAGTAGAGATTAGTAAGGTGCTAGCTGATAGTGCAGTGCTGCAGCTTTTGCTAAACCCTCACAACTGTGGTAAATGTGTGAAGTGTGATGTAAGCATAGCTGGGTAAAATGATGAATGCATTTTGAATGTTTTAAGCAAATGAGAGTGGTACTCGGAAAATCTGCAAGCCTACTTTTGAGAGTTATTTAAATTTCTTGCTATGGAAAGATAAACTACCTCTGTATATGCAACCTCTGGTGTGATGGGTTGCATTAGTCTCTCTCAATGTCTGTCATTTTGACAGACAGGGTTGCAAAAAATCTGTCGTAATCTATTATTAACCTTCATTTGAATTTTCATTTTTAATGGTAATGAGACATAGCCTCATTAGCAACTTGATCACAATAACATTTAATATACAGAACAAACTTATGCATGTATAAGGGCATGGAGAGAAAAGATGAACAAAGATACCAACTGTGCACTCACTTTTCCTGTCAACACCTCACCACTGCAGGTGAATAACAGCAGAGGGCACCAAAACACAGCAGTCATCAAATGATGCAAATTTACATAATTAGACTATTACAATTAAAATATGAGCAAACTATTTACAATAAATTAAAATGAATTCAATTAACCTGCTGCGGCCTTGACCTTCCTCCTGGCCCGCAGGGACTCACACTGGGTGCTCGCTTGAGCGTGATCAAACGCACTGGGAGATTGCTGCAGATGCGATTGTTATTAGGTTTTGCGTCTTTGTCTTGGACAGACAACTTCTCAACTTCTCAACTTTGCAGTTTTAATTTAGTTCACAAGGCTGAACCTGCATTCAACTGCAACGTGTGGAGACTGGAATTACCAGCACCTCTTCAGGACAGGGTACGTGTGTGTCTATGTGTGGTTGTTAATAGTGTTGCGTGTGAATTAATTAATCTTACAGTAGATCAGCCACACTGTTATAATTTCGTGACGGTACGTTTGTGAGACTATCACGCTGAAAAAATGTGTCCACAGACACATAAACACCTGCCAAAGTACTCAAAACCAACTCTGTGGTAGTTCCTGCTACAAATGGTGTCTCAAGGACCACATTTTGCCATGATGACACACACACACACACACACAAACACACAAGCTCACAGGGTGAAAACAATAACAGCACCGCTGCTGTAGCTGGTAATCAAGCAGTTTCAGATTCTTTGGTTTTGTCCTGCACTGTAATTCACTACCACTTCTCTGCTTGAACATAATGAACAGGTTGATGCAGTTTTAGAAAATAAGCAAACCCAACTGTGTCTAGCTAAGGAAAATCCTTTATTTAGACACCAGGGAAGAAGAGGTTTATCAAGATGAGCTGAAGAACTCCCTCACACAGGCTCCAAGTCAAACACCTACCCTGCTACCTTCATAATAGCTATTCAGCGAGAATGGCATTGCCTCATCTCCTCTCTTCTAAATCACTGCCCTCAATTTCTCCATGGGTGACCAGTTCTTTTCTCGTATAAATCTTAACTTCTGCCACCACTTATATCTTACCACTCTATTTTATATCAAAATGTTCTGGATCTCTCTTGGTTTCTCAATTACTTAAAACCCCCCTTTCTTTTTTCCCCTCCACACCATATCTCACTATTTCAATCTCGTCCACACTCTCTGCTACTGCTGTGTGTGCCTGGAACCACAGCAATGTGACGGGCGAACAGCAGGAGAACATGTTGTGGGTTTTCTAAATGTTTAACATGCAGTCAGATTTGTTTTATTTGCAGTAATGGCTTCCTCTTAACAAATAGCTGTCAGCAGAGGCAGCCAATGTCTGTGTCTGTGAGTGCGAGGGAAATTTATATACGTCAAACATGACCAGCCATAACTTGTGACTAGAGATACTTTAACTCGCTCATCATAGATCTTGTGTGTGTGCGTGTGTGTGTGTGCGTGTGTGTGTGTGTGTGTGTGTGTGTGAGTGATTGTTTTTTGATGCTGTGCTACCCCTCACAATACATCTTCTGTGATGGCTGGGTGACTGGGCAGGCCCCCTTCTAGATGGTGGGGTGGCGTAAATCAGGGTTGATTTGGCTGCCTGCCACAGATGTGTCAGCTCGCCCTGTCCAATGAGGATCCAACAAATAGCATTCCATGTCAGTCACATCACACTCCATAGATCTTCCAGACAGCTACAGTATCCTCCTGCCTTTTTAAGACAGTCCCCCCCCCCCCCCCCCCCGACTTCTGGTAGTGCCCCCCGCATGTCCCTCCTATGGATTTGCTGCAATAAAATGTCATCTCTCTTCCTTTGGCCCCTCAAATAGTCCTGTCAGAGTACTTCCACTGGATCAAAAGCCCAGATGGCTACAGTCAGCAGGAGTGAGAGGGAAAAGCATCCAGTACAAAGACTGGAATGGAATTGGATGACATGGAATACACTGGGTTCAAAACCCCATTGTGCTGCAAGAGCATAGGCACAGATCTTTGTTCATTCATGTGCAGCTCCAATAAATAAATGTAGCAGGAGATGGGGAGGGGAAAAACACGAGAAACAGAGGAGTGGTGAGACGCTGAGAGAAAACCCTTTCTTAACTCAAGCTATACCTGCTGTTCTCATGTCACAGTTATTTTTTAGAAGGAAGCAGAGCACCGGTTCCATTTCTGCGTGACTGCTGTGCATGTGTGCTTGCCGTCATGTCTGCTTTCTGTGTGTAATTTCTCCAGTGACCATGACAGAGAAGCAACTGCACAAAGTGTGCAGTGACAAAGCGGGCTGTGTTCATGCTGCTGTTCTCTTCCTGCCTCTGCAGTAGGACAAGCAGATTGATGCTACAGCAGTGGAGCACTGTTTCGCTCGCACGTCAGGTCACTGGCTGCTCTTTGTGCCTCAGGAGAGAGCAAAGGAGGAACATGGCTCCCTCTTTGTCTATGTCCTATCGGCCTTGTTCTCTTTCTCTTCTGTTTTCTGCCTCTCTTCCTCTGTCCACAGGCTTTTCTTCCTCCTTAAGTTAAGAAATATTACAAAGAGCCACCGGTCATCAGTTTACTCCAGTTTACTCTGACTTCTGCACAACACAACACAGGCTGGCTGGGCAGGTGAAGTCCACAGGATAGCTCAGTATAACATGAGAGACTGCGAGGGCACTTTTTATGCAGCCTCAAGGTAAACACTTGAGACCGAGTCAGTGTGAAAAATTATTAGCGTCCCTGATAACGCCCCCGCAACAGCTATTTGATTTAGAGAGATCGAATTTTCAAAAGCGAGGAATCTGCACTTTGTTGTGAGAGGATCTTTGAACATCAAAAAGAATCAAACGCTGTGATATGAGAAACGCAAATTAACTAACATGCACGCATGCCAGCACTAGGGACAGTGCAGAACATCTGTGATCAGCATTAGTCAGATGGATCTGCTTGAATTAGCATGAAAATCCAACTAGCAGACAGTGATAAAGGCGAGTTTCTCCCAGCGCACGGGGGAACGAGGAGAACGACAGACAGCAAGAGGGAGAGAGGAAAGGGCAGCAGAGATTGGGATGTTACAAAATAGTTTTATATTTTTACTCCAAATGCTGCAGCATCTCAGTTTTGTAATTTACTCATAAGGGCACGGGAGCACGCTGGAGAATGTGAATATAGTTTGAGCAACAGCGTGAGCGAGAGGGATATTAGAGAGATAGTATGGAGAAGAGATGGTGCTCAGAATAAATGGGGAGGGGAGGAAAAATGAGAGAGGCAGACAAGGGAACTCATTAACTTCTCTTTAATAAAGCCCAAGTCACATGGGGACCCTTTCATTCCTTCATCTACCCAGACACACACACATACACACAATGGCACACAATACACTCTAGTGCCACAATGATCACCTCCACATACCAAAATCATTTGACTCACATTAAAAACCACTAACCTACTGAACTTCATTAGTGATGGGATGTCCCCGACAAACCTCTGCGACTCTAGAGTTACTGCAAGCCATGCAGCGCTGACAATATCCTCTCCGCTGCTTTATGCTGTGAATAAATTACTGGAGTGCTGACAGTGAAGATGCTGAATGTAAATATTTTGTAGGCTCAACGCAACTCAATGCCATAAAGAAACTCAATATCTTAAAGCAACAGCATGCACACTTCGAGAAAATGTGCAAATATGAAGCAGAGGCAAAACATTTTTCATCCATTTTCTCTTTGCGAGCCATCTTCAAAGACTAAAAAGGGAAAAGCATTTCCATGATAAACACTGAAAGTGGCGCTGGGCTCAGTTCCAGATTCCCCTTTTGCCGTAATCGTTTGTGGGATAAGTTCGCTCTGACTCGGAGGCAGAGGAGCGGGACTAGCATGGTTCGATACTATAGGGAAGGAAAGCAGGGATTGTAGCATTAAAGCTCCCTCTATATCTGAACATCCATGCCTTCCCCAAGGGCCAGACAGCTAGGCTAATTTAAGAAGCGTGGGCCCTGTCAGCTGTCATCAGCATGCGCGCTCACAGACACACACAAAACACACAAGCGGGCATATTTATCCAAAAAACACACATAGAGCGCACATGCACACGAACACTCGCTTTACAAAGCTAATTCCAGAAGTGTGGGCAACTGTCAGAAGTCATCATCTGTGAGTACAAAGCCGACCAACATGTTACACAACCTGCCGCTGTAATGGGGGAGGGCGAGAGAGAGAGGGAGACAGGCAGAGGGAGAATTATTGATTAAGGCCGACTAAAAACAGTGAAACCAAACAGGAAATAAATTTGAAGTCTCTACTTTACATGGACCCCATCAATCCAGGCCCACTCCATACGACCCTTTTTTGTGCTGTGAAGGTGTGTTAATCATATGAATGAGTGTTTGGGTCCCCCAGGACTGAGAAAAATAGCAGAAAGAAAAACAAAGGAGCTCCTACACACCATGAGGGACATTGCCAACATGCAAATCTTAACAATGGTGTGTCTGTCTAAGCAAGGTCAGTCAAAAGAAACAATCACCCTGGTGGCCCAACAAAACCCAGAAACACACACACACACACACACACACACACACACACACACACAGTCTCTCTCTATCCCGTCAAATTCAGGTAAACACACAAATACTCCAACGTACAAATTCCAGTGAGAGACAGAGATGAGGAGGATATTTCTTTACTGTTCCCAAATTTAAAATAATCACATCCAGGTGCTCTGTGATCAGGAGGGGTTTCAAAGCGGGGTTCTTGAAATTGCCAGTCTCCAGGGGCAACTGCAGCCTGTCCTATCAGAGACACAAATTCGCCGCCCACCTCAATGGGTTGCCGACCATTTTGTGTCACATCAGTCCTCCACTACAGAGATCAAAGGGCCTTTTAAACGGTGATCAAATAATTCTAGCAAACATGAGGCAATGGCTGCCGCCTAAGGAATCCATATACCAGCAGTCGTGCAATGCGGCTTCCCAGTAACTGTGTGTGGGAATTCATTTTCCCAAGATACTGTATGACATTCCTCAAGCAGATTTCCATCTCATCGCCACTGTGTGCATGATCGCTCATTCACTCATATGATACAACTTAAGGGTTTGGCACTGAAATACATTAGCATTTTAGAATGCATTAGCATACCCAAAGGGAACTGCGGTAACATTGATTACAAGTAACCGCATGCATTTAGATGCTAGATGCTGCTCTGCCTCTGATCACACACAATATGCCATAGCTACACCCTGCCCTTCCCCCCTTGCACGCACGCACACACACACACACACCTTGTCTCGGTGAGGCAGCCCCGTCCCCTGCTGTGAAGCAGGTGCCGTGATATGATTCTCCCTCCCCTAATGCATGCTGACACACACACACACACACACACAGAAAGCTCATGCACACACATACACATGCATGTCTTCAAAGACAGAGCTGTGAAGCAGAGGTGACAGGTCTCTGGTTCCATGCCATCCTCAGCAAATGTGGCGCTAATTGCCATTCCCCCACTGTTCGAGAGCAGTGTGACTCCAACATGGGGTCCATATGGACCCCAAGATGGAGTCATCTTCTGCCCACTAGATCATCATGGGAAGAGAGGACAACCGAGTGGTGCTCACAATGGGTAAGCTAAACAAAATTGAAAAGTTGTAAATTTCTTTGTGTGTTCAGCTCCAGATCATGAAACAGGCACATGTAGAAGCTAGTGTTGTTAGTATGACAGCTGATTAGAGAGATGAGAGATCTGAGTGTGACACCTCTAATGATCTCTTCATCTGATTGACGGGCTAGGCAAGGCTCCAATTCACACATCGAGCACATCACAGACTGTGATGCACATACAGAAAAGAGGGTCAGTATGTCAGACACACACACCCCACACAGACACACAAATGCACGCCACACACACACACACTCTGTTCCAATGAATGTTAGAAAAAGACTATTTGCTTCCATAAATCCCTCCTGTGACTTCCAGAATATTCCGCTATTATGTTGGCCCGAGCAGGGCTATTTCCTCCTCCAGTTAGGCTGTCATCAGGGGCATTGTACTGTATTGTCTGGGAGCAGGCCTAAATGGGCCCCTCTCAGGGGTTTTTTTCAGGTACTTTCATGGAAGAATGGAGAGGATATTCATATCACATTTCAGTTTTTCTATCGCTGAGCAAACACAGTTTTGGACAACACACAGAAACGCCTGTACTGACATACACGTACGCACACACGCAAACACACACCGGCACTTCCTTCACTGACCCAAACGAGCGAGTCAAGCGCATTCCTGTTCCCAGTGATTTCCTCCATCTTCTCCCAGCAGACAGGATCCTATTACAAGCGCTTGACTGTTATCTCTCGCAGAGGTAGCAGCAAATACAAATACAATAATACAAACTGCTAAGTGAGCCTCCAAAAAATTTCCATAAAACATCTAAAGGTCTGGAATGAAAATACGTGACCCCAAGTTTATTGAACACTGACCGGGAACCGTTCCCAAAATTGTTCTTGCAAAAACATATTCGATTAACCTGCTCTACTAAACAGGGACAAACTGATGGGTCCAGACTTCTTAAAGGAACTGGCAAGCTGCAGCAAGCTCCTTTAATTGCACTCTCACTGATCCATCACGTGATTATTGGCAATTATCTGTCAATTAGCAATGTGCTGATGCCACCACGATGTGAAAGGCAAAGCAATCAGGAGCTGTTAGCATAGAAATGGCCGTCCATACTAATGTCCCGATCTAGTGTCCAGCTCACAACAGAGGAGCCTGTGCAGTCTGTGTGTGTGTGTGTGTGTGTGTGTGTGAGAGAGAGAGAGTGTTTGGTCCAGTAACTAATCTCCAGTGTGACTGTAGAAATCACAGCAGAGCAGAGCTGTCAACACTGTTTCATGTCTACACTGCTCAGTAGTTTTGGAGGCTCCTAAATAGGATACATATGCCATTCAAAATGACCTTGACTGAAACACACTTAACCCTTCTCTCAGTAGCCCCCTTACTACCCATCATCCCAGTGAGGTGCCCCATTTCTTGGAGTCATGTTAAATCTGGAAGGAATATTCATGTAATAGAACTGATTTTTTTTTTTTTTTTGTGGATAAAAGCTCTATTAAAAAGATCTGTGCTTGGGGAAGTGGTGGACGTAGATCCAAAAGAGGAGGTGGAAACATGAAGACAATATTTGAAATACAACTAAAATACATCTAAAAGCAATTTGTGACTTATAATTCTATCATATTTAAAATATTAATGTCCTTGAAGTGATACACCGTTGTTTCTTTTGGAGTTTTACTCGCCAACTTCGGGACATCGCACAAACCCTTTGTTTGCCCTGTTAAATATTTACAAAAACACAAAGAGACACATAAGAGATGACAAATCATCCTTGTAACCACCGAACGCAACCAATCCATCAGACACACACTCGCCTCTCAAACAAACAGAGGATGCTCACGACATCTGTCATTCCCTCCCCATGCTGTGATCCATGATATGATCGTACCGCTCATACATCCTGGACGATTCACAATCAATCTTCACAGCCAAGGCAACGGACAGAGAGAGATTCAGAGAGAGAGAGAGAGAGAGAGGGAGAGAGAGAGGCTTCGTGTTTGCTTTTGTCTTTTCCGCTTTTTTAGAGGCACTGTGACCATCCATCATGCTTTTCCTTTTAGAAGCTGCTGCATGATGTTTATCAAAGGAAGTAGATTTTCAAAGCATTACCTGAGCCTCCAGTTGATTGAGAACATGTGCAGAAATGCAAGTCACTCTCCACACTTCCTCTGCGTTTTCAACTGTCAATAACAGCAGTGCGAAGGTGTCCTCTTTCAGCCAATCATTGACAGGTGTCTGAAAGCCCTTTTAGAGCAAGCTGAGTGATTTTTGTTTTTTATACTTGCTGGGATCTGCTCGCACACACAAACACACACGTGGGGGCTCACTCAGTGACCTTGTCAGGAGACATAACCATCACATGAAGAGAGCATTGCACATCTGTGTCTCTCTGTTCCACCTTGGGTTAGGTGAGTCAACATTTTTCAGTGGTTTTCAGATATGTGAAAATGGATGGATGATTTTGGGAGGGGTTGAGAATCAAAAGCCAACAGTTGGGCTGAGAACATTCAGTTTTTCAAACAGCATAAGCATGATCGGCACCAGGTGGGCTGTTAAGATTTTAATGGAGCCCTTTTATTCAGTTTCAAAGAGGGGCGTCATCAGCTGTTACCCAAACACTACTCCACACACATAAAAGAACACGGACAGTATCATTACATAGTAACACATAATTTGTGGGTGAAAGCACACAGAGAGACAAAAACATGATTTCAGTAGTTGGTCAGAAAAAAGAAAAGAAAAGAAAAGAAAAGAAAAGAAAAGAAAAGAAAAGAAAAGAAAAGAAAAACTTTGACCAAAAACAAGCGTGAGTCTGCAAATCACAGTGGCCTAACACACTCACGCACAGCCTTTAAATCTATACAATTATAGAGGCATTGTCTCTCCATCGCCCTAACCTGTTTTGTGTTGTCTGAGGCAAGGAGAACAAAAGCCTGGGAGACTGTCACAACAACAAATCCCTGCATGACTCTGCTTGGCCAGCTGCTTTAGTCGGGATCGCCGTTTTGTGATTGGTTTTACACAGTCAGTATTGACATTCACACAGGTTGGAACATGATAAATCCACCTGAAATGGTTGGGAGGAACTGAGTAATGCGCTTCATTCAAACTAAAGAACTCTAATACTGAAATGATGCCCTTTCACAGGGAAAATGCACTGTGTTCTCTGGCATAAAAGTCATAAATAAATATAGACAAATATCCAAGACCTCCCTGACAGAGATCAGCATGTGTCTACAAAATATCCACAGCGAGGGCTTTCAACGAACTTAAGCTTTTTTTGAAAAAATAAGCCCACACATATAATTCCAATGTATATTAAATATGAAGTTATAAGAGTTTATATTGCACATTATGTTAAGTTAGAATAAAGGTTCTAGAAGATTTACTTTAGATTTACTTTATTTAAGATTTACTTTACTTTACCACAGAATAAGATTCTGTGGTAAAGTAAAGTGAAGGGGAACTATTCAAATTTTGCACTGTATATTTTATATATAGTCTAGGTGCTAGGAGGCAGCAACCTGAGAACCTACAGTCATGATGAACTGCTGGAGTGAACAGAAATGGCATGTTAAATGATCATTAAATTACACACTTTAGCTACACCTTACAACGGCTGTGTGACGTTTTGATTAAATCATTAATCAGTGATGTGTGACGGACAATATTTGTATAGGACATCATGATGCAAGAAAGTGTTGGTGCAGTGGTTCCTGTTGTTCCTGTAGTGGTGGAGATGCTGGTCAAACACTTTCAACAAAAACAGTTGTTTGATTTTTTTTTTGTTTGTTTGTTTGTTTCTTAGTATTTTTGCATTAAATAGTTATCAAACCTGTGGCTTTTGTTACGTCAAATGTTGACATTGCTCAGCTCTGTACCTTAAAAAACTATGCAAATCCCCATCATAATAATAATAACAGATATGAAACTGCATATCACACACTCACAAATTCAGTTGCAGAGCAGAAAACAAGTTTAGCTCAGTCTAAGCTAAGCAATTCTGAGAAGACAACAGAACCAGACAGACACTCACTGTTCGTACACACATTACACACTTCCTGCCTAGTTAGGCATTTAAAAATCATTCATCATTTACTGAGCCTGTAGGAGAGATACAAGGCAGTGCTGCTATGCATTTATATAGAGAATTTATGATAAAAGAGGCCAGCATTTGATATTACACATTTATAATCTCACATCACATGTATGATGTATCTTTTGATATTAACAGAATTTCCTCTACAACTGATATGACACAGTTGTAAAAGGCAGCCCTGGAAAGCTGCTGTACAATTACATTCAGCTCGGCTCAGTGGGGACGTTTGTCATCTTGACATATCATCAGTTGAGTGCAGCGTGGCCATACTAGAAAATTTGTGCATCTGAATGAGCACATCTGTTCACTCGTGTCCGCATTCCACTTTACTTTATTTAAATCTACCTTACTTCACGCCATATGTGTGTACAGTATATTCCAGCAGTTCATTTCCCCAGCTCTCAGAGATGGGCAGACTCCACCCAGACATCAGTGTCAATCTGATGAGTGGGTGTCTAACAGTGTGTGAAGCTCACATCAAAGGCATGCCGCTTTAAATGCCCAGCCTTGGGAGAAAGCAAGGAGGGGAAAGACTTCATAGGAATAAGGGATGAGGAGGGAGGGAACAATTGGAGGGGGGCATGAATTTTATACTCATTACAGAAGAGGTTTGGGTTGGGAGTGTATGCCTGAGACTGCTATGCTAACAAGTCGAATCAAGACATCCTTCATAGATATAATCGCAACGTTAATCCACAAGCTAACACTAAACAGCAAGTCCACACACAGGCATGACTCACTGCAACAAACAAGACTCTCCATATCATTCATTACCAATGAGTTCTCATGAAAAGGCAAATCACACTCCCCACATTCAAGGAGATGTGTTCTCACAAAGATACATGCAGGCATACACACTCTAACGGGCTGGATGTGCTTAAGGGTTAGCAGCCAGAACCACCAGCCTCCTCATTAGCACAAATAAGATCGTAGGCAGATACAGGCCTATCCTTCTCTCCCCCTCTGTCTCTTCGTCCCTCTTCCCCTCTGTTCTCGTTCACAAATGAGTCCTCATCCTTGTCCTCTAACTCGCCTCTAAGAAAAAGAACAGCACATGGGTCTGTAGGAGGAGGACGCAGAGGAAGGAACACAGCAGCGTGTCTATGTGGGAAATTTCCTCTTAGACTTACTTAGTCATCTGCTAAAAAAAATAAATGTTATATTATTAGGGTAGGATTTATGACACAAGGTTGTTTGGTTGTGGTGTGACCTCTGGATGCATCACATTAAAATGACTCCCCTTGGCCAATACTGTAATAACTATTCATGAAGGAGAGGGTGGGTCAATAGGTCAGCATGGGCTGGGATCAGTCTGTCAAGTTGGCCATCAAGACAAAACATGAATATAATAAAATATTCAAACTGGGGGAAATATATTCTGTAATACTGAATATTAGATGAGCACAATCTTGAATTTTCAACCAACAGACACTCCCAGGCTCCTGATTCCTTGTCTATTTTTTTTTCCTGTTTATTCTCTTTGCCTAAATCCAGACAACAGAACTTGAAAACCAAACAAAACACCTCTGACCTTGGCTCTTTTAGGGAAGTGCCTCTGTCACCCTGTCACTTTTCTAGTTGTAGTCAAGGCAGCCAGGCAACTGCTGGTAGATCGAGATGCTGTCCACTCATTTCCCATTACCTTCTGTGCTTCAAATCAATAGTTAATTACCTCCCAAAAAAAAAAAAAAAAAAAAAAAAACTCTCTTCTTATCCAGCTAGAGAAGTGTGCAGTGCAGGGCAGGCAGAAATTTGCTTGGCAGAGGGGCTCAGTGTTCTGCGGGGTAAAAACTGTTCCACCACTGCTACTTATTGGCCCCATCAGTGTCCCTCTCAGAAGCTGGCATTCCATTTTGCGCTGGGCGGGCACTTCATTTCTCTCCACCACACAATTTCCATTCCTCACGATAGCGCAGACACACACACCGAGGCACAAATATTCATGGACAATTTCTCTCTATCTGCCCCTCTCTTGCCAAGAAACCAGTGTTTAATAAGATATTACATTTATGGTGAGGAGAAGGGCAGGCAAATGGTGAAATATGTCCACATGTCCTGAACCTGGGAGAGGCAGTGGCACTTACTCATTAATAATGGGACAGGCCCCAGGCCCAAGCCCTTAGCTCTCCGTCTCTACTCATTTCCTTTCCACACATCAAAGCTATAAGTGTGTGGATGGCTGTGTATATGTGTGTGTTGGGGATCTTGCATGTTCACATCTGTGCTCGTGTGTGCGTGAGTGTGTGCGATTGTCAGTCCCTATGAGAAACAGCCCGTGGACAAGCCGGCTTTTATTTAATCAGAAGTGAAGCAGCTTCCACCAGCGTTTGTAATTTCAGCCCTATTAACTGTCTGCTGTTAATTCCTCTGAGCGCTGGAAAGGCAGCATCCTCTGGGCTGCTGAATCACTTAAAGTGCAAAAAGTACCACAAAGTTTGTTTCTTTTTTCCTGTACAGTAGCAACTTCATATCATGTACATTTAGGCAACAGATTTGCTAAATAAACACAGCGATATGCAGGGAGCTAGTGTGTGTGCTAAACTGATATTCTTATCAGTTTTATTGCAGACTTTAAAAAGTTTCCCACACACTGAAAGTTACAAAAACACTGCACCACTATACCTGCCTCCACTCACTCCATGGTCAGCCTCTGTCCCGCCAGTCTTCCCACTTGCATCCCTTAAGCCTAAGCCGCAGGGCTTGAAAGTCAAATTAAATCATTCTGGGCCTGACTCAAAAACAGATCTCATTATAACAATCATAAATGAACCTCTTTGTTCCTACAAGCTTACAACCCCAACAGTCTCTTTACTCCCTTCCTGTTCCTGCCAGAGCTGCGTCTGCGACGTCTTCAGAGAGACAGGCTCATATTTCACTTTTTCCTTGTAGTAAACCCTATAATGCTCCATAAATGCATCTGTTTTTCACTAAAAAAAAGGCTGGGGGAAAGAGGCAGGTGAGAGAGGGAGGAGGGGAGAAAAGAGGGAGAGAAGCAGAGAGAAACAACCAATTATTTCCAGGCAGGACGTTTTGAGTGAGAAGGTGGGAGAGAACTACTCTCAGATTTAATTAAAACTTCTTAAAAAAAAACAAAAAAAAAACAGAACAATCTGGCAGGGAAGAAGGAACAGCCAGGAAGTCAAGTCAACAACAAGCCTTTGTGGGTCTGGACTGTCCTGAGCTGAAGTAGGGAGGGTTGGGGTGGACAGGGGCGAAAAGGGGCCATGGAATGGAGGAGAAATGGTGAATATGGGACTGTAAGCTAGAGGCCCCAGGAGCCAGGCTGCGTGAACAGTGGGAAATAAGACTCGATAATCAATGCTTTCTCTCCTCGCCTCTCAACTCAACAAATATCGAAGAGGCTCCCCTTTCCTGCTGACTGAACAACTGTCACCCAATCTCTAGGACAGGTGATAATGGAGGGGCCTGAGAGACAGAAAAAGAATGAGAAAAAGCACATTTTTCACACCACCATCCTCGAGCGATGGGGAAGCTGGGTCACTGCGCCCAATCAATTACAAGTATTGCCATTTTCCACTAGGTGTAGCCTGGAGGGGTATCTCTAAGTTTGCGCTCTTGTGCACATCGAGCCTTGTTGAGCATGTCTGTGGGTGTGTGCGCGTCTGTGCCAACGTTGTGTCCTCGCCATTTAAGAGAACTGGCTTTACCAGGAAACAGATGACTCACACAGTTTGGGGTTGAACTGTGTCACGAGCGTCACCGCTTTCACTCCGGCGCTCTAATGTGTTTCGTGTGTTGCTGATGCATTGGGTCTGCTTCTCCCTGAGATTGCACAGATAAGTCCTCAGCCCTCATCCCACAGTCAGCCACCTGCTCTGATAAGGGCCAAGCACGAAGCAAATCGGGTGGCACCTAACACTGCCGATAGCATCTCTGCAGCAAATCTCTGAACACAGGAATGTGTCAAAGGCACAGGGAGACAACATGGTCAAACACAGAAAACATCTCCTCTGCGAGAGTAAGAAAAGAAGTCGAGTCTGGAATGGTATGGAAATAGATACACAAATAGGCACAAAAACACACATACAGTGGAGCGCCTACTGTTTTCACTCTCTCTCTCTCCCTCCATTCTCCCCTGATACCATTCATTCTCACACTGAGATGTACACAAAAATGTGCACACGCATATCAGCCCCCAACCTGCATCTACCATCTGGCCTTCCCAAGGCTCAGATGTCTCTGGGGTAGGGTGAACTGTGAGAGAGACTCTGCCTGTGTATTTGTGTGTGTGTGTGTGTGTGTGTGTGTGAGAGAGAGAGAGAGAGAGAGAGAGAGAGAGAGAGAGACAGAGCAAGAGAGTGAGAGAGCAAGATACAGAGAGAGAGAGACCGGAGGGAGTGATCATATTATCCAACAGAAAATACGCACTATACATTATACTGCAAAATGTGAAAAGAAAAAAAAAACAAAAAGAAAAAAGCATACAAAACCTGCACAGACCACAGATTCTTGCCACAATGCAAATGCAGTACTTTCACAGGAAAGGCAGCACAACACATTTACAGCACTACAGGTACAGGAGCTGCAGGCAGGGGTTTGCACTTGGGGTCGTCATAGCCGACTAGGCTGCGTAAGCACACCTTAACACCGAGTAGTCTTTTCACTGTGGGCAAAATAAAGGCTCCATTATGGGAGGAGACCATGTCTGCTGCCCCTGCCAGCTATAATGGCTTTAGCAGTCTACTGACGACACAGGCATCCAAATATACAATACACACACGGTGGCACAAAACGAGTGGAAAATTGATTTCTACTTCAGGTGGTCCCAGGTCAGCGGTAGTGCCTCGGGCCAAAATACACTTGCACACTCATGTGAGCACTCACACACACAGTCCTTCACGTCCTTTCAGTCCTGCAGTCTCAACCCATGGACCTATGTTACTCCTATATTTTCATTCTTCTCTTTCCTAACCATTTCAAATGACAGAGGAAAAGGAGCAATCTTCCATTCACATCCATTAGACTCAACAGGACTCTTTTTACACGCTGTCTCCTCTGCACAGCCGGCGAGCTCGCATGCATGCCCAACTCTCACATCGAGTAGTACAGAATTCTTAAATCAGCACTACACTAGCCTCACAAAGCCAGTCTAGCTCTCTACAAGCTGGGTATTTGGTGCAAGGTTTAAGTCTGGGAAACAACTGAGAATCATTTAAGCCTGACCAGACACATTGGACCAACCTGAGAGCCTGCAGAGTGTTATTCACCTCTTTCAAGAAAAGAAAGCACAGGCGTAAAATATATCAAAGGAAGCATTATATTGCAAGTGCATGTCCTATTTTGGATATTTTAAGGAGAAATCCAAGTGTTGATGTGTAGCAAAAACCAGTAACGGCCAAGTTTGTGATCCATTTGTTATGTTAATGTCCGGGAGAGGCAGAGAACTACCAATCATCTAGAGGAGCATACACTCCACTTAAACAGACACCTGTCTCAGGGAAATGTCTCACGAGCCTTTCCAAATCACAACTCATGCAGCAAAATTGTGGTCCTGCAAAGCTGGGGGTTATTTTTGTCAGGTTACAACTACACTTGACTACACTCAAAATCAGTTTTAACACAACTCCAGTAGCTTCCCTGCTCTGATTAAAAAGGGAGCTCACTGACTGAGTGATATCAATAATACGATACTTTATGAAGCCCAGGAGGCAGATGCTGACCGCTCTCAGTGGTGAGGTCAGAGCAGCGGGTCAGCTATCACACCTTTTGCCCCCGTAGAGATGAGTCAGTGTCTCGTTGAGGAACACTTCGGGAAAGCAGTCAGTTGCAGAGACAGGGGCTGGAACATGCTCTGTCCTCTAACCACGCTAATGCTTCTGAACAGCATAACTGTTATCTGTTGCTTTATTACTATTGTTTATTCAAGCTGCAGTATTCTCCGTTCCATCCATTTGGCCCCCGAGGATGAGGCATTACCACAATAGAGTGCAGGTACTTAACACAGCATCCTTAGGGAGCGGTAACAGCACATTACTAATGTTCTCTTATCATATTCATACTGAACGCTGCTGCTGTTTTACCCTGGTTGTTGCATGGCTCAGGTGTCTTCTGTATGTCAGATAACTGAGACAGCCCAGTGTTCGCTTATTTCCACAACCGTGTTCAATTTCAGGCTACTCATCTGTAAAACATGCGTACTATATCTTTTTTTGTTTTTGAAACTCACAGACCTCCCTCCTTCTGTCTCCGTCGTCTTTTTATCTCCCTCTATCCCAGTCTTTCTGTCAACCGCTGTTTCAACCCCCCCCCCCCCCCCGTTCCTCCTCCCTCCGCCACCCAGATCCAGGCCGTTAAAAGAGCGGGCTTATCTAAGCCTAATTGGTTTAAGGGCAAACAGAAATAAGCAATGGCTCTGTAAGTAGGGGAGAATTACTGCTGCTGTTGGCAAGAACCATCCGCACACCACGCTGAGAGAGAGAGAGCCAGCAGAAGAAGTGAGGAGAGAGACAAGAGAGGGGAACGGCGAGATTAGTGAAGAGAATTATGGAAGACAGAGTGGGATGGAGAAATGAGCGGGGAAAGAGGGAGGTGTAGATGAAAGTGGGCAGAGAAAAGGTGAAGAGGATAGGGAGAAATGGACAGAGAAGACAAATGAGGGTGAAACAGAGCGCTGCACATGCTTCTTTTTCTAATAGCATGCAAATCCCCGCCTTCACTCTCCTCTCTGTTAGCCCTCTGCTTTGGGTCTGACTGCACCTCCACCCTTCTTCAATAACTTGTCAGTGACTGAATTTCTGTTTGCAGCAGTCATGTCCTCGTGTGTGTGAGACTGCGTGCATGTCACTGTGTGTGTGTGTGTGTGTGTGTGTGTGTGTGTATTTGTGTAGCTCTGCCTAGACTTTAAATCCAACAGGTTCAAAGTTCTATAATCAACTTCACACTCGATCTAATTGTTCTGGTCCTTCATCACACAAACACACAACTTTACACTGTAACACACACACCACCGCATACACAACCTTCAATTCTCAATCTCATTTTTCTGTTCTATCAACTACCCATCCATCCTTCCATCCTCATTCTCCTCATGAGTTTCATTCATTCCATAGTTACTCAGTTCATTAATGGCGTGTGTGCCGTTTACTGTGAGCGTGCATATGTAGGGAAGTCTAAGAAATTATTCAATTCGTCACAACTACGTGTCCATATGGTCATGGCTGCTCCTCACTCTAAAGTTACCAACACACATCCACACACACACACACACACACACATGCATACACACAGATCTCTGACACTTGGCTGATTTGGACTCATAATCAGATTAAGGGCGACTGGAAGGCAGGGATAATGTGGTCAATGGCTCCACTCTCTTTCTCACACACACCCACACACCCACACCCACACCCACACACACACACAAGCAAACAAAAAAAAGAAAGAGCAACAGATTGGAGTTCAGATCAGTGAAGATTTTAACCTGCCCATGGGACAACCTCCTTTCAATTAGCGACCCAAACAAGGAAATCACTTTCATCCTTGTTACTGAGGTAACCCAGGGGCCATCTCCCTGCCCATCTGTTTCTTTCTCATCCCATCTTTTTAAGTAGAAATCCCACACCCCTTTCCAAGCAGGGAAATTTCACTCCTCCCAACCCCTCCTCCACTCATCTCTCGGAATTGACATTTCTGCTGTCATTTCACATTGGGTAAACATTTGAACCTGAAAATATCCACCCTCGCAGAGGTAGCAATTTGGGTCTGGGTTTGGTATCCATAGCTGTGTTGAAATCTGATGAGCACAAACAAGAAAGCCACCACCGAATTACAGAGAACAGCCGGAGCTGGGAACAGTCCAGGAGCAGAGTTGTAAATGATTAAAGAGAAAAGCTGCATGTGAGAAAACTCGTTTTATTTGTGCGTTTCATTTTCTTATTTATGCTTTTGGGAGTGGATACAGGCAGCCACGGGGAAGCTGGTGAGTTCCTGCGCATGCTTTATTGGTGAGGATGAGCTACTGGACAATAAAATGAGAGAAGACACTGTGGTGCTATTGGGATATCTATCCAGCAGCTACTGTCTGAGGCCACAGCCCAGTGTTCGGTCCCCAGGGGCCCACAGCGGAAATGAAAAACATGTTTAACTGAGGAGATATTAGCTACTGGTGGCACCAGTGCTTGTCCAGATGGGAGTGTGAGAGAACGAAAGACGGAAATAGGAAAGACAAAGACAGAAAGAAGGAAATGGGGATGGATGAAGAGAAAAGAATACCGGGACAGTCTGAGAAAAGGGGAGAGGCAGCCCAGTGTTTCTTGTTTTTTGTTTGTTTTTTGAGTTGTTGATTTCTAAAAGTGAAATATGTAAATTTCAACCAGCATCAAATCCAGGTTACATGAAGATTTACAGCCAGCACAATGCACGATCTAAGAGTTTGTCTGGGCAATTCAACATGCTACAGAACGATGCACTGGAGCTTGTGGTAATAGTATTTCATGTACAATCTAATCAGAAAAACGTAACAGGAATCCTTGGAGGCGTGACAGCTACTGACAATGCAACCTTCCTTTCTAACTAATTTCTCATGAGACAATGACAATGTAAAACGATAGCTACAGTTTACTGAGGAGACTCTTCCCGTCCTGCACTCGGTCGTACAGAGCGAGAAAGACTAAAGAGTGGGGAAACATATCTATACAGCCGCTAATAAACTACCGCAAAAACCGCAAAAAAAAAAAAAAAAAAAAAAAAAATCAGATTCAAATCAGACAAAGTGTCCCTCTCCAAGTGCACACGCAGAATCTGTCGGGAGGACTGCCGCTCCCGACAGAAAGGGATGACCGCGGCGATCTGCTGCGATCCACGTGTATGTCATCCCTGTGTGTGTGTACACGCCGGAGGCTCGGCGCTGCCCAGCATCCCCGAGGTGCGGAGCGCGTCTTGGCGAGGAGGAGCGTTTTGTTTTGTTTTTTTTTCCAAATCTACAACAAAAAAAAAAAAAAGTAAAATCCCGATTTTCTCATTTACCTTCCATCGCAGAGGATGTGATGACCAGCACGCATAAAAGCGCAAACAAATCCACTGTCATGGCAGAAGGGTAGTCTCCACAGCGTGTCCCCAAATAACCAAAGACGCACGGCGCGCGTCAAAAGAATCCCTCGGTTGTCAGAGCGGTACTCCACCAGATAGCCCGTGTTGTGAGTCACATTTCAAGCCGTAGTAAACAATGTGTGACAATCGGCGCAGGGGAAGAGCGGAGTGTAGGGACTGAGGGGGTGCGAGGAGCAGGGGATGGGGGTGGTGGTGGTGGAGGGGAGGTGGGGAGGGGGTGGGGGGACCCTACACTGCCTGCTCACGGCCCCAGTGGAGCGCCGGGGCCAATCACCGACTGGGAGCTGAAACTCACTAGCCAATCGACAGCCCCCCCCGCCCCGCCCACCGCGCATTGTCAAAACACAAAACTTTTCCTTGACCTATTTGAAGCGGCGTCCGCTGCACTGAAGGGAAATAGCGCCACCAGTCGGGTTGCTGCAGCCACTGCATCGCTTGGTAAAACCTAGAGCCAAGCCTACCCCCCCTCACCCCCCACCCCCATGGGAGACGATCTAAACGGCTGTATACTTTGTTCAGTGGTCTGTCAGCCTGTGATTCAACCTAATCCTGCTGTTGAACCATTAATCAGACTCATTGATGTCACGTGGCTTTTTTCCCTCTTCCCCTGGTTGTGAGTTTTACACTCAACTGAGGATGTTACATTTTTCAGTCATCATAAGCATGTTTTGTATAATCAAGATTATAAAGCTAGTTGAGCTGTGTTTTTTGTTTGTTTGTTTGTTTGTTTACTTTGTTTTCATTACTAAACAACAGCCTGATGATTTGTTTGCCAACTCTTCCACCCACCCAGTTAAAGCAGGGTCTATGGCTTTTAAACCCCTCTGCGCGTTGACACCATACATTTTTGAAAAAGTCTCAAGCAGCCCGATCCATGGTCTGGCACCCTCACTCTCTGATTATGCTCACACAGGTGCAGACCCCATTTACCATCAAGATGTTCCTTAATAGCATTGGAAAATTCAGCTGCACCTCATAATGATATTAAACAGGCGGTGCACATCAGCTTGCACCCTTTGCCCCATTGCCCCTTTTGTCTGCACGTGTGCTGCAACAGATGGTACACACAATGAGCTTTTCCCCCGCAGGGACCCAGAGAACCAGGGTCTGCCTCAGCAGAGGAAGGGGGCAGTTGCCACAATGTAGCCCAGAACCATACACCTGTCTTGGGCTAGATATGTCCCTCAAGTCCCTGGAGCAGAAGAATTGGGATTTGGTTGTTAATCTACAGCCTGAGTAGGCCTGGTTTTACCCCGGGCCACTGAATGGCCTAATACCTCAGTGCTGTCCCTTCGCAGCACACTGGCCCAGATACTTTTTACCTGCTTTACTTTTTTTGGATTTGAATGGATTGAAAAGTAGATTTTTTCAAAATATTGCGTAGCTTATAAAATAAACGCCTAGTTTCTAGTTTGTGTTGACCCTAAAGAGGCCAGCTGTTTTTTGTCCAACAAGCCTGAACTGTTTTCACCACATCTATCTTTTGTGCCCCTTTGCGATTCAACTCCTAACCTTTACAATGACAAAACTCAAACACATTGTAAATGAAAAGTGACTCACACTTAATAAATGGTTGTTCCAATTGTGGCAAAGGCCAGCAGATGAACTGGGGCAGACACAGTGGTTCAGGAGCATCAGACAGCGGTTGCTAACTTGGGAAAGCAGTTGATGAGAGCATTTGTCATTTTTAATGGTTGTGGTGAGGAGTGGCCCTATAGTGTGACATGGCGCAGCACAGCGTGGCCCCTGGTGCTGGCTGGTTTGTAGGCCTCTCATAGCCACCTGGCCTTATTTGTCACGAGGCCAGTCATTATCACCTATGACTGCACAGGTCATCTCCAAATACAGGAGCAGCACAGAGCAATCTGTCCCTGTTTGCTGTCCACGCCCTGGGGGTGGGAAGGAAGGAAGGAAGAGTATGAGGGGTTGTAGGGACAATAGTGCTGCTGCTGTAGCACATCCTGCCTTACAATGCACACATAGACAAACGCACGCATACAATAACACAAATGTGCGTGCAGTCGCTCACCCACACAGCACTCTGATAATGATCCACACAAAGCCACACAAGCACTTGCATACTTCAGCTCAAGAGCTTCAGCCCAATACCAATACTGAGCCCAAACACATTGTAGAGAGCCTCTCATTCTCTCCGTGGCCTGATTTTTTTCTGTGTGGTTAAGCCTACAAGTGCAGCATCCCAGTTCTATTTTTCTTTCCTTCATTCCTCCATTCCTCCGTTTCTCAATTCAAGACCAGATTCAAAACAAAATAAAAATGCAACCTCACCAAGTGGTTGCTCTGGGACTTGTGATTGATTAAATGTTTTTCCATTCCCTGCATTCTGTGAGCTGACCCTAAATTTATTGCGATTTTGACCTGTAAACATCCAGCCAGTATCTGCCTCTCCATGACCAATGTGCCATGACCTTTACATTTCTCCTCCCTGTCTCCTGTTTCCTGATTCCTGTTTGGTTGCTGGAAAAAAATCGCAGCTCAAGTTTTTTTTTTTTTTTTTTTTTTTTGATGGAGTCAGGCAGGAAATACAAAATGGTGTATAGCTTGTTCTTTACACTGACAACAACAGTAAGAACAACAATATGTGCTGTACACAAGGAATTGGGAGTTCAAAGTTTACTGAGACGCACACTCATTATCTGGATTTGCGATACAGGAGTGCATATGAGCAGTATAGTTGGTGACAAGCAGACGTACACACTAGAAGGGGTGGGTGATTATAATGAAACAGTCATAGGAAAAAGAGAGAGGTTTCCCGGAGAGCGCAGAAGCTGGGAAGGTTTGTCTGGTGATGAATATGAATGCATGAAAATGAAATGCCTAAGTCAATATGGAAACAGCACAGGGACCCAGGTGACAGAGGAGTGCAGTGCTACACCCACCCTGGGGGGATAGACTGGTTATTAGGCCAGGCTTTCGCCTCATCCATCGTCACAAGTCTGGGTGCTGGCCAGGCCATTGACAATATGAGTACAGAGCTAGGGCTGAATACAGATGTGCTCTGGACCAGTGTTCCCCAAATAGAGGGTCAGGACTCTCTAGTGAGTCCCAGACACAGTTGTACTTTCTGGGTCACAACTCAAGAGACATGATGGGAAATGGGATCATTGTGGGGGATGCATGAGGTTGGTTACATTTGCTTCAAAATGCCAACCTCTTCCTATACTGCAAAGTACAAAACAGACAGCTTTTCTACAGTGGACCAAAAATATAGACGTAGAAGAGCTGTAAAAAAAAAAAAAAAAAATCTCACTGCGTGTGCCAGCCAGTTGGATTTAACCACAGTTTATAAAAAGTTTGAAGGTTAGTGTAATGCTTGTGGTAGAAACTCGAACAAGGAATAAGATGGTTTTCTGAGTTTCAAGAGTAGAACGACAGTGTGTGACAGTAGGTCAGCAAGGGAGACAGGGCAGGAGCTAAATACAGCACTCTCATTAATCTGCCAATGATGCCAAGACTGATGGTACCTGTCCGCTGCTATCCGCACACAGACCCTTCAGAGACATTCACTGCACTTCTCTGACACAGAGCAGCACACCGAAAGGCGCATCTGTACCCGTGCACATGGACAGAATAGAGACTCGATAAATGTTCATGTTTTTGTGTGGGTAAGTGAGGGAGGGGGAGAGGGATTACACTCCATTTCTCCGTGCAGAGATGCAGTGAAACCATTATTTGTTTTAAGTATCGCAATTTGATTAATAAGTCGTTAGCTCACATTCATTCTATTCAAGATTCAAGCTCTTTAGTTGCCATTAATCACAACAACACAATGAGGAGATTCTGCTCAGCACTGAATGAGTAAGAGCTTCATTATAGCCTGTTTTTTGTCAAGTGCATGAGTGCACGTGTGTGTGTGTGTCAGAGAGACAGAGATTGACTCTGGGTTCACATGCAAGAGGCTGTGTTTCAGCTTGTGTTTATTCTCTTGCATGTGTGTGTGTGTGTGTGTGTGTGTGTGTGTGTATGTGTATACATGTGTGCACACTTGAGCGTGCATGTGAGTGCGGCTGACTCAAACACAGAATGATGGATAATAAATTGGCGCATCCCCCTACTCAGTCACTCCATGCTCTGTCAGCTGCCATAGGGTTTTCTGTTGCAGACAGTGTTCTAGCAGCAAGCGACCCAATCCATCTCTCAAAAGGTGTTGCCAGGCCAGTGTGAAAAACACACAAAATCACACAAACTCCAACAACATCCAAAATCATACACCAGCCCCATAACAACTCACTAATTAATTATTTGTCTTGATGGCTGTGGTGATTAGGGGGCATTCATTTGCTCATGATTAGGGATCTCTAATCACAGAGGTTAATGGGGCTCTCATTCACTCACCTCCTTTGTTTCTCTTGCAGCATTTAAGAAAGTTTCCTATTAACCATGTGGCCTTATCCCCCTCTTGTGTAATACACCTTTCAAATTATGCATCAACCTTTTCCACCTCCTTCAAAAGAGGCGCCTTGACAACAACAACATTTGACACATGGTAAATTGTTTTTTGTATCCCTGAACACGTTATTGTGGGTTAGCTGACTGGAGAGTCTCATAAAGTAGTTTTCTGGCTACAGAAAACAACATTTAGGAGGTGGACTTGTTAATGAGGAAAAACAAAACTAGCCTGACAGCTCATCACTTTACGTCAGCTCCTAGTGACAGCCTATCCCACTCGTTTTCGTCTAGTTGTTTGTTTCACAGGGACACCATCAAAATGCACCCCTCCGTCTCCTCCGACCTGTCTTTTTCTCCCCTCCCTGGCCTGTGACAGATAGTTCAGTGCAATCTATCAACCTCAGCCAGGGCCAGTCCTTCGTACAGGCACGTATGGACGGAAGGCGCACACACAACTGCGCACATCCCCTCAGTCCGTCACGCTAAATGGGATAAACATCTGGCGGTGGGGAGGGAGAGAAAAACTGAGGTCAAATCAATCTGCCCTCTGTCTACCATACACTGATCCCCTGTCATAGGCTGACCTCTGCAAAGCCCAGCAAATGAAACTGCAGTGCTGCATTTGAATACAAAAAGTGCAGCACTCAAGTCTGGCTTGAACACAGTGGAGGAGAGTACCTTCTGACAGATGAACTCACTGGTAGACTGAAATGTCCACTAACTAAATATTACCCGAGGATGTAGATGGTGTGGATGGTTTGTAACAGGTGTACCAGTATTCAAGAGCAGCCCCAAGAGGCTGTATTCATAAATACACACCTGAAAACTTGGATGGCTGACAAATGAAGAGACAACCACAGCATAAGTGGAGCATAACATTTGTCTTCACGGAAATGACAGAGGAAAGGCCATGATATAACTGAACACAAATGGTTTATCCTCTGTCTGATTTGCAGGACAGTTGTCTTCAGGTATGTTTTGGTCTGGAAAGTTAACAGAGTGACAATACATAGAGTCCAGCCTCAAATGCTGCAGCTGGCTTGTACTGCTTTGTGCTGTACTTTGTGCAAAACTGCATTGACCCAAATGCCTGAAAAATACAAGCATACTGTTTTTAACTTTTTTTATATGGTTAAATTGACTTTAAGGACAAGATTCCTTAAAAACACTCTTCAACAGATAGCAACATGTACTGTATTTTTAAATGTCCAACCCAATGAAAAATTGTGATGCATTAACTCTACAAACTGTATGAAAATGTATTGAAGCTTCATACAAAATATGAATGAATAGCAGGTAAATGTAGACTGGTAAAGAGAGTCACAGAGCTGAAATTAAAGTTTCTCCAGGTCAAATGAGAAAATCTTACCTGGTGTCTTTGTCCATTTCAGCTCAGCGAATCTAATGAATAGTACCAACACAAAAGCACCATGAAGGGAACTACCAAAGTGACTGTTCATAGTACTCTATATTGTTTATGGATCTGTTGTGTGTCTTAGGATCCATGATAAAGAAACTGTTTGTGTTTTTAGAGTGCTCTCCTTCATGATGTCAATAGACTACATCAGTGTTCAGCAAATAGCAGGTTGTGGAACTTCAAACAACAACCACATCTTTCATTCAGCCATTAAGCTGGTCACTTTTTTATGTTGTGTGGACAGGCTGTCATTTACATGCCCAGTCTTGTGGTGGAACATAAAAGATGCATTCACATACAGTATATAACTCATTCTTTGACAGTGTAATGAGTAATAACATAGCAAGCCTCTGTAACTCTGTCAGCCCTTACTTACAAACAGGAAAAATTATATCTGCCTTCAGATTCAATACAGATCAGTTATTCTTTAATAAAAGAATTGTGGGCCTGCTGATCCCTGGTATATGAAAGAAGAAATGTGTAAATCTGATGTCATTTGGAAATTTGTGTCTCATTTTTTTTCCAAAAAAATGTACTGAATTCTAAAAAATGCCACTCTGTACATATCTTAGTCACAATAATCAAATATATGGGACCATAAAATGTTGGTTTATGTTGAATGTGTGTTTAAAAACAAAACAAAACAAAACAAAAAAAACAAACAAAAAAAACTCTTGATTGTTGCTTGTGTGCAAAGGAATAACTAACTAGGGCTAGTTGAAGTGAAGCAGCAGGTTGGGCTCAGCCATTCTTTAAACAAATCTTTTATTGGGATTGCTCAAACATTTATCCACAGCTAAGTGAACATTTAGAGCTACTCTCTAGGTTTGCAGTTTACAGTAGTAAGTATATTCAGAAATACATTTCACCGTAATTGTTATAATAACCATTAAAAAACAGACCATTCTTTAAGGAAAATTTACATATCATAATAACCTAATAAGTAGATTGTTAATCTTCTCATTATTGTAGCACATTTACAGCTATTAGCTTTGTGGTTATTACTCAATGTATTTTGTGACTATTATAAATGATTTACATTGCAAACCAGGTTAAACTATACCTTAAGGGTTGGTTCCTCCAAATTTAGTAAAAGTATATATGTTCACAGTTTCCTTCTGTGTGTACCCTGACATACAGATACATGTATACATGTAGTTTTGGTTTTATTTGAACAGGTTTAGAGACACCCATTGCTGAGATTCTTACCAACAGTTTATGAATGGAATATATATATATATATATATATATATATATATATATACATACATAATATATATTCATACATACATTACAGCTAAATCACAACTTTAAATGCCCATATTCATATGTTTTATTAATATAATTAATAATATAATATTTTTTTATGAATGCAGAGAGAATCAACAATGCTGCTCAGTGAAGGTTGTTTTGCAGTTCAAGTTGGAGCTTCTTAACTTGGCAGCTTCAGTGTGTCTCTCAAGTCAAATTAATTTCATTATCTGAGACCGACTCAGTTTAATTAAAGTTTTGTTCGTTTTCCTTTGTGATTTTGCATAGTCTTTTCTTATTAATTGATCTGCGAGCTGAGTGTTGTAGTTTAGGATTGGTCTTTTGGTCTTTGAATTTGTTGTCAAGATTTTGGATTTCATTTTCAATTTTCAAATTTGTGATTTTATTCTGCATCACAAGGTCACAATATTTTGATTAAAAAGACAGACCTCAGTTTCCATTATACTACACTGACATGCTAATTGCACACGTAGTCAGAAACAAATGCCCAGTCTGCATACAATATATTCACAAACACATACGCACACAGAGACACACAAGTGGTCTCAATGATGCAGGGAATGATGATAACTTTGACAGGAGAAATGAACAAAAGGATTCATAAAAAGATGTAGAAGCCATCAATAAACGTCATTACAGCTGTGCTCAAAGCTTTTTGCTTAGAGGATTGAATGTGTAAAATTATACTTGGCCCTGGGACAACAATGCACTTGGACATTTATTATTTAGATAATGACCTCATTTAACACATGCACACATCTACACAACAGTTATGCAGCCAGCACATATGCAAACAAACAATAGTGCTGAGTTAACACAATGACCTTCTGATATTAACATTGACCTTTGAAAGCAATCTTTCCTCCCAGCATGCATCATCAGATCAATAAACATTGCTGCCAGGTGATGCTCAGAGCATTATCGGCCTGTTGCAGGATCAGTGATATGGCACACATGCACACACAAACACACACACACACACACACACACACACACACACACACACACACACACATTCATACACACACAAAAATGCAACAAAGCCCATGTCAAATGCTAAATGTCAAACCCATGTGCTGCACACAGAATGTGTGTTATAGCAGTAATTATCATTGTAATACACACTTTCAAAACACACTATTACTCAGCATTGACTTGTTGACCGTTACGAATTGTCAATCAGTGTTTTCTGTTTTGTGTTTAAAAGCAATGGTTACGAGTGAGAAAAGCAATTAACAGTTCCAAATCCCATCTCTCACCTTAACTCTCCTTTCCTATATTTTCCTCCTTTTATTTTTCTCATTTTGCCCTCTGGTATTTAGTCTACATGGCTACCGCAGAAATGCAAGCGGCTCAGCCATGTCTCTGCTCTTGGTTCAACCTCCTTATCCAATCAGAAGCAGACCCCATTACCACAGTTTCCTAGTCAATGATTTCTCATTTAGACCACACTCCCCAGATCCTCAGCTTATTGAGAGCTTGATGGATGACCTGTCGAATATGCACATTGTGTGTGTGTGTGGGTGTGTCTGTGTGTGTGTGTGTGTGTGTGTGTGTGTGTGTGTGTGTGGTGGTTACCCAGCCCTTGTGTGGACATAAGACAGGTGGAATGAGAAACTAGATTTAAAACGTCTTTGGGTCGGAGTCCCCCAGCACTCCCATTCCAAAAAAGTTTAAACGTTTGCCTCTGACAGCATCTTTATCAAATGCACATTTTTTGCAAGGAAGTATATCTATGTACCACCCTCCAAAATGTTTTTGTTTTTGTTTTTTTTTTACACAAAAACTTCCCCTGCTTCATTCTGAGAAATCTCTACTCTCTGGGACTGCTGGGAAATGAATTTGTACCATCGTCAATTTTTGAGTGTTGCTTTTTCTAAATGTCAGTGGTTGCAGTTTGACATCTGCTGCACCTTTAAAGGAGCTATTTGTAAGTTTTGCTATTGCTACATAGCCAACATTAGCATTAACAGCTGTTTACTTACCTGTCTAGAAGAAGTGTTGCGAGTTCAGCATCAAACCTCATTCCTTTACACATCAAGAGCTGTCTCCGGTGGCTGAAAGCAACACCAATGTTGACTCTCGTCTCTGTCACGTATTTTCGTCTGCTGAAGTTAGCATGCTAACCAGCTAGCCCCGGCCCATCACATCACTTTCCAATAGCGGCTCACTGTAGCCTCAAATCTGCCCTGAAGACGTAGCACTGCTCAGAGGGCATGTTATTACCTCTTGCATTATAAACACAACAATGGAGGAAATTCTTGTCAAGTGACAATGACCACCACCTGCCCCCACAAGAGACCATGTTTGGCAGCAGAGAAAGCTTTCAAATAGCCCCTATGATCATTTACAGTACATATTTATTGTATGCTAATAGTAAAAACAGTAATCTGTATAATCTATATACAAAACATAATGAATACAATTAGTACGCACTGTGGTACAGAATTGCAAAATAGTCAAGGACCCCAAATTAAGCTCTGTCTTTATGCAACTGAGCAGACTTGACATGTTGTTGAACACAATTTCAAAATCATATAAATTTTCCCTCATTTTCTGAAATATAGCAAAATATCAAATATAATGTACTGCACTATATTGCTAGTGACAGGGAGTTGGCTACTATCTGGTTTAATGGTCGGCATGAGGACAGCAGGATGAATGTCAAATTCCCAGTTCACTGTGATACAGCATCTCATAGAGGCCGTAAATCCTGTGATTACCTTGAAACTGGTGTGAAATTCACTGTAAATGCTGTGTATGCCACAGAGACCACAAGAAGCAAAACTAAATGTCACTCAGGTCTACTCATTTCCAAGGTTCTTTAATTCCATGAAATGTTATCTCCACTTCACTGTTTGTTCTTGCAAATATGTCATAATGAGGCATAACTAAAATGAGATAATTTTCGTATCTCATTTCACTTCATAAAAAAGTATTGTCATCTTCATTTTTTACTCCCAGAGACATGTTCTGCAGAGAGGCCTCCCGCCAGAGCTCAAGCCACTTCCAAGTGATCTCCAGGACCAACATGACAACTGAGAAGGTCAGAGGTTAGAGGTTATTATGGATTGTTTCAAGTTATAGGAGACGGGTGAAGTCCCGTGGGCTGCTCAAATGTCAGCTGGATTCATGAAGTGTCATTAAGAATCATTCCAAGCTGCTGGAAAAGAGTGTTGACGCTGCAGCATTTGTGTTAATTACAGTATATATCTGTGTTGTTTTTTTTTTTCCTCGTGCGCACAGCGTGAGGAAGGAATGGCTGTTGGTGGAGCTCTGCCATTTCCCAGCACAGAGTGAAAACACATCCTGTGGCGCCACACAACACTTGATTTACTGCTGTGCTCAGCCATGTGATGAGGCCACAGCGTCGCCCAGTGACCAAGATAAGCCACTGCAGCAAAACATGGCCGCGTGTACCCTTTGTGTCTTGCAGATGATGGAGGAAATCAAGAGGTTGATGCTCTGTGAACATGCTCCAACTTTGAGGTCAGTTATGACTATCTTTATACTTGTTTGTTGAAGTTAGTCATATTTCCTGATGTTCATGACCTCATGGAAGCTCTTTAACTGAGAAATCAATTTTAATGCCTTTTTAGCGTGGAAAGTAAATAATTGTTTATTGCGTCATCTGCATTGCCTCATTCACAGAGACAGAAAATATATTTTCCTGTCAATTTGTGGAATTCATTTTCTTGAAATGTACTTTTAAATTAGTCTGCCATTTAGACAAGAGACCATTTCAGTGTGCCAATTAAATCAATCACATGGCTCTTTGTTTACCTCTTGCAACAACAGTTGTAACATTTTATGTCTATGTTTTTAAGGCAGTTTAAAAATGTTCAACAATTTGTACTCACAATAAAATTGAATGTGTGGAGTGTTTTTAAGATACATTTCTCCCCATATTTCTCAATGGTACTGACCTAGAACAGCTGCAGTCAAGTCTGTTGTGTGTGTATGACAGGACCGGACATCAAGCTGCACCAGCTCAAACAGAAAAGGTCATGTGTATTGTTTGTGTGTGTGGTCTGGCCAGCTTATTGTGATTATAGTGTTGGGACTTTGAAGTTATAGTGAGAGATAATGCTCTGAAATGTCACCCAGAAATTAGATTTGAAAACGATTTGGTTTCATTCTTTGAGAGAGAGAGAGATTTCCAGTCACTCCTCTCTTTATGTCCGGGGTTATATTCATTATTGCATGTGTGTCCGAAACCTTTCAGCTTTTAAAATTGTTATGAATATTTATGTGGGAGAGTTGCTGTTTGAGCACATCTCTGTTTGTTCAGCTGTATGTCCTCCAGTCTTTCAAACACCAAAAACCCCTGTGTTTTATAGAGAAATGCCAACACTGTGAAGCTTTGCAAAATGTGTGAAGAGTCAACCATCCAAAAATACGACCATCCACTGTAAGACTGTGCCTAAATCAGATGAGGTAACATCTACCCCTAGTGGTGTTAAGTAGGAACAAATCCTGAAATGCAAAGTTGAGGAATTACATGAGACAAGGGATAATATAAATTCCAACTAAGCCTTTTTTGCAGTTGTTTTAATGAGTTTGGGTCTTTGCCTCAACTTGGACAAAAAAACAACTTACAACCACTGAACATGTTGGCTGCAAATCAGTCAGAGACAGAGAAATCTTACACTTTAAAGCATATCACTTTCTCTTTCTGTTTCTCAAAGAATCTTCCTGAATTAAAATAGTGATTGTAAGCTTGTTAAACAATTGACATATTTATAATACAGATATGATTTATTGTGGACACCCACATAAAAGCTCAACCTTTAAAAAGTCTCAGCCTCCTTTAAACAATAATTTCATTGTTTGCACAAACTTTTTTTTTAACTTGTATTAGCTTTAATGACCACACCCTGCATCAATGTGGACTGAACACAGCATTACTCCTACACTGTACTAATGCAGAACCTTAACCACTAGAGGCCGACAGACACAGGACTTTACAGCTATCAGGGCCTCATGGAAGCTGTAGGCACTTTTCAGGAAAACGGACAAAGGAAACATAACATATAGGCATAATAACTCGATCTGTCCTCTCACTCAGGGAGATCTTCTAACAAGGGTACTGCTACTATTGCTGTATCAGGAACTCATTCCCAAGAACATGATTGAAACTCAGTTATGCCCATGTCGTGCTACATTCAGTATATGCAAGTTAATATTACTGTAACCCCTTGTAGCTGAGGCCTCCATGCAGTTACAGTTGATTGTATCTTTTGGGTTATGATATTAATGTAAAGCAGAATTTGTCAGAAACTGCAGAGCATGTCATTTAAAGCAGCAAGTTTTTCTTCTATTTCTTCTTTCTTTCTTCTACGCTTCTATTTCTATTCAGTGTCATAAAGACACCATCACACTCATCATAACTTCTCATTTTTTCCCCAACTGTAACGAAACCTTTGCCCCACTGGATGGCAGTATGTGCATTTGGACGGTACAACCTCAGGTGGACGCGTTACTGTGTGAGCTTATGGTTATTTGACCCATCTCATATTCAGTCATCTGACAGAGGCAATGATGTGAAACCCTTGATCTTGAATATAAGTACTGATGTAAAATTATATAACAACTCAGACAGCTCGATATCAGAGAGGGAGAGAGAGAGAGGCAGGCTTTAGTGGAATTACAGTGCAGATCAAAGAGAGCAAAAAAGGTGAGAGAATATGTCTAATAAGCCAAAAGGCAAAAGAGGAACATCAGACATTTGCAGCCATGTAGGGAATTTTAGTTGGAGAACAGACTGCCTCTTAGTATTTTTTTTGGCTGAACTTCCAGACTTGACACTGATGTAAAGAATTACGGGGACCTCTCTCTTTGAATTCATGATGTCAAAATCCTGCATGCATTCTTTGGGTAATCTAAATTCAAATACATGGGATAAAGCAACTGAGGGAATAGGATAACTACTCCAAATGCCATGTTTCGCCACACATTCACTTACTGTAAAGTGGCGTTAAAAGATTTGGTAGGTTTACCATGGCACCTGCTGCAGGGGAGAAAGGAATCCAATTTTCTCCACTACTCCAGATATTGCACTTCTTCGAACTAATTTGGCTACCAAATAAATTGCTCTCATACTGAAATGGAAATGTGGTTAAAATTTCATGTTGTCCGTCATTACCCTCTATTCATTTCTGAGAATAACATATTTCAATGGATTTCATGTGGTATTAAGTGCACAATCCTGGTAGCATGTTACTGTGAGACATGGTGGAGCCTGAAAGCAAAGACAGTTCAGGGTGTATTGAGCTGAGAGGATTTTTATTGACAAGTGTTTTGCCCCGTTGAGCTGATATTTCAAATACGGAGACCATGTAAGGTTGTGAGGCAGTCACTCATAAAAGCGCCGTGAACCAAAGGGCAAGCTGAAAGCCAAAAGGCTGAGAATAACTCTTATGTATTTGTACGGTTGTATAGGCTGTGAGTAAGAGAGAAGGTGAAGAGCCTGAGACACAATCGATAGCCGAGAATGTGAGTCCGTCTCCCCGTGTGTGTGCACAGAAGCAGCTACTGAGGGGAGACGACTGCAGAAGGATGACTAATGATTTCAGTGAAATTAAATGTGCTCCAATCACTTAGAATAAAATTGTCTCTCACTGAGTAGAAATATATTAATATTGATTTTAAAAAATATGCGCTGGGATTGTTAAATTTATCTGGGCACAGTTGGAGTTTGTCTTTGAATCCCCATGTTGTGACACCAAACAGACGCTGGAGTGAACAAGGTCGACCTACAAGGACAGGTTTTGTGTATTTTGGCACTGTTTAGAGGCAGAGAGGGTGGCAATTGAGATTTATTGTGACATATACTTTAATATTCATAATCTTGGTTAAATATTGCTGTCATGACCCGACTGTGAGGAGCTTTTTCTCTCCTATAATTTGTGACCTGACGACAGAGAAGGAAACATTGCTGCCACTGCTGTACGACAACCACAAAGCTCTTTGCCTCGATACACACACTTGAAACACTTTGTATATAACAAGGCTATACATGAAGCGTGGCATTTCAGCCTCCCATAGGATCATGGTCAAGTACACCTTGCTAAAAACCATCCTGAGGGAGATGATCATTTCATTGTCTACACACAGAAACAAGACAAAGCACTTAGTGTGCTCTAAACATGTGGCAGTTTTTCCTGTGTGGCAACAACAGACTGCAGCTGTCACCTCTGACATCATCACTGAAGCACATTGGCCCTTTTTAGGTGGCAGTGTGCCCCCGCTGCGCTCTGAGAAACAACTTGGACAGATGGTATGCACAATTTGAAGAAGAGCAGACACTTCCTTTTCCTTAGAAACCAAGGTATAAGGGTTCTGAGTGTTGTTTGTGTGAGCTAAGTGGTTTGTGAGTAAAAAGTAAAACCTTTTTAAGATCTACCTGATGTAAGTATAAACCCATTTATGCTTTTTTTTTTTCTTATTTACTCTGTGTCAAATACACACACACACACACACACACACACACACACACACAGACAGACACACACACACCATAAAAATGTCATTAAAGAAACAGGACACAAACATGTTGAAAATCTTACAATGTATATAATTGACACAAGATTTCAGGTACAACAGCAAATGAGACATTTGTATTTTTCGACCTCTTTCTGGCATCTATCTTCACCATAAGCACAAACTCTCCATAGATTTCTGGTAACAACAAAACCGAAGTAAATAAAAACAAGAAATGAAAAGTTTTTTTTTTCCTCATAAAATGGCACCTTACAGAAATACCTCCCATACTCAACACAGTGTAGAATAAAGCAGTTTTTAAATGGTTGGATAATCAGCTTTGCTTTTTTTAATTTCATTTTGCCACCCAAAGTAATGAATGAGGACAGGATTGAGGCGCACACACTAATTTGAGATCAGCGCTCTGGACAGACCTTTCTCCTGCTTCCTCTCGCACTCAGGGGCTTCGTGTTTACACTGTTTCACCGTAGTTGAAGAGGAGACGTCTTGCTGGGCCATATCTATCTGCATACACACATCCCCAATCAATAGTCGTTCCTGGAAGGTGTTGACTCACGTATCGATTGACCATCTTGTGATGTCTTTGTGCAGACAATGCCATTTATTGGCCTCATAAAAGTGCAGGTTTTACAAAAGGGAGGGGGACTTGAGCAACAAATTAATGGGATCAAAAGGTGAAGGAGGAGAGAGGAGGGGGTGGGGATGGGGGGGGTTGTGCAAATTTCAGCCGATGACATTGTGAGGCAGTCAATGAAACTCAAGTACTGAGTCTAAAGTCGCAAGTCGTCTTTGAATTGGAATGTCACCATCACAGTTGGAGTCATTTCTCATTCTTTACAGGGCATATTGTGTACTTTCACATTCATATTGAGATTTTTCTAAAGGGATCACAAAAAGAGGACCCACGTGGTTCTCTTGCTAATTGTTCTTTGTGTAATATGTGTTTTTTTCCCCAGTTGAATATCTAATATCATTATACCTGTCTTTTTAAATCTCAAAATTGACCCCAACCTTATACAATGTGTCAAAGGCAGTCACAGGCAGATTTCTTAACCAGGGACGAAGAGAAAGACACACACCCGCAAGAAAACACGCATACACACAGAGCAACAAAGCAGTCATTAATAAAGCATGTCAAAAAGTGAAAATACCATCAAAATAACCTGTCAAGTAACACACATGACAACCATGTCACCCATTTCCAGAGCAGTAATTAACCAAGTATCTAACAGATGTGCTTCTCAAACTTTGACAGAGCTTCAAACTACTTAATTGGATCTGCAGTATTGCCAACTCTCAGGTGCATATGATTTTCTTTTTTCATAAATGAATTATAGTGGATTGTCCCAGTGTACAACTGAAGCAATGATGTCCATTTGTGTCCTCCACATTCCATTTCTCTGTCACATACAACACTGACAAGTGCAGATACCATCAATAGGGACTGTGAGTTATTACAGTAGTAGGTTGAAAATAACAGTTTGGAAAAATGATCTATATTAATCTCCCATTGCTGTCAGTTGAATAGCACTCTAGCATACAATGTTAGTCCAATACATTTTAATACATTTCATTTCTGTGGCACCCAAGCAAGATTTATAAAGGCTCTATCGTCCTTCCCCTCTTTTGCTCAATCAATCAAAGACAAGTACACACATTCACACGCAAACACAAAAACATGTACACACATGCAAGCATTGTCCCATCATCCTGCACACAGCGTTCTTAAATGAGAGCTTTGACATTTCTTTGAATTAAAATGTGGTACATGTTTCCTCCCCAACGAGCTTCTCATCAGGAAAAGCCTCACACTGTGTTTCCACAACATTCCCACTAACGTTGACACGTAATGAACCACTGTGTCATTGTCATATTGCCTTGCCATCATGTAGAAGCATGAGGAACGCTTTAAAGGTCATAATAACTGATGAGCGGGGAGACGGGAAGAGGGAGTTGGGGGTGGGAAGAAAGAGGCACTGATATAGAAAAGTTGCAGAAAAATGGAAGGTAGATATGAATACACTACGACAGATGATGAAGGAATTAAGAGTTAAAGCATACAATGATCTGGCCATTATAAAACTGTGATGCCTAATTGGCTATTTTCTCTAGAAAACAACAAAGAAGCAATCAAAAATATGTACACTGCTGTGTCTGCCATAGAAATAGTAGAACCATTCAAACACGTGCACGGTGTGACTTTGACTGTGATATGAATCATCGCTGCAATTAGACAAAAACATATGACACTGCTGGCTGCAATTATGATGCTAATCACAGGAACACCGGGCCTTTGCAGTGAGCACACAAAATTCTGCATGTTATATTTTTTGCCTTGCTGTGCACATTAAAGGAATACTGAAAAAAAAAAAAAAAAAAAAGCGCTACATGACAGCAGTGTTTTTGCTTCTGTGTACATTTCCTTTTCTGCTACACACTTCCAAAATCATGAAGTGTCAATCCCTTGCTGTGAGGGCGATCTTAAACCGACACCACCCCCCGATTCCACATACAGCGCTCTATAGTGGGAAGCGGCTGTCATCTGAGACCTGGCCCGGCCTAGCATATGTTTTGCTTACACCAGACTCTCGAGTTGATCCTACTCTGCCAGCAGGGTTTGGAGAGAGAGGGAGATCTGCCTCAGCGGGGACGGGCGGGGGCAGAGGGAATGTAGGGATGAGTGGATGGATGGAGTGGTGGAAGGTGGGTCATGTTACTCCTACATTAGACAATCATGTCAGTGTGAATGTGATCACGGCTATTATTACAGCTTAAATGGGAAAAAGTGCTGACGCGGAGTGCTCTCATCCGCACTGTGAGAAAGTGTGTGTGAGTGTAATGATATTGTGAGGATTAATGCATGAAGAGGTCTGGTGGGTTGTGATGTTCAGATTATCCTCCCGTAAAAGTCATCAACATTATATTTCATTGAAGTTTGTGGTTTGTGTTCTTTTCCTATAAATGTTGGGGTCTATTGTGAGTTATTAATAAATAAATAATTCTACTCAACACAAGTGCTGTTTGAAAGGAGTGGAATAACAAATATATGTATCTGAGCACCACTGCAAAGCCCTGTTCTCCCTCTCCCCGTGGTGTCAACACCAACATACTGTTAGCACTATAGTCTTACACATGTCTTAGGTACAGCTATAATCTCAGAGAACCAAAACACCAGAAACAAAACCTTAGAAGATGCGAAAAGACCAGCTCTAATGGTGTCATAATATAGCAAGAAATAAAAGACCAGAGCAGAACCAAAACATTTATGAATAGTTGTCATTTCCATTTTGTTCTAATCCAAAACCAAAACAGTCCATCCAAGTGATTTTTTTTTTTTGTTTCCTTATACTTTTTTAGTTTTGGCAAAGTAACTAACCCCCAAACTTCTCCACCCTCCCCTTTCAGACTCTCCCCAACCCCGTGTCCCAAACTCAGTCCCGGTTGGTAGATTCCCCCTCAATTATCGCCGGAGCAGCAACATCAGCAGTGAAAGCAGGTAAATGGCGATGCAGGGGAGGTTCTGGTTGGCCGAGGCTTTCACCTTCTTGTTTTCTGGAGGGAAGAGGTGGCGTATTGGTCGGTCAGTGACGGGGTCGATGAGGCGTGGGCCCCGGGTACACATATCTTCGGCGCACATGCCACTTCCTGAACCGCTGACATCATCACCTATAGACAGAGAGCCAGGACATGAGCTCGATGGTATGACATACTCACATTTAGAAACAGTGTGACCTGTGTATTCATATAATGAATATATTAAATGAACTGTGCTCATACTGTATCTAAACTAACTGTGTTATCCTTACTGTTACAAAATATGACAAAAAAATGTATTCAAATTGATTTATTCAGAGCATTTTTTTTTATACCTTCGTCTTTATTCCAAATGCACTGCCTTTGCTATTTTGCAAGAGTTTGTATAAACTAAGATATAAGTGTTCTGCCTCCTCAGATGTAGAAAAACAGAGTTGTTTATTCTCCTTAATCTAGAACTTGTGAAAAGCTTTGACTCATCCGGATGACTCATTTGAGTCATCCGATTTCTTGTGAATATTCTTTAGAAACTTGTGTGCTGGGACAGTAAAAGTACACACTGGTGTCCTGGAAGTCCACGTCCTGGCCGTTGAGAGCATTCTTCAGGCGGTGCGTCATGATCTTCAGCTGCATTATCTGCTGACGTATTGTCATGTCTGGCTTGGTGATGTCGATTTCCACTTCAGGGTTGTTGATTTGACTGGCCAGGCCATCACCCATCACCTCGGGAAGGTACCTGGAATACATGAGCGCTTGTTTAACACGGAAACACAGTCAGAAATCATCTCATCAGAATCAGAATCAGAATCAGAATCAGAATCAGAATCAGTTTTATTGCCAAGTATGTTTTCACATACAAGGAATTTTTTCTGGTGATTGGTGCAATTGATCAGCAACAGTGGGGCTCTCTAGCCTTGTTGATGAGGCTAATAGCAGATGGGAAGAAGCTATTTTTGTGGCGAGAGGTTTTGGTCCTGAAGGACCGCAGCCTCCTGCCAGAGGGGAGTGTCTCAAAGAGTTTGTGTCCAGGGTGGGAGGAGTCAGCTACAATCTTCCCTGCACGCCTCAGAGTCCTTGAGGTGTACAGGTCCTGGAGGGACGGAAGATTGCAGCCAATCACCTTCTCAGCAGAGTGGATGATACGCTGCAGTCTGTTATTGTCCCTCTCCGTGGCAGCAGCGTACCAGATGGTGATGGAGGAGGTGAGGATGGACTCGATGATGGAGGTGTAGAAGTTCACCATCATAGTCCTTGGCAGGTTGAACTTCTTCAATTGCCTCAGGAAATACATCCTCTGCTGAGCTTTTTTGATGAGGGAGCTGATGTTTAGCTCCCATTTGAGATCCTGTGTGATGGTGGTTCCCAAGAAGCGAAAATGCTCCACGGTAGCCATCACAGTTAATGGGAGACTTTGCAATATCAATGTAAAGTTTGCTAACGTTAGCTAACATTCGCCACCATAAACTACCGCTCATTCCATACCAAATAAGGCTGAAACAGCAAAACCACTAAGTGCACTGAATTAAGCACGGATAGGTTTTACTGCTTATGATTCCAGTTTTTTAAGTGAAATATTGTGAAATTTCTAACTTCAAAATGTACTCAGTCTAGCATTAATATGAAAATTCATTACATGTATCAACACCATGTAGCCATTGTGGAAAAGATATTTGATATCTTGATATTTGACTTGTTGAACAGTTTGTAAAAAATAAGGATCACCTCAGTAACAACCCACAGTTCCAATTGTACTATACATTAAAGGCCGGGAACATAGAATGTCCATGTTCTACAATAATATGTCGTTTGGAAATTCATTTATTCATAGGTTCAAATGTCCTACCTGGCACGGTTCATGCCGTTCCAGCACTTATCCTCAGCCCCTGTTCCAGTGGCCACTCTGTCACTGCAGAGCAGACCTGGGAGAGAAACCCAGTACGACTGCAAGTCCCGCAGTCTCACAGTTACATCAGACACCTGAGGCAGAGTTGACAAGAGCAGATTCCTGAGCTTTTATGCTTTGCCCAAAATCACAGCATGATGGTACACTTGAACAGGAGAGTAAGAAAAACCCCTGCTTCCTCTAAAACCAACTGCAGTGCTTAGTCATCTGACTCATTCATCCTTGCATGCATTTATTCCCATCTAATCACCCCATGGTGTAAAGGTGAAACAGCAAATGGGATTTAATTGAACCATGATGAGCAATGGTTCCTACGTCATAGACCAGAGTTGATCAGAAAGAAATGACAAAATTCAGGCGTGTAAATACTTACAAGTTTCTGAATTTTGTTCGAGTTGGCTTCCAGCCTGTCCTCCACTGTAACCCTCCCTCTTTTCATGGCTTCATCGATTCCTGTACTGCTGGTTCCTCCCTCTCTGATGTTGCCACACGCCTGGAACAACTGGTGCAGGAGAATGTGAAGATAAGACAACCACAGTTGGGTTGAGATCTGGTGACTGTGAAGGCCACAGCACATGATTCACATCATTCTGATCAATTTATTTAGAGACCCACTCATGCCCTCTATGGAGGCATCTGCACTCATTACATTTCTCCACTCATTTAATTGTACATGAGAAGAAGACAAGTTAACAAAAAAGGTTAAATGAGGAAACTGACTCAACTCTATTCTGAACAATGTTTCTGCACTGCAAGGCCCAAACCAGATCTAAGCGCTTCTTCATCAAAGTCATCTCCATTTATAACTAGTAACTTGAACTGTGAGGCCTCACACTCGCTCTATAAACTTTACTGTCCTACCATATGTAGTTCATACTCTGTATCTTTATTGGCGTTGGTGTTAACAAGACTGAAATTTGATGATGCTGAACCAGCTCTCTGAATAGAATCCTACAATCCTACAGTCTCCCTACAATCAAGTGTTTGTCAGACCAACAAATCTACAGGTACACAGAGAGTCTTTGAACATATTAGTACACACAAATGTCTACCTATGAAAACCAAGAGTCACAAGTGGTACTGGATATTTGAACGACCCCAAGAGTCAACCACAGAATCATTCAAGCAGAGTGGTTCACAGCTCAGAGAGCACTACTTGTCCCTATGGGGCTTACATTTCTAAATGGAGCCCAGGGTATAAAGTAAGACTGCAGTCAATCTGTTATCCAATCTGCTCTGCTTAGAAGAGCCTCCAGCCTTTGAACCTTCAATTATAAGAATACAATGATCCTGTTTTAAGCTTTCAATCATGTCTGTCATCATAACGTATTTGTGTTGTGTAGATCACAGCAGATTGAATAGTGAACATAAAAACTCTATCATAATTACATTGATACATACCTTCTGCAGTTTCTTATTTTATGTATCTGGTAGGCCTATGTTTATATGGGTAAAGTACATAACACAACATATGGCTTTTGATGTCATCAGATTATGTAAATAGGAGATAATCTGGACCATAATGCTACACTACAACCACCAATTGACTTCTGAGGGATCAACACAGCGCTTTCCACTAGAGATGAAGATCAGAAGCTGAATCTGTGTGTGATTACCATACTGAAACAAGTCAGAGGTGGCCCGCCAGACTATGGCTCACCTCCGGCTGCCAGCCTCTTTTAATAGCAAACTAGCACAGAAGAAGCTTTTGTCTTTTCTCTCACCATATACACAGTTTTCCACCTTCAACAAACTACTCAGTCAGATTTAAATGGCTGCCAGTGCCTTTTAAGGATCATATAAAACCGTTGCTAAAACACCATTAAGCAGTGAAGTAAATGCTTGGCCCACAGGCTCTGGAATGACTCACATCCCTCAGTTGAAAATCAGGTATGTGGAGCTTTGTAACAGCATTAATTCAGAGGTAGGAAAGGTGTTAATTGTACAAACAAAGTAGGGGCAATGAGGTAGCATAGTGAGCAGAGACCCAGGGTCAAGCCCACATGTTGTTTGAGTCTGAACCTAGATGAATGAGTGTATATTATATTATATTAGTGGCATTTAGTGAGACCGTGCAGATTTTTTACTTCCTCCCTACTATTCTTAAAGCTTTACCAAATAATATAAAGATTGTAAAGCCACAGAAATCCATATCTTTAGTATTTCTCCATAACATTAAATATTCATGACCAAATAAGCAACAATCAGCTAATCTGTTTCATCGGGTCTGCGTGGGTGTGTTTTGAATACATCAGATTGATGTTTGGCTACAAAAATAAATAATCCCACAACTGTCATCTTTGATTGCAACATTTCTAAATCCTGATTGGTGCATGCAAGTGCATCACATCAGGTTTTTCTGAGCCTCACACACTTCGAACCACTGTTTTGTACCCTTGTCCTGATCTATCACAGAGGTCCACAGGGAGTTTCTTGAACTTCATAGTTAGTTAGTATATGTCTTGACATGCAGTGTTGATTTAGGGACCTTATATAAACAGGTGTGGGCCTCTCTAAACTATGTCTAATGAATTCAGTGGACTCCAATTACATTCTACACGCACCTTAAGGAGAATTATAGCAAAGAGAACGCATCTGTTCCACAGCAAAGGTTCGGTGGGTGATTTTTAATACATCTGCAAACATTTCTAAAAACATGTTTTCACCTTGTCATTGTGTGGATTGATGGGAAAAAAATTTCATTGAATTCCCTCAAGCAGGAAAAAAAGATACACATACATTTAAGTGTAACTAGAGATATGAAATGTCAGTAGGACCTACAGCATATGCCATGAGGCGCCATGGACTGGCTGACAGATGTTCTTACCTGTAGCCAGTCAGCACTTCTGTAATTTGCAGATAACATGTTTGGCTTTTGACCTGTTATAATTAAACCATTGTTTACATTGGTTAGTCATGAAGCTATGGCGAGAACAACATATTTATACGACCTTATTTGTAACAATCACCTTATATACAATGACATATACACTCTGTACCTCACTGACAGAGGGCCCTCCTCGATAAGTAAGTTATCAAAGTTGTGGCACAGAGTGAACTGCTTTAATAATTAAGGAAATAGGTGATTTGATTGGTCATGACTAAAGCAAGAGCGTCACACATATTGACACAGTATATTCTTATGATGTCAAGGGTGTTTTGTATGTCACCGGTCTGCACAGCTCTCTACTTTGTTTGTGTCTTTCACCAAAATGAAAATCGCATTAGAGTTGACATCTGCAAAGATCGGTATGTGCAGTGTGAGTTTAATTTGTTTTGAGTGTTATTCAAATATCATGGGTTCAAGGATGATCAGTGTCTATTATGGTGTTGAAACACTGTGGTTTAGCTCACAGTATCATTTGATGTATTTTTTTTTCTGAACTCTTCATTGTATTCTGTGTAGTAAAAACAGTTTAGTCAGCTGTGTGTACTACTGTAAGTATGTATTTACCACTGTGTGTTCTGACCTTGCTGTTGACGGTCTGCAAATTATCCACCATGGTCAACATGGCTTCTGATATGCGACTGGGAAGGGAGAGGACCACGCTGTCCACACCAGAGGGGTCATCAAAGCGATCAGCCACCTGCATCATTGTTTCTACAGAGACAGGAGGCAAGTTATCATGAAGAAAGTGGTGTCTTCACAACACAAAGTAACATCATGTGTTGGGTGAACCTCTGAGCAGACATGAGGCTGAATTGGATGCATGTGTGTGTGATGTTCTACCCACCTGCCAAATGCCTCCACTCGGTGTTGAGGTCAGCTTGGTTGGCCAGACAGCCCTTCATTACATTGTTGCAGTAGTTGGCACAAGGTCTGGCGGAGGCCATGCCCCGGCAGTGGGGACAGTAAGTCATCCTCATCATGGCCCGCATACACTCCTGGCTCAGCTGCACCTGGGGAAGGGCACAGACAAAAATAAACGTACACCACCTGGATGAAAAATTACGGTTTAGTCAAACATATGTGATCTAAGAGTCTAAAGGAAAAAAAAACTGATGGCAGCTGTTGATCAGGCTGTATGTTTGACCACTTCAACTGGGAAAAGCCCTGTTGTCACTGTACAGGAGAATTAAATACATGTTGAACAAAAGTGCTCAGATTTAAAAAGATGTGAAGATGTAAATTTCTTTAGCCAGACAATGACAGTCGCAGAACTGTGGGAGGTCACCTCCCATGGTGACCTTTTTTTTAGTTTGCACCAGACTTTCATTCAGCACAGTTTCCTTGGAAACCACTTTGGGAGAATTCGCTTTTTGTTTCACATGCAATGAAAAGGCCCTGACATTCATACAAGTATTCTCAGTCCCTCACTCCATCCTTCCTGCCTCCTCCATTTCTCTCTCTATCCCACAACGCTGTTCCCCCTGGAAAGGGCCTTCGTGCATGAAAAGTGAAACTGGGTTAATACCAGTAAGCTCTGTTCACAAGAGAGTACAGCTATGCATGCAAAACCTCAGGAAGTGTGTGTGTGTGTGTGTGTGTGTGAGAGAGAGAGAGAGAGAGAGAGAGCGAGAGAGAGAGAGAGGGAGATGGAACGAGCCCAGCTACGCATACAAAGCTCCTCTAAGCTGACATCTGGGCCAGCCTGATGCTTTTCCTGGAAATTGTTCTTCCAACAGCAAGTCACAGTTAAAACCAGGTTTTAACAAATATACAGTGGAAATGGGGCAACAACAGAGATCAGGTGGGAAAACAACATGCTACAGTCTTCTCGGTCAAGTGTTTAGTACAGATCTGAAGAAGACCAGTAAGAAAGCCGACAGTGAGATACAATAAGATTGATTTAAAAAGCTGTAACGACATTAACAAAACAGAAAAAAACATAAGAAAATAAAGAACAAAAAATAAAAGAATAGATAAAATAGAATACAATACAATTTACAATATAATTACAATAAAATAAAGTGACTAATGACTAAAAACCATATTTAATTAAAAGCCAGGCTGAAGAGGTGCCTTTTGAGTTTACATTTAAAAATTTCAACACTTTCAGCTGCTCTCAGGTCCTCAGGGAGACTGTTCCAACGGCTCGGAGCATTAAAACTAAAAGCTGCTTTGCCAAATGTTTTAGTCCTGTACTTTGGAACAATTAACAGACTTGTCCCAGAGGATCTATGGAGCTGTACTGGTTCATAGAGTGTAAGCATGTGAGACATATATGCCAGTGCAAGACCACAAAGTGCTTTAAAAACAAGTCAAATATCTCTAAAATGAATAGGGAAGCTGTCAGGATACCCATGTAGAGACTTTAAAACAGGTGTAGTGTGCTCTCTCCTTCTGGTGCTGGGCAGCAGAATTCTGAATGAGCTGTGCCTGATTTACAACATTTTTGGGTTGATCAGATAGAACAGCATTACAGTGGCAAAGTCTGCTGGATATAAAAGCATGCATCAGTTTTTCTGTCACTCAGAGAGAAAAATGGTCGCACTTCAGAAATATGTTTAAGGTGATAAAAAGCAGATTTGGATACAAGCCTGACATGAGCTTTAACGTTTAGCTCTTTAAAGTCTAGCTCTGAATCACCCCAAGGACTATGACCTTGTCAGCTGATAAATATAATCTGCATTAAGGCAGCTCCACTGTAACACTTATCCTGCATGGTGTAATTCCTGAGTGCATCTTAGTAGGGTATAGTAGTTTATAGCTGCTTTCATAGTTTCTTTTGTGATCCACATTGTCTCTCACACATAATGTGCTTTCTGTCATAAGTTCAAGTGGTGAAAACATAAATTGGAAATATTCAACAACCCTCACTGTGTCATGTTTCTAGCCTTTTTTTTTTTCTGTATTCAATGACTATTTATGGTTATATAGCATCAACCCAGTTTCCCCAGAAGGATCATTAAAATGTAATCTAATTATACTTGGGCCACATAAGACAAAAGTAGTTTATGTTGATGCTGTTTCAACTCGAAATTAAATCTTAAACCACATTAAAAAATACATAATGAGCCTAAATTAGTTAATGCATCTCTGATGTATAAAAGAGATCAATTGAATTTGGTAATTATTGCCAGTTGCACAAGGAGGACAGCATAAAGTGAAATAAGTGACACAGAACAGCAATAACCACATTCCCATGCTTAATCTCAAGTCTTATGAGACATGAGTCAGATGTTGCCCTCCTTTTCTCCCCTCCTCCCATGCTTACCCTACCACTCATTAGCTGGGGATGAGTCAGACAAATGCTTTTTTGGTGAGAGAGAAGAGTGAGGGAGGGGAATGTGCGGAGATGAGTGGAGAGAATGCCTGTAAATGAGAGAGATAGGGGGATGTTAAAAAAAAGCTAAGAGATCCACCAAGGGGTGTTGGCAGGGGAGTGAAAAAATGAAATACTTATTAAGGAGACAGTCATCAATCTAGTTTCTGTTACATCATCCATACAGCATTAACACTGGGAATCCCAGGCCAGGCCCAACAGATATGACACAGTGTGCAACTGCGCTGTGGTGCTCGCCGATGTTGACAACTTCCTCAGTAACCTTGGAGCTGTGGTGCACCAGCCGCTGTGAAGGAGGGGCTGTCAAATTATAACCAGTAAAAAGACTCATAGTCTCTGGGCTGCAACTAAGGATTGTTTTCATTATGGACCTGTTGTTTTGGGTTTTTTTTTTATTTATTCATTTCTTTATTTACATATTGATTATTTTTTCATTTTTTGAAAACAATCAAATGAAAATGAGTGAATTAAAATGTAATTAAATCCTGCAAATAAAAATAATGAAAAATACCCATCACAATTCCCGAGAGTGCAAGGGGACGTCTTCATATTGCTTGTTTTGTCCACCCAGTGGCCCAAAACCATAATGGAATTAATTTACAGATACACAAAACTCAAAATACACAAAGCAGATACACAAAAATGATTAATCCCTCATCAAAATTGTTGATCGCAAAAATCTTATTTCGATCAAATTGATCCTCAGACCATTTCAGCACTAATAAAGACACAGTGCATCTTCACACCCACACACACTGCGCTCACTCTGGCCTAATTCAGATCATCTCTGTACAGGCCTATCAGGAGATATCAAGAGAAAGTTTGAGGTTTGAATTTCTCTCTTTGATGTTCACACATGCGGCTCTTTGACATGATTGTGTTATACCTATATCCTTACTTGTCCTTGCTTTACCTCCACAATATGCTTCCCATACCTGTCAGTACCTCTTACATTGCCTGCGATCAAGCTTAACTCTCTCTCTCTCGCTCTCTCCCTCTGCTTGTCTTTTCTCTGTAATTAGTAAGGATATATGAGCAACCTCTCCCCCTTGTGTTATAGAGCGAGCTCATCCAGACTCCTTGCCTCCAGAGTGAGCTATGTGGCGCGTGGCCTACTTCCTCCACTCCTCTACCCAAGGGAATAAAAAAGTTAAGGACACAGCAACTGGTGCAGCCCGGAGTGAAGCCAGGGAGGAATTAATACTGTACCAGAAAGAAAGACTGCATCTTACGTCTGAGATCTCGTTTCCTCTCGAAGTTCCTCTCAGTTTTCCATGTATCTCGCTCTGCTCTGCTTTGCTCCTTTCCCAGCCTCCTTTCAGAATACTCTTTCATCACGTTTCACTACATCTCCTATTTTTCATAACTATTCAGGCTAATACATAGCAGGGATATATGTCATGTTTCTTCTAAGTTGGCAGCAAACACAGACTTCTGCAGAAAACATTTGGAGCACCCACATACACAGGGAGAACTGCGTCTTATTCTCTTCTGCTCTGCACTCAAGCAGTGTAATAGCTCCATAAGCAGCGTGCAGTAAACATCTTCAGTCACAGGGCTCTTTAAGTGGCAATACATAGCTATAAATAGGAGCGGTTGTCTCATTAGGGCCCAATCAATCGAAGATAGAATTACAGGGGAAAGGAGGGGAAAGCTATGGTCCAAATTAGTATACGAAGATATTCACACTAAAAGGAGATGGAGGACAGCACGGGGCACAGCTCTGGGAAATATCAACAGACATGATGGAATACAATTTACTGGGAGAGGAAGGAGAATAAAGGATTTAGAGACCAGCAAGACAGGGACAAGACAGGCTGCTGGAGTTCATCATAGCCCTTTTTATGATCTTCCTCTCTTGCTTTTTTTTCAGTCTCATTTGTTCCCGGCACAAGGCCATTCCATTCTACGTAAGTACAGCACAGTGCTGATTGGGCGCAGGTGAGGACAGCGACACAGTCTGACACACAAATTATGAATTTGAAATTGAGTATGAAATCGAACAGTTGGTTGAAGCCTATACTTTGTTTAGTCAAATTGTATCAAACCAGCTTTGACTTGGATGACAAAGAAAAAAAGACAAAGAAAAAAAGTGCAGTTTAATGGACTAAGCTTGGAAATTAACTTTCATGGAGATTGACCATGTGTGTCCACAGTGGCTGTTCTTGCATTAGAGCCTTCTCTTGCTTTTCTTAAGACTTTTGATGAGTTTGTGTAAATAGGGCAGAAGGCAGTCCATGACCTAATTCAGAGTGGCAGTGGCTCCAGTTCCCTGGCATTAGCGCTGGGATGACATTTTGTAACTTTGTAAAAGCTGCGCTAATTATTTACACATTTTCCCCAGCCAGCCTAGTTTAATGAACTCATCGCTCACTATCCCTCAGCACACACACAACGACATCAGGCAGGAAATGTGTATTAAGAAGTAGCCACACAGGGGAAATATTCATCACCGTTGGAGGAGAATGATTTTATGACGAGTTGTGTGTGTGTTTCTACACCTTTAAGCTCTTGTGTGCTGTCGTACTCCAGTGTGTACATGAATGTTTGCCTAAGAGAGATGCTTATCAGTTTTGCATCTTGCTGGCATAGCTCTTGCAGGAGTCCTAACCCACTCTGGCTGGCCCAGGGGTACATCCAAGTGTCACAAATCATGAATAGCAATTTCAATATAGTGTTCCACCCATGCTAATTCTCATCTGTTTGTTTATGTCTAAGTTAAGCGGTAAATGTCATGTCTCTGGCTATGTGGCTATGTTAGGCTAGGTGCATGAATGCCATAGCCTCAGGTCATGGAGCTTTAGCTGTCACTGTCATGCTGTGCATCTTGTTATTCACCTACTAACTGGACTAGCTGTGTTCATGGTTATCCCTGATTTTACTCCCCTGTGGCTGTGGATGTGCTTAGGCTTTGTGTGCAGGTACTTCATTGACACATCCTCAGGTCTGTTTGTGGAGGTGTGAGATGTTGCACCCATTTTTGGGCCAAAGAGAAGCAGAGGAAGATATGCTAGGCCAGGCTTTCTCACTCTGATGCAAACAGCACAGTATGTGCCACCCACAGTGCACACACATACATGAGAGTGAAAGGGAAAAGAATCATAGGGATTCTTTCTCTGGCATGTATCCAAATGTGTGGCCTTGCAGTTGCCACATTTTTTTCTTTTCTCTTGCTTGTGGTCTTTTCATGCTCACACACCGCCTGGCCTTGAAATATTTCATCAAGGATGAATTATTGTATTATTCATATTTGGTGCAGCACCTGTTTTGTCAAAGAATGCGTATGTTTCTCATGGGGCCACTGCTCTCAACACCCCTTGTCCAGTGCCTTATGAGAGATGTTTTTCACTACTGCATCAATACTGACCGCCTCCCATTCAGGAGCTGAAATAATTTCTCAGTCTTGCTCTGATATTACCCTTACTGTTGTCTTCTACACAGAGGGGATCATTTCTCTTGGGAGATATTAACCCAGCCCATGGCCTTTATTCAGTGTGGAGCTGACATTAACTGTTGTCGAAGTGGCTGATTTTTTGAGCCGTCTGCCTTATTTTATGGAGCCTCTAGATTCCACCAACGTTGATCTGCCACTGCTTTATACTATGCACACAGACTAGTAAAAACAGGTCTGTATGTATATGTGTGTGTTTAGATGTTCAGATCAAGGAGGTGGGCTGGTGATCACAATAGAAAAACGAATCCAGACACTTAACACAATAATACCAATTTAACATGCAGTGGGAGAGAGTATTAGCTTCTCGGCAGATTAGACACCAGTTAAATGGTCTGAGCGTCTGTTAGTTCCTTCCATCAAAAACCATAAAACCAACCAGTGCGGGAAATAGGAAAACAGGACTATAAATTCAAGGGAAAGAGACAAACCACAGTCATTAGATGGAGAAAAATGGGAAAGAAACTGGAGAGAGGTTTTACCTGGGACACCTTACGCACCACCTCCCCACTGACCACCAGTCCCTGGACGAAGGAACGTGCTGCTACAAATGTGCGTGTGACCATCATCTTCATCACGCGGGGTATGTCTCCGAAGGGCCGTAGTGTCTCTATCTGCTTAGACACACACTCCAGGTAGTCCTCACCTGCAACAGAGACACACATTAAATTCCTTTTCTAATACATCTGTATACAACTAAAGATTATGCTTATAGAACATAAGGTAATCTCTACAAGGTGAATAAATGAAGATATTATCGCTAATGGTGTCAAAGCCAAGTCGTATTTTTCGCTCTTTACCTTACTTATTATCACTGTATCACTGTATATCGCTACTGCGATGGGAGTTCTCAGTCAATTAATCTGTGTTAGTAATGCGCCATTTACCCGTGAATGAGGTCATGGTTGTTATTTGATGTTGCATAAAAGAAGCTGGGTGTACCTATGGAATATTGCTTGTTTGCCTGGTAGAAGAGCTTCTCCAGCAGCCTGGCCCAGAATTCGTTGAGCACCTCTTCCAGGTTGATATTGGAGCCGCGATAGTAGTGCCTCAAATCCGTGTATAGGTCAGAGAAGACCTGTGAATTCTGGAAGTAGAGTACACCCCAAGTTGCAGTGAAAGTCTCCTGTAGGGTAATCTCAGAGCGGTTCAGCAACTCCAGGAAGTAACCTAAAAACCAATAAAGAAAATTAAAGGTTTTAAAAGAGAATAATGAAGTGCCTTTGAAGCATATTTACAGTGTCAGCAAATATTCTGCGTGGTATTATTTTGTTCTGTGCCAGCTTTTCCCTCTATATCCTCACATTATTGTTCTCACCCACAGTACATTCAGTGTGCGCTGTTCAATAAATGAGAGAAAAAAAATCATAGTCATTAACACAAAATGTTTCAGCTTAAAGCTGTCTGCAATTCCTCAATGGCTTAAAAAGAAAGACAGAAAAAGAGTGTTATTTTTACACACTATCCTATTCTTCCTGATTTGTGCTCCATACCAACACTGCTTCACACTGTCAGTGAACCTAAAGCTGGAGTATGCAAGGGTGTCCCTCTGGGGGATGTCAGAGAATTGACAGTGCTTCAGAGAGCAGTATATACTGCTCCAAATGAGGATTTACAGTTATAGGGTACAGGCAGAGACAGGCAGTCAAGCAGACAGACAGGTAAACAGAGTAGCAGACAGTTAGAGAGGCTGTCAGTCTGGGAGAAAAAAAAAAAAGTTGAAGAATGTTGAAGTCTGACTGAGACAAGCACAAACAACAAAAAAAAGGATATGGAAACAGGGGGAGCAAATGACAAATCCTAATCCTAGCCCTGTTGTATGTGAGGGGGACAGGGTGTAACACATATCTTACTACTGTACATAATGCAATCCAGTGTAACACCACTGATAAGTACAGACTTTTTGAGATTAAAAATGTCCTTAAATGAGAGACAGTTGCATTGGTTTACATTATATTGGGCAGGTGTCGCTAAAACTGGTAAATGGCTGTACTGTATTTCTGGGTCATGGTTTAGTTTCCACTGAGGTGCCTACATCCACCTATCCTGTGTGTTGCCATAAATCACAGCTTTTCTGTGGCCAAAGGCATAAACATTTTTACATCTGCTTTGTGTATGTAAACAATGTTTATAAATGAGACTCCTGTTCTGCCAACAACAGGACAACAGAAGGTTCAGCTCAACGACAGTGTGTGACGTGACCATCAATCCATTCAGGCCAACACCTGGTACAATTGTGTGTGTGTGTGTGTGTGTGTGTGTGTGTGTGTGTGTGTGTGTGTGTGTGTGTGTGTGTGTGTGTGTGTGTATGTGTATGCTTGTTTATCTGTCTGTCTGTCTGTCTGTGTATAAGTGTGTGTGTGTGTGTGTGTGTGTGTGTGTTGCAGGGAGGTGGAAAGCTGTATTCTGCAGCAGTGTTTACTTTGTAGGTGTCTTATCTCTGCCTGCCACCACCCCAGATCAGGAAGAGAGGAGAGAAAAGGGGAGGTCTCGGCCTCCACAGGGGACGCCCCGCCTGGAGTTCACATTTTCCCCTAAGCAAGCTGGTTTTAAAAACATCATAACATAACATCAACGCAAACATTCACCACAAGCACACTCCAGCTTATTTAAACATAACACAAACACACCCTGTCTTCTCACAGTTTCCCTGACAACAACATATAGAGTTATACAGTAGCAAAAATCCATCACTCCATGTGCACAAAGCCTGAAGACAATCACAGCACTTGGAGTTACATAACATGTTAATATGCTAAGCTCATCCTGACCCATCTGCGTAGCATTATCTAAGCACTGGCCTTCCTGGATACTGTATCTCTGTTCTGCTTTCCCACTCATTAATAAACACCAGGCGGCCCGCTTCACCACTGCTGTTATTTGCTGCTTTCTTCTGGCATTTTCACAGACTCCGAGCTAAAAGGTCTAATCTCATCGGAGCCATCGATTTGAAAAGATGTATTTAGCAGTGAATGTTAGCAGAAACATTCTCCTGTGAGGACTCTTTTTTTTTTTTTTTTTTAAAACACAGACAACCACTCTGAGACATACGTCATTACATATTTTTGGAATTGCAACATTTTATGGTCATTCTGTGCATTGTGAATACTTCCAAAGGCTCACAGTGTATGTAAAAAATGCACACAACTCATATTGGAAGCATCAAGAGACAATCTTCAAGTTATATCTTTGTTTTGGTTTGGTTTGGAAAGGTCTGGAAACCCTGACACATCAGGTCACATTCCTTCTTCTGCAGCCGCAGTCTTGTTTGGTGCCATGACCAATTGCCCTTTGACGTTTCCCTCAGCTGGGTTCATGCCCAGAGTAATGTCAGTGTGCATTATTTCTAAACCAGAGTAACAGTAATGTTGTCAGTCACATGCTTTTTGATGTACACTCATGTTTCAAAAAGATACACAATCAGTTTTGGGCATATATATTTGCTACAGATGCAATAGAGCACTTATTGATCTCTATTGCTTTATTTTAACTTTTGTTGTTTTTCCTGCATTTAGCTGAAATTCTCTGACTGCTTTTCATTGCTGATATGATATAGGAAATTGCTATTTTTTTCCCCAGTTAAACACTGCATTTCAATTACACGTGGTAGTTTTTTTGTTTTAAGCCAAGACAAGAATGGTGGGGGACCATTGTGTGATATTTTAGAACGCAAGGAACAAATTGATACTTAATGAATGGTGTGTAGCCTCTGTCTTTGTGTGAGATGCAAAATCACTTCTCAGATTATAATGCTCGGTGAGATAAATGTTTCTGACATGCAGCCGCCGTATGTCCAGCGTTTGTTTAGTCGTGAGACTCCCTGACTGGATGACACATCGTTCCCCTGTTCCCTGACCTCCTGCCACTCAACCTATCTGCAAACACAGCTCTGGGCCAGCCTCAAAGTACCAGGAGAGCTGCATGTATGTCACTCACACTCACGTGTGAGCGAGCAATCACAATCATACTTCCAGGAGTCAGCAGAAAGGCGCATGCACACGTACGAAGCCATTATCACACAAACACATAAGGATCACAGACAAAAACACACACATACCATCCAGAGCACAGTGGCAGACACACAGACAGGCAGGCAGACAGGGAGCTGCTGTGACAGGTGCGGTCTTGCTTTTAATCCCCATTAGAATTCATTCCTGCTGTGTACTGTCAGCCATACTGTAAAAACGCCTTAAGTCTGGCTCAGTCAAATGGGCTTCAGCAGAAATGGTTGCATTCACATGATTAAGTGAAGTGTTTTTGCCATTAAATGAATTATCCACATTCCTGTTTACAGTCGTAATGGGTTTGGGGGCATGTTTTTTTTTTTTTTAAGTTGCTCAGGGATCACCACATGTAGAGGGCAGATCTGGGTAAATGACACCACACTGTCCAGTTCTCCTCTGCCCTTCAGCTCATGTGAATAATGATCATCATTAGTATGACACAAAGCCCCTATGCATTTGTGAGCGTGCAAGTGCTTTTGTGTGTGGAGATGACCTTTTCTTCATCTGTTTGTATCTTCATGACACAGGGAGCCACCCCTTCCTTCACCCCACCTTCCTTGGACTCTCTCCCTCAATCCTATATCATCCATTAAAGCCTAACCTCCACCTTCTCTCCCCCGGTGTCTGCTCTCCAGGGAAGGAGTGACAGGAGAGGACACCTAATTGTTTATTTCCCAGCACAGTGGGTGTGAAGGGGACAAAGAGGGGATAAACAATACTACATTTTTAACATAGTAGTCACGAGGATACCATATCATTACCCAATTTATGTATGAAATCATAACTTAACCTGAATATAAGTGATCAGGTTTTTTATGTGTCACAGATGCAAATATGTGATCAAGTCACTGAAAAGTAACTGTTCACAGCTACTGACAAGTAGCAGGAATGCATTAAGCCTTTACCTGTGGTGAACTGTGGCACATAAACTAACCCTAATTTGTTTAACAAGTCACGTCAGTTTCATTTACAGCACACAATTATACCTGATGGAGTTCAGTAATAAATACGCCGACAGTTCGCAGGACAGTGTGCAGGAGTTTTGTCATTAATATTTATAGCCCACAATCACAAATGAGACATTCAACTGAACGGCATACGACTCTCTCTGTCTCTATAACCACACCAGATACATTATACTTATAATAATCAGGATAGGACTGGACTATAATTCAATATAGTCGTGTATCAGTTTTGATGTATAATGCATAATAGTGGGACACACAACAGTTTGACAGTTTAATATGTGATTTTGTATATAATTTGCAATATTGTGTTATATATCAAAGTTGAAATATCCATTTTGATATCATGATAATATTCATCAGCTCCACTTCAGAGACCAACCACACTGACTGCTTACTGTCATAAGTATTACAGCAATTTTGCGACAGTAGATTATGAAAATCTCTCTCATCTCACTCTACCTTTATCACATATTGCTTTTCACTCGTTTTCTTCACTTTACCTCACACACACACACACACGCACACGCACACACACACACACACACGCACACACACACACACACACACACAGAACAAGCTAAGTCAAGCGTGTGTGTCTTAATGACTTTCTTCCTGCGGTGCGAGGGGAGTTAATGATTTCATTTGTAATCACTCTGAGCTTCACATCCAGGCCACCTTGACATGTCAGAGGCTTATTTTAACTCTATTCCTACATTCTCTTACCCCACTGCTTCTAAATCTGGTTAAAGACTCTCACACACACACACATTAAAGTGCTCAACCAAAAGCTTGTATACCATAAAATTACTCTCAAGTATTTCACCCTCTGCTACACCCCGTTAGTCTTTTATCAGTCAATACGGTGCTTTACATAGAGACAAGTAGCCTCCTCCTCCACGTGCCATCTTTGTCTCTCTGCTGAGTCTCTATCTTTAGACCTCCCCTTCCTCACTCTGTCTCCCGTGTCAAGTTGTGTTATTGACAAGAGATTCTGTGTAACACAGAGGTACCATTGATGTTCCTCCTCTGCCAATCGCTCTCAATGAGGGCTTGGACTGATCCCAAGTTACTTTCTCACACAGAGGTGTTAACTAACCGAGGCTTGTGCTTCTCATTCCAGGCTAATCCAGAATTGGTTTTCTTATACAGAGGGCTTAGTGGGTCTGGAAACTTTGCCACTGTCTAATTAGGCTGGAACTCATACCAGGGTCTCAAAGAACCTGATCTAAGATGTGGTGATTAAAGGACCAGCGTATAAGATTTAGTGGCATCTAGCGGTGGCGTTGTAGATTGCAACCTACAGCTACCAAAAACCCCTTCCGTCACCGTTCCCTCTCCAAGGAACTAGGGTGGCCATCAGGTAACATATAAACAAGAAATACTGTCTCTAATGCCAGTATTTGGTTTGTCCTTTCTGGGCTACTGTAGAAACATGGTGGTGCAACATGGCAGGCTCTGTGGATGAGGACCCACTCCCCATGTAGATAAGAAGGACTCATTCACAGCTAATGAAAACACAGTGATTCTTAATGTCAGGTGATAATATACTAATGAAAACATTATTATGAATATTATGTTCTCTTTGTGCTAATAAATTGCCTGTAAATCCTAAAAACTGGTCATATCAGGAATCACAGACTGTCAAGAAATAGCTGATACTTTCATGATTTGTCTCTTCTCATTTCGGTTTGTTTCCTCCAATTGGCAGCTAACATTGTGCTAACATGTGCAGGAAATGTCTCAAAGCACTCTGGGACCATGCATGAAGACTGAAAAAACCTTGTAAAATATACAGTCCGAACTCTGGGAAAAGCTTGATTTTTTTCAGTTACAAGGCATTTTGCAGGAGAATGACACTACTCACACAATGATATGTAAAAGAAAGAACATGAAAGCCGATATTTGTTCACCAATAAGCATAAACAAACATACTGTACTCACAGAAGCTCATGCACTAAGTTGCCTACAGTCAAGGGCCATACATAGAAAACATGGCATATCATCAGGGTTTTGGCAGTGCACCACACACTGACAAGGGAGGATTGGATAAAAAAGAAAGATCAGTGACAGAATGAAAGAGAGTAGGAGAAGAAAACAGGTCTGAGAAAGCAGAAATTTTATATCTCTTTCATATCTGACAGCCGTAATTCTATTGTCCATTTGGCAAGTGCTGACTGATCATATTAGCTAGATGGTTCTTTGGCAGAGAGGAAGGAGACAGAGAGAGCAAATGTTGAGGCATATGCCAAGAGAAGAGGAGGAAAAAATCAGGTGGCAGGGGTGCACTAAAGGATAAAACTAGAGAGCTCTCACAGAGCACATACAGAACCTCTGGCAAGGCTCTGGGCTCCACTAAATTGGTTATTTTAATAATAGAACATGTTAAGCTGCACCTGGATCCAATCTACATCAACATACACAATTATGTTGATTGGCTGATGACTGCCATGACCTTTGGAGAGTATTCACATCCTGTCTGGGAGTATTAGGCGTTTGTACAAGAATGAACTGTGCAACATTTATGTGAATCAAATTCTGGACTACTGACTGAAGGCCATTACATTTAGCTGAGTAAATCTAAGCTAAATGACATCACATTTTCCGGATTGCTCAGACTTAATGAATTTGTCACCTGCGATCGGTTAGAAGTACATAAAGCCCCTGAGAGTCATTATGTCCATGCATGAAATTTGTAGGACTGGTGAAAGACTGTTTTGCAAACAATTCAAATTGCAGTAATTTTTTTTTTTTTTTTTTTTTTTTTGCCTGAAATGGATATGGCCTATTCAGACAGATTTGTCTTTAAGCCAGGAATCATACTTGTAAAGTTCTGGTTGAGAAATTATCATCCAAACCATCCATGTGAAATGTTTTATAAATGGCAACATGATTACCCAAATTACCCACAAACAAATTTACTTAACCCTGGCCCATAGCCCAACTTTCTACCTAATGAACTGAAATATATTCAAAGTTATAAGATACTGTACTAACTAACCGTCGAATTAACCGACTGACTAACTAACTAACTAAGAAGGGACAGAAAGAAAGGGAAGAGACACAGAGCTGTAATGTTTCAGGCAGAGCAAATGAAAGCCTCTTCAGAAGGCACCAGATGGTTTTGTGATCTCTGCTTTTTCAGCTGGAACCCCTCCCTGTCCACATGTACAAAGGGATCCTCTACCTTTCCCTTTGTTATTTCTCCACCTGTGCAAGGACAATGAAAAAAATAATCACAACAGCCACAAACAAACACTGTTGTCCTGAGTGCACTGAATGCACAAATGACGATCTGGGAGCCATTAGACTGTTTATGTGTCAGCCTGACTCTCCATCAATAACAACACTTATCACACACATACCGTGCCCCAGGAGCACTGCAAGCCCCTTAGCCAGCATTTAGATGCTATTAAAAGGTCCCTTATATTAAACAAGCCGACACATCACATAATGCATGTCATTTATCAACAGGCTCTCTGTAGATTCCTTTATTCCACTTTCTCTCTGTCTTTCTGCTGAATTTCCCTGGCTGGTATTATTCACCATTTACCCATGCCTGTTGCTTTTCTGTCCATCTGGTTCTCTTTTTCAGTGTTTTTTTTTCCCCTTGCTTGTTTCCTCCCAAACTCCATACCATTCCTTACCCTCACTATCATTTTGTTCTCTTTTCCCCTCTATCTAAACTTCCTTTCCAGTGCTTGCCCCATCAACACCGCATTCCTCTTCCCCTTTTCTCTCCATCTTGCTTTCTCTCACTTTCATTTTCATCCTTCCGAGGCGCCATCGCTCCTAGTGAGTAATGTGTTTGGCATAATTAGGCCAGTATACTCCAGGTCCCCACCGACGTGATTTGCATGCAGATAAAATGAGCCAATCAAGCGCCACAATGGGAGCAGATGTCCTTGTCTCTCATGACATCATAAGAGGTGACCCTGAAAACAGATAAATTAGAAGGTGGGTGGCGGGAGGTGGGAGTGAATCAAATCTGTTGCCTAATTGTAGGAATATTGCAACACAGATGTAGAATGTGCCACCGGTGCCCAATCTGAGTAAACATGGATTTTGTGATTTAAAGGTGAAAAGAAATGGATGCTGGGCCGGATTTCATTGACAACACAGAGTTACCAGTTTATAAGGTATTGCATTATAGTGAGAGGTGTTTCTTTTAACACTGCAACTCATATGTAGACCTCATTGTGTAGCAGGTCCTAACTACACAGCTATAGTCATACTCAAGTGTGTTGTAGTTTTAATCTAGACATGCACATATTTTCACTTGCTAATCACCAAAGCTGTTCTTACTCGGATTAAAACACAAGTTTTTGACGTCTGAGCTCCCAGTGAGCTAGACTATTCACTGAAAGCAGTACAGCAGGCCACTGCCCGCTATCAATGCAGACATGTCCTTAGATCCAAGTTTAGTCCCTGCTTTCTGAATCTGATAGGATACATTTGGATGTGCTTGGCGTCATTCTCATGGACTGCTCCCCCTCAGTCTATCTCCATGTGAGGAGAGGGTGTTACTTAACAAGCCAGGTGGGACATGTTCATAGCTCATCTTACATGAATAAGTAAGTCAGTCCTGCCTGGTCATCTAGAAATGAGTGTACCCATAAGCCAGCCAGCCAGTACTCTTCAAATCAGATTAAGCTCTATGACCACTGATCTGCCTTGGACTGAAATGGGCTGGAACACACTGGCCAATAAGCCTTTGGCTGCTCATAAATACTCTGTGCCAGCGCATGTATGTGTTCAGTCTGTGTGTGTTCATGACTCAAGATGTGGGTTAAGATCAAAATAAAATCTGCTTCTTTGTACTCTGTGTATCTACATATTTATCCGTCTACTTGTAGATTATTTTCTCAGTTAATCTATCAATTGCTTAACCTATAAAACCAGCAGTCCAATAAGGTAGTTAGTCAGTTAATTGTCATATAAGAAAACAAAGCAGTAAATCCTCTCATTTAAGAACCTGTAAGGCATTTTGCATGGAGGAATGGATTTAATGATGAATCAATTATTAAAATAGTTTCTGTTAATCAACTAAGTGATGAGTCAACAAATTGTTTCAGCCCTACCGTGTACCCAATTAAACAAGAGGTCAGGCATACTTAAAATGTCTTTTAAATTGTTTCTTCACATCATTAATAGAAGGATGGAAGAGGGCTCCATGACAACTAACAGCTTGGCGTTGGGGAATTCTACAGTTGTAACCAGAAACATGCAAGATCATGAAGTGCTTTACATACTGTACAATTTAGACTCAAAAGTAACAAGGATTTACTTGCAGGAGGTATGGAAGTTATTAATATGATCTTTCCTTGTGATTTTAGGATTATAGAAAGACTAAATCAGTTTTCCTTTGTACAAAGTAGAAGGTTGCATGATGTGGCAGTATTACAAGTGACACAAACACATACACACACATACACACACCCACACACACACACACACACACACAGTGAATCCAGATGCCAGTGATGGCACCATTAGAGTAGGCACCACCTGCCTGGTTTAAGGCTCCCGTCTGTCTAACACACCTGGCTGCCATCGAACACACTGCTCCCTTTGGTGCCATCACTCTCTATGTCCTCTCTGACCTTTTCGCTCTCACTTTCATATGTGAACCCACCTCTCTTTCCCTGTTTATCTCTTTTACACTCTTTCTGGCTGCCACTCTCCACTGTATGTTTTATCCTTCCATCTGTCTCATTTTCACTCTGTCCTCTGCTTCACCCAGTCTCTTTGTTTAATTTTCCCTCCTTAGTAATTTGCACTGCATCTTTGTTTATCATAATATATTGTTTAGCTTGTACCCCTCTATACAGTATGAATGACAGCGGAGAGATTGGGAATACCAAGTGCAAACCACATACACACATACTGTATACAAAGACCATTTCAGTCACTCACACAGTGACACACTCAAAATTACAAACTTACAAACACATGTATATAAATGCACATCTGCATGTTGACATATACACAGTGTGCACACTTTGGTTCAGAGCCAGCTGTATGTGAGCTTGCTGGTCCTCTAATCTGTGGCTTGCTTGGGGCTTCTTCCAAAGTCCCAGGACCTAAAAAGGCCAAGCCTGACTGGGCTGGAACAGTAACACCCTACACTTAGCCACATGGCGCTAGCTAGCCCACACCCTGCTAAACACAGCCAGATGTGCAGGGACTGGCAGCATGGTGCGATGTCACTGCGGTCTCCTGCAGCCAATATGAACTAAAATCTCTGCTCTGGACATAGTTAGAGATATGCTAATCCACACCAATCTATAACCAGGAATTTCAACGTTAACCTTACAAAACATTTTGTGTCTAATCCTGGGAATAATCAACTATCTCTGAAGCCACTTATAAAACACCACAAGCAGTGACTTGATTTCAGCGGTAGTTGCTTTACAAAGGCCTGAAACTGAAGTAACCCAACAGCTGAAGCTAAAAACAGGATGTCTTTAATAAGAATGGTTGAATCCTGCCACACTGTGCTGATAATGTGGCAGCAAATGTAACATATTATGGTTCAATTAACCCCAGTCTATCACTCAACTATCATCTTCAGAGGACACAGTCAACAGCAGATGGTTTTTAGACCTCTAGGTCCCAACACATATACTTCTCTCCTCCCTCTGTCAGCTCTGCGTTCCCCATCTGATGCTCACAGGGTTGAGATAAGGGGACATGAGACAAAAAGTTGAACACAGCGGGAGTGGGTTAGCTTTGGAGAGGAAAGGAGAACGTGCACAAAAAAAACCCATAAAAGAAGCAGCTATTAGCTATCAGAAATTTGTAACATGTCTGGCAAAGCACACAGTACGTATACAAAAACAAGCTCCAAATGACTTCATTATGAGGCAACACATGTTACCACATTCATGACTTGAGTCTATGTGTGTATTTATCTACGAGTTTCTGGATGCACACCATTACAGTGTTTAGAGGTCGCAGCTGAGTGCTGCTTGAATGTGTGTGTCTGTACTCTGTGTTGTTTACTGGCTCTGCTGTGCTAAATGAGGTGTTTTCCTGAAAAATGAGAAAGTTCAACAACTGTAGGATGACATCAACTATCTTGGAGAGAATTTGTATGTCTTGGACAGGTTTGTGTGTGTGTGTATGTGTTTGTACTTCTGTGTGTTTTGGCAAGGTGACTGTGTCCCTTTGGCACGGCCAGAACAGCACCCTGAGTGAAAGGGAGGGACCATGCGAAAGAAGGAGACAGAGCAACAGAGGAAGAGTAAACAAATGTCACTCAGCCACTGATCACTGTGATCTGAAAAGGTCAGGCTAACTAGCCAAGCTCAGAGCCCCAGCTGACAGATCCATTGTCACCAACTGGCCAAGGAGAACAAGTGGAGCACAGAGACACCCTTCTATTAACTGGAGCAGGTCATTAGACACAAATAATTGCCTTGGTGCCAGTGTTCTGAGATTTAAAATCCCTTCTCTTTTATTCTCTGTCTCTCTCATTTCTTTTTTCACACTCGGAACATTGGAGTTATTTCATGTTGTGAAGAATAAGAGCAGTTATAATAGCAGTGCAGACTGGTGCATGTCGCCAAAACACAGAAATCATAATTCAATGTAATGTTTGTTAACATTTTAATATAAATGGGTATTTTTACATGAAAAATGCAATATGCCACTCTGGAATTGGTATTTGTTTTTACTTTTTCCTGATTCAGTTCTAATCTATATCTAATTCTTTTATGAAATAGGCATGTTTGTTGTCATGGTCTTGGTTGTCATATTGTCAAATTCTCAAATCCTACCCCTTTGTAATGTAAAAAAATATCTATTTGCTCTCTATGATGAAAAGATGTTGTAAAATTACAGAAAAAAACAAAAACAAAACACTAAAGATTTGCTTTTTCAGTCTCTTCATGAGCTACCAGACAAACATATGATCATAGATAATCCTCTATTATCATTTCAAAAGTTTTGTGCTTTATTTTCTTTCAACATATTGGGGTGACATATTTCTTCTAGAATAACAGTGTAGCGCAGATATGAACTAAGGGGAGAGAGAGACATGAGATGACATAGTTTGACATTACATGGTTAGCCTCTTAAACCCCTGGGCCAACAGAAGGCGCCGAATTCAGGATATTTTGTTGTTTAAAATTTTCTGTAAGTCTGACTTCAAACATCAGCATTCAAACAGTGAAATCCAGATTTGTACTGGTATCAGAGTAAAAAGAAAAAGTTGGCAGTCTGACAACACCACTGAAAGGCCTTACCAACCTCCTCTGTTGAAGCATGACAGTAGATCAATGCTCTGCATCAATCTGCACCCTGTATGATAAAATGGCTTTAACTTATCTCTTACACTTATTGTCAGTCTGCGTGTGTGCATTTTTGTGTCGGCTGGGCATCTCTGGAATGAAAATGTGAAGTAAGAAATATCACAACTGGCAAGACAATGTGTTGATCAAAACTGACACAAAAAACCCCCAGAGCCATAATATATAAAAGACATAGACACATCTACTCATGTTTCTCTCCATTCTCATTCTCCAACTCCCCTCATGCACCTATTGAGAATGTAAAAACTCACCATCAAAGGTCTTGTACTGTCCAGTGAGTGAGGTCTGTAAGGATCGTCCAGCCTCTTTGAGAAGTCCTTCCATCTCCCTGCGGCTCTGCATGGCCAGGTTGTCCTCCATATCACTGGTACAGCAGGTGTAACCCTGGGGGCAGATGCGCAGGTGCTCCCCTATAGCAGGGGGACACATGGAGACAGAGGAGGGGAAGGTGTTGGGGGTGGTGGAGAAAAGGAGAACAAATAAGGAAGAGGGAGATTTATAGGGGGGGTGACAAAAAGCAGAGAAGAAAAAGAACAGGAAATATTACATTAGCATTAACAGGGCCCATCAATTCAATCAGCACTCAACAAAACAGAGATAAATAGTTCCACATCGCTTCTGTATGAAATGTTCCACAGTGAACTTGAACATGCCAGTGGCTGTTTTTACGGCCTTAAACCCAGCCTGTTGGCAGTCGAGGAAGCAGGGCTGCATGTGTTCGCCCGCCGCCTGATTACCTGGCAAGATGTGGAGAACTCTGTGGCAATGGGAGCACTGGAGCAACAGTACAGCATCAGCTCCCATACAATTTTAATGAGCACTCCTGACACGCATGCCTGTCCATGCATTTACAAACATGTGCAGAAAACCAGGGATGTGTGTGTGTGTGTGCGCACGCGTGTGCGTGTGTGTGTGTGTGTGTGCACATTTGTAAATGCGTATGCCATATGAGAGAATTCAAACAAGGGTTTTCAAAGTTGCAGTCAAGCTGCAGCTGAAATCAGAAAAAATTATGTTATGAAATTCCATCATCCACATCAATGCAGCCGAGCTTGAGGCGAACAAAATTCATGTGGGTGACATTCATTTACAGGTGAAGGGAGCAGATAATGTTTGATGCAAGGCTTTGACTTGCAATGAATTTTTTTTTCACTTCTGAAGAATCCACCCCACTGTTACTATTTCCAGACACAAGCACACACACACACATAATATTAATCGAAAGTGAAAAACACAAGATCGCAAAGAGCAAGACATTTGTTCTAAGAGGAGGAACGCCTTCAGCTTTTAGATTACTATCGCACTATTATAACACAAAGACAATGAAGACAACTGACAGATTTTGTCTTGCCAAAAATGAAAATTTAATTCATTAAAGCTTCTAATTCGCCCACATATACAAAAACACACACACACATTTCAAATAGGCTGTAGCCTGTATGCAGATGGGATGGCAATGCTTTCTGAGCTGAGTGCTCTTCCTCAGGCAGCACAGAGGGAGCATCTTTTTGCTGTGTGCTGTTGTTTATTGGAAAGATTACTAAATATTTAATTTTTTTTGCAAACACAGAGCTTCCAGTTGTCTATAAGATGAGTCACTCTGGGCCTGTTTGCAAACGCCTTTTCTCAACTGTATTTGATATAGAAGTCAGACACAGCCCCACATGATAGAACACACACATACATTGTCCATCTTTGTAGTAGTTTTAGTGGTCTCCATCTGTCCATCACGTCAAAAATTAATAAAACATGAAGCGTTGATGCATTTAAATTATTAAAACCGTAATCTTTTGTTACTAAAGACACATTCAGACCCTCAAAAACTGGAGAGATGTTGGAGGATGGACCTCTCTATACTGGCTCATGTGGAAGTGATAGATTTACAGGTTAAAATAAGGTGATAACAATGACAGTATTTGTTACTGACAAGTTCAGAATCTGTATAACAGAAGCCAGCAGCTCTGTTGTTATTTGATATTAATGAGTCACTAGTTGCACTTTGTGTTAACCAGTCTTCATAGAGTGCAGGTTGTAGTATCTCCTTTCTGCTTGTATTACTGCATCCACCTCCCCATCCAAAGGCCCTACAGTGACAAGCATTAAGCACTAACCGCCTCTGTGTAATTCCCACCTCACCAGCCATTCTCCTCCCTGCTCGAGGGCTCTCTGAGATCCTCTTGCATGGCATCTTATTGTACAGTACACACACACAGACCCATACGCACACACACACACACATACAGACCCTAAGCGTAAGTTCTGACTTTTTTTTAGAGTGAATTGAAATTTGACCATTTTCAGTGTCACGGCAATGATAAATCTGACGTACAAGTGCTACATTCATGTGATAGTTTCTAGGCTATTGCCACGTATTTTAAGTATTCAAATAATATCAGCAACATTGGAAAAACTTGCTTGCTTTTAAACCTCCCAACACAGAATACAAAAATTATTTATACAGTATCTCAGCAAAGTAAAACAACCCACAATGCTTTTTCATACACACAACATGTAGAGTAACACATCCCAAGATCTTTGTCCTTCTTGTATCCTTTGTTAACAGACAGAAGTCTACTAATAAGTCTGATACTAAGCCTGAAGATTAGCAACGAGTCTTGAAATGTTTAATTAAAATTACACAGCCTGCACAAAGGTATACACACACAAATACAGGATTAATGATTTAACGTCCCTCAGGCTGTCATTAGCATGCACCTGGCAGAGCTTTAACTGAAGGTAAGTCTATAGCCACAGTGCTGCCATCAATAACATTGATCTCGCCATCCGTTTCATTGTCAACTGGTGATTTCTGTGTGCACTGGTTCAACACTTACAAGCAAGCGTTTGACCTTCATTTACTGTAGTTGTTGCCAGAGTTAATCACTGCATACCCCTCTAGCCTGTCCGTGATCTAAGCTGTATTTTACAGTCAACCTGTGTATGACAAGAATCCATGCAATTCACTGATCATGTGTCAACCAAGTTTCTGTACCTGTCCTTTAAGTGCCCCATGCAGGGCAGCTCCAAAGTGCAGCAATTAAAGGCAATTTTTCTCTTTTTCTCTTTCAAAACCAAAGGTGAGAAGAGGCTGCCCAGATCGGAGGAGAAGGTGACATTCAGCATCTCTCAGCACTCTCTCACTGGTCATGATGTGACTCACACCCAAGCACCAAGGGAAAGAATTTGGGCCTGGAGAATGGCATATGTACTGTATGTGTGTCTGATTTGTGTGTGTCAGAGAAAAAAAATCAATTGACTAAGAAGATGGGGAAGTGAAGGAAAGAGCACAAAGAAATAGAAAAGAAGAAAAAATGAGGGAGGGTTGCATGGAAGGGTACGAAAGAAGATTGATAGAGGAAAAGTATACAGTACCATCAGGGGTCAGCTGCAATCTGTCAGCCCCTGGGATGGCCATTAAAATGCTTGGACTGGTTTTAATGTGGTATGTGTGTGTGTGTGTGTGTGTGTGTGTGTGTGTGTGTGTGTGTGTGTGTGTGTGTGTGTGTGTATTATGGGCCTGTGGCCATTTCTTCCAGTGTAATCTGCTTGCTGCCTGCCATTTGAAGGACATCTGTGTAAAGAACACAATACATACACACACACACACACACACACACACACACACACACACACACACACACACACGAATAGTAGGAGGTGTAAGGTTTCCAGCTGCAGTCAGGCAGAAACAGCCTCTTCAGAGGGTCCATTTTAATATGGAGAACAATGTGATGCTTTTCAGTACACACACAAAACATCTGCAAACTGGACACATGCAGGCATTTAGTTTTAAACACACACTCACAGACCTCGACACACGCTGGCTTTGCAGCAGGAAAGGTCACCTGTAACACAGCATTATGTTTCCAGTTGGCTAACCTAATAGTCGGCTAATGTTACAAACAGAGCAGTCGCTTCCATTTGACTCAGTAAACTGGAGTAAGCCTCTGTGTGTGTGTGTGTGTGTGTATGTGTGTGTAAAGCTGTGTGTGTCTATTTGGGTGAGAGTTACAGTAAGCCACGTTCAATCAAAGTGTAAAGGGAATGTATCCTTAACAACCACACACATCTCTATCTCCCTCTCTCTCTCTTTCACGGAGACACACTTTCAGTCTCGCAGCCAGAGGATACTAGAGTCATCAGCAGAGGAGGGCAGCTCAATCTAAGGAAGAGGCTCCAACAGTAGCATCTACAGGGCCACAGTTCATGCCAATGCTTAAGATGCCCAATTTTCTGTGCTTATAAAACCAGACACATCCCATTTTCTGCACTTAACACATAGCTAAAAGAGATGTTTTCATGACATATCACAAGACCACTCCTGGTCCATTAGAGATTTACACTGGCAATAACCAATTTCCAGCCTGCCCTCGCTATTTCCTGTCTCTATTGTTCCCGCAGTCTGAATAAACTTCGTGGAATGCCCGATAGACTTGAAAAATATGGTCATAACAACAACAATAATACGGTTCATGTCCCGCAAGAGAGGATGAATTGCAGCGTTTAAACTGATTGCGCAGTTTGGTGCACAGAGATGAAACAAAACCGCACATCATTAAGAACTGCTCAAAATGATCTATTCAAATATATTTAAATTGACAGAGTAGGTATTCTGCATTAATCAACCACCTACTGTGAGGCCAATCAGCACAGAGGTAGCAAGCCAATTATCTGGCCTCTCCTAAAATTAGACACATGCATAAACCAAACATCCACCCACCCAAACATTAATCTATGCATGAGGGGGAAATTAGGGGAAACTAACTGTTCCCTTTAACCCCATCACAGTCCTCCATCACTTCTTTCTCTTTTTCTTTTGACGAACACGGCTGCTAAATGGTGAGCAATTCCCTAACCATTAGCTTATCGCTGTTCACCAGGGAGGAAGGGTCCTATTAAACAGCAATCTGGGAAGGCAGAATAAAGTCGTGCACACTGTGATAAAGCATGGGAGAGACTGACAGTCAGGAGCTTTTAGAGATGGTGGGAAACGCTGAGAGAGGAGAGGGCAACAGGAAATTAAGAATGACTAAAAGCCAAAGTGTCTCCGTCATCTGTCTGGGAGTCTGTGAACAAAACAGGAGAAGACTAAATTCTGGTTGTTGTCCAGTTAGGTCCCCATCACTGTAAGACTATTTAGTGTATTTTTCTTTCTCTCTGATCCATGGACGCTAAAAAATAAACACTGGTCTCCCACAGCATGATGCATAGCCACTGTAGCAATTTATTTCATGACTGTGGAAAGTTTTGACGCTATATTTGTCCCACAAATTCAAAAACGTATTAACCTGTGCAGGCGTTATGCTGACTCAGATACTGTATGTAATTTTAAGATAACCCACTCAGACTATTCACTGTGTTAATGGAAGGTTTTGGGCATGACCCCAGTTGTGCACAGTTTATTCAAAACCAACTTCTTTGTTTTTCACGTTACTGTGGTGGACCAATGGGCTGTAGAATATTTTTTTTTTCATTCTTGTCAGCTGTGACTGTGTATTTATAAAACCTTTTTATTATGACAACTGGTACCACAGTGGCACAGCATTTACAACTACAGCTTCACAGAAAAAACAAGACTTCCCGAATCTTTTCATTTATGTGCAGAGTTTGCATGTTTTCTCTGCATTAATTGCTTTTTCCCATAATTTCAAATACTGTGTAAGCAGCTCAGGTAGACTTAATAAATTAAGATTCATAAAATACCCACAGCTTTTTGGACATATGCATAGTCTAGACTGTTAGACCTATGGGCATCTGTGACTTTTCTTTGGCATCTACTCTTGTGTGTTCTACACCCTGACCACCATGTGAAATTGGTTCCTTGTCTAGTTCCTATTGTTTGGATCAAAAATGTGGCATGTTACCTGGAGTGAACCATAGTAGCTGATCCAGCTTGATCTTGCTCTACAAATATGAGCTCAATAGCTCAAGACCTTAAATAGCATGAGCACAGTGAGCATGCATTAAACTCAACATTCAAATACTTTCTTGGCACCTTTTATGTGCCCTAATAGCACCTTCTCATTTGATGATTTTCTTTTAAATGAAGCACATAAATAGGATGGTGTCAAGTTATCAAGCTTTGGAGACATGTGCATACAGAATAGAAATTTAGGATGCATTACTTGTATGTACAATACAGTTGGTGAATCTCCACACTTTTCTTCTAAAGCACATTTGACCAAATGGCATGACTGTCACCACACCGATATGCTGACACACATAACTGATGGTTCCTGGTAATAGTTGCCATTGCATAACTGACACCGTTTCAAACCAGAATGCATGATATGTGTGTGTGTTTGCATGCATGCATGCTGTGGGATCTGAGAGATTAGCAGCCTAATACAGTCATTGGTGAGAGTGTGTGTGTGTGTGTGTGTGTGTGTGTGTGTGTGTGTGTGTGTGTCCACAGTTAGGCGGATTATTGCCAGTGCCAAGGAAAACACCCATGGAACACCAGGAATCACACACATGGGCACACACCCTCATACACACTTGAACAGGGGATTAGGGTTAAACAGATGAAAAACAACAGAGCTATTTGGCAGCAGAGGTTGACACGTCTGATCCACCAACTGTACACACTAAAATTTCACATACTGACCGGGCAAATGCTCATTTCATACAGCACTATGGTCTCTGTCTTACTGCTACCACCCTGCATGCTTGTTTGCTGTCAGTCTGTCTGTTTACTTGTCTGTTATTGTCCATCTAACTTTCACACACACACAAAACGACACAGAGGCCACCCAGACTTTAACCTACAACCTAGATGCTCACCCGTCTGGTAATGTGAGCCAAGCAGAGAGTTACATATATAGCTACCTCGACCCAGACAAGGTGGTGGCCACACAACACATTAATAACATATGAGGCCGGTTTCTCTTTTCTAGCCCATACTGGTTACCTGCACTTCTGGCTAACCACGCTTATTCATTAACGCAGGTATTCATTAATACAGGTGACAATAGACTTATCAAACACCACCCTCTACTGCCACACTGAACATGCACTCTTTCACTCACTTGACTTGGATCAGACTCATTTTGTTAGGCTGTGAAAAAGTCTGACCAACTCCTCACTTTAACTAAAGGAGAGAGGAACGGCTAAATGGATAATGTGATAATGTAATGATGTGGGCAGTAGGAGTAGATTACTGGGTTAGAGTTAAATAGCTTTGGCTGTGATTAACTCAGTGGTCAGCTTGTGTTAACAAATGGGGCGGACAGAAAGGAGTGGAGTGGAGAAGGGAAGCAGGGGATAGCAAAGGACAGGATGGGATTGAACAAGACAAGGCAGGATGCTGTATTTTGCTCCTCCATACTATATTTTTATGACCACCTATAAGTGCAAAAAAAGTGTGTATATCCTGCAGACAGTATTTTTGCCATTACCCATTCTGGTGCATCACTTTGAAATATTATCTGTTTTCTGTTGCCCTTTCCCAAAAGAAAAATACAACTTATATCAACACATTTAAAAATAACTAATACAATTACTCAGTGAAGAGTGAACTGAAAATAAACCTTTTTACATGCCTTTAAAAGTAAAAACTGCTTCAGCATAAGGCAGTGGGACCTGAAAGGAAAATAAAATAATTATGGATCATGTCCCTGTTTCTCTGATGGTTTATATTGTCTCCCGTAGCAACAGATGTGAACCAGATGCTGGAACAGCAAGCGTGAGGACAACAGTGATAGTGTCATTATTTACAGATGAAAATGGATTAGGGATGGCAACTTCTCATGTTACAAGAGAAAGAATGTCAGTGGGTGAGAAAGAGGGAGAAACTAAACTGAAACTTTATTTTGTTTTAAGACACACAGGTGGAGGAAAATGCATTACATGAATGTTAAGCCCAGCAGCCTACGCCTGCAACATTTGTTCTGGGTCGGACAGAACCTGCGGGATTCCAATCCTGTTGCAGCCCTCTGATGGGAGCTGTGATTTATAAGGAACATGATGGATTACAACAGGTTTTGTAATTAAGTTGCAGTCACCCTGCGAAACATGCTCGACTGCCCACTCAGATACGCACACACAAATGCACACAAACACATTTGCTCTCTGCCCCGTTCCCACTCCCTCTGTCTGATTCTCTGTTGCTCTCTCCCATTCACACACGCACAAACACACAAATGTCAGTGGCCGATGACTAACCAAAGAGCGTGAGTGCCAGCTGCTTTAAATGCCGGCAGCAGCCTGTCCTATTCACTTAGTAGGTACAGTCACAGTGCTGTTTAGGAGGTTGTTGTGGGGTTGAAGATTTCCAACCAACTTGCCCAACCATGTCCTGCCTCTTCAGTGTCTTCGCCACTCTTTATCCATTCCCACCATTTTTTTTTCACTTTGTGTGTTGACTGAGATTACACTGGACTGACCTGGAATGCAGGAGAATGTAATTTGCTAAGATCAAGAATAACAAACCCAACGATATACTCTACAGACAGTAAAGACACATACTGCCCAAGTTACACCCTATAACCCATCTTTTTCATGCCGGCTACAGACATGCCTTAACTTGAGCTCATTTCTGTGTTGACTGACTTACTGAATCTCAGTGTGTGTGTGTGTAGGGGTGGGGGGGTGGGGGGGTGGGGAGGCAAGCGATGGAAAAAGTCAGTGAAAAAGTTATAAACCCTGCTGATGTGTATCTCAACCATAAGCCACACTGTATCATAGGCCATCTCAAAATAAAAGCAGTAACTAAAGGGTACAGCGAACTGACCTCATTTCTGTGTCTGGAGGAATGTGTGTGTTGTTGTGGTATGTGTGTGGGTGAGTTTTCCACTGATGATCTAGCAGAGATCTCTGACAGGAAGTGTCAACGGTTCATCAGACAGAACATCCTGTCACATGATGGGGACGAAAGAAGACTTACACTATTGCCTCATGTGTAACTGGATGAAGTTTTGAAGGTTAACAAAAACTCTTCAAGATTAGGGGAGGTATAATAGGCACTCTATTCACACAAGAAACCAGTTTGCTGGCTTCAAACATCCTTAAAGCAATGTCAGACTTTTTGATATTCACACTTTCCCAGACAAGAACACTTCTGTCTTTTCACAGAGAACAAGATTTGGTTGAAAAAAATGACACCAAAGAAGTCAGTTCTGCAAGTCAGTTCTTGCAAAGTTTGCCTAATTGATGAATTTATTTTGATGATGAATCACTATCTCTCATTAAATTCATAGTGTTTGAGAAGACTTTGTTAGCAGCTGCAGAGCCAGACATTTTTCTCAGAAGTTGATAGAGACATGGATGTGAAAACAGCAACTTGCACATGTTTGTCATACCAACATTATAAGGTGATAATATGTCAACATCGTGTTTACAGCTTGTTCTGCTGCCTCGAGTGAAAAAAAAAAAAAATCCAATAATGCAGCTTTTAAAGTCTTTAAAAATATATTTACAATTGACTATATTTCATACCGTATTTACAATACTGACATTAAACAGTAATCAGACTTAACAACCCCAGTGATTCATCCATCCAAAGCTTCTGTACTACGTGTCAAACTTAATTATGACTGATAGCTACCAAGCACAGTGAGATCATAGCATTATACACAACCAGATCTCTATCATCCATTAATCACATAACCTGACATTACACAAGAAGAAATAGGAACACACAGTCAAACTGAGCTGTCCTCCTTAAACCAGACGATTTTTACTCCCTGCCCAGAAAACCTTCATTTTCTGCCAGACACGGCCACCCCAAGGCCACCCCCTGGCTCCGCCACTGGATAGACTGACAGGCAAAGAAAGGGATAGCTCCCGCATTATACTGTATGTGCCTGTGCCTACCTGCAGGTATTAGTGCTTGTGTGTGTATGAGAGAGCTAATGGCTTGACTCCTATACACCTGCAAGCTTCCCTCTGCGGCAGGCCTGTCTCCTGATGGTGAAAGAACAAACAAAGCAGCCAGTCCCCCTCTGCTCGGTGGTGCTCAGAGGTGGAGAAGATGACAGATAGAAGCTGACCTGCTGTTGTCAGGGCCTGTCAAAGCAACAAGAGCTAGAACACATTCAGCCAGGACTAAGTCAGACACATAGACACAGAGGGTGGTGGGTGATGCAGCTGAGAGAGATGTACGCAGGAGAAAATGGAAAGGTGAGCACATACAAAAAAAAACTGAAAAAAAAAAAAACTGGAGTGTTGTGAAAGAAATAAAAGTTTTCACAAAGGAATCAAGGATGAACTAACTAAAAAAGAAGAGACCTAAACTAATAAAGATGGAGAGCAAACTGAACTGAGCTGAATGACTTCCATCAATTATTGTTATTAAAAATGAATCAAATATTCTATTAATCAATTACTGGTAAATAAATAGTAGCCAGAAAAGAGTGAGCAAATGTTCAGCAGTCTGTCCTAAAAATGAGTGGTTATCAGATTTAATAGAATTCTGCCCTGATCTTTGATTTGTACAATGCACAATATACACACCAGTGAATTTTGTGCAAATCACATTCTTATCTCTGAATCTCATAAGGTACATCCAATGAAATATGACAGATTACTATTAGTGCAGCAATTATTCCTTCATAAAGAGCTAAAAAAGTAAATAATAATATTCAAACCACTTAGACGTCCTGTATTTACATGCTGTGAGCTTACATTGACGCTTCGAGCTTCCACTCCACAGAAACTGTTCTCTCATTCTTTGGATTGGAATGAACAGAAATTCATTTTTGAAAGAACGCAAATGGCATGTATAAGGGGAAGCCTTAAATGTAATTCTACTGTTTAATACGGCTCTTTTCTCTCTGCTGCCACAGTACAAAGGCCTTCACAAAAAGCTATCAATCATCAGCTTTTGACCCACTAGCACACACCCCTGCTACTCCAATCCAACCGTTTTCAAAGGCAGGGAGAAAGGTTGTCGAATCCTCAATTAGATCTCCTTTAATCCCCAATAATGAGTCAGAGAAGTATTAAATGTGGAGTGATCTGATTATGGATCAGTGCTTGGAGAAAATATGACTGATGCACTCTGCCTCAGTCATCAGATCAAAGCACAGACAAGCCTCTCAGTGCTTCCCTTAGTTCACTCATCTCCCCCGCGTCACACTCTCTCCCCCCTTTTTCCTTCCTTCGCCTCTGGCTGGGAATCTGGCCAGGGAATCTGGGCTTTCAACGAGCAGATCCATACTTGCCCAGATCCTCAAACACTGGCATTTTTTTTATTTATGGCTGGAACCAGATAACAATCTTTACCTTGAGAGGATTTCTCTTATCTCTGTCATTTTATGTCATTTGTCCACATTTAGTATAAATCAAGATAAATAGTATCATCATCTGTCATCTGGTGACATTGCTGGTTTGATGGGAATTAAATTGCACATCTTATTGGTTAGAGAGGCTGCCTCTGTGTACACTTGCAGTGTTTAAGCATTTTCACAAAATAAACAATCTAGCTGAGGTCTGATCAATCAACAAAGCACCAACAGCAGCACTTTAATCAGTGAATCAAAAGACAGGGCTGTGCAACCCAGTGTGTGTGTTCCTGTTAGCTGACAACCAGATGCATTATGACGATGGCTGTGGGGTTCAGTGATTGTTCTCAAACGATCGCTCATAAGCCTCATAACCAGTGAGTCATATTAAAAGCTTGATGTGAAAGAGGGCCTGACATGGGAACTAATGCTGTACAAGGAAAGCCCTGTTTTGGCGATGTTGTGTGTGCATAGAGTGCGTGCCAAGCTGTCTATTTTGAAGTCAGGTCAGGACAGACTAGCACTTCAGGCCTCTCTTAGTCACTGTGAGTCTGTGAGTCAGTAAAATGTCTTGACAACAGACAGATAGACACGGCTAACTGACAGCCAGACAGACAGACTGAAAGGCAAACAGAAACATGAAAGTCACATGGCGAGCGTGAAGCAAGACAACAGAGCAGAAGACATTTTCTAGAAAGGCAGACAGGTAGGCAGACAGAAAACACAGACAAAGGGGAAGATATCAACACATACACAAGCCAGCGGTAAGCAACAGTGCTGTCAAGACAAAGATGAAGATGCCTAGGGAACGTCAGAACTATTAAGTCTGTGGTTTCTACTTTCCGCCCATTCTATCAACAAACCACAGGGAAGCTGCATGAAAGAGCACAGAGCACCATTCGCCACAGTGGCTCATTTCAGAAACCAGTCCACCAAGTCATTGTTCTATGTAGGCCACCATCTCTGATGTCACACACATCTCCAGCCTGATGAAAAGCAGTGTTGGCCCTGACCATTTATACATAATGACAGAAGAACCACAACCCCCCAGCTGTGCCTGCTGGGGAAAAACAGGGCATTTTGGGAAGCTGAGTCACCTCAACTTCAGGATGTTAGTGGTGCGCCAAGAAATGATTAAGTAAAGATCAGTATTTAGTTTAGTTTAAGTTTAGTTTAGTTTAGTTTAGATTACACTGTACTTTCTGGCATTTGGTTGCTCACCAGCATTGAAAAACACCTTATTTACAAGAAATACATAATATAATTAGGCAACTGATAATAAATCTTTTAGCCAAATCTTTTACTCACTGTTACCACAGCTCATAAATACAGTACACACTTTATTGCTCTATAGCCCTATAAAATAACAATTTCTTGATTATTTTTTTTATTTCATTTTATTTTTTTGCTTGAGGCTACAGGCCAATTTAAAACTTCCAAACTTGTAATGCAGATAATATCCTTTGATGTTGATCAGTTTTTAGATCTAATACTTAATGTACAAAAATTGGCAGTGGTCCATCTAGTTGTGCATTTGAGTCATTATGTTATGCAAATATTTCTACCAAAAATGATTGATACATTACTTATGCATTTAGCTGTAGGCTTCAAATTAATGTGTCTGACTGCATCTTTCACTTCCAGTATGACTGTAGGGTAGATGTAACTGTAGGTTGTTGAAATTCAGGGGTTTGTGTTTTTTGAGTGTATGGATGCCATAAGCTAGGCCTGCTGACCATCTTGAAATAAGGAGTTCATCAGAACTGCATGCATAGAAATTAAAAATAAATGTACAATTCACAAAACTGAGGCCAAAGTAATTCGTGGTGCATTGAAGTTTCATGAAGTGTTCTTCATGGTAACAAAGGCCCAGTAGTGACAGAATACCGTATCCTCTGCACTGCTCTCATTGCACACAGCTGTGCATAATTATTGGCAAGTATAAATGACCGTCTGTTATCACTGTGGGAAACAGCTAAGACTGTACTGAGCCTTCTGTCGTATTTACAGGTCAGATTAAACATTCAGCTGAATGAAAATGTCCAGCAATGCATTCTTTATAACCATGCATAACATATACAAATTGAATATGACTGAAATAAAGGCTAAATATTAAAATAAAGCAAACCCAGAACTATGTGAAATGTTGATACTGGCTGCAGTGTTTGCACAGAAGTATTGGTTTGACCAAGTGTCCAGTAGCTATGCCTGCTGACCTTGCTGGCCTCCCAAGAAATGCTTTAATGGTGGTGTAATAATTTTTGATTGGAACCAACAATAAAGTCCTTTCCTGGAAGAAGACTAGGTCAGACCGGACCACTTGATCTCTGTCAAACAAGGAGATAAAAAACAACATAAAAAGACTTTCACACATTCCAGTGCTGGTAGCCAAAACTCCAAATAATACTGAATTTGTCATGGGTTAGCACTTGTTAGCGTGACAGCACAAGGATGACTGGTCACACAATGACCCTTCAAGCACTGGAACAAGCTTAATGATGTAAAAAATCATTAGTTCTCTCACCACTGACAGGGACAGTGGACAGATTATGTGTGGTTTGAGAATTTATGTTCTGTGCAGCACAATCCAAGCATTCTTCACAGATAGATCAGCGAGAAGCACAGCAAATTACTCTTCACCATAGCTGCAAGGGGAATTACATCCAGAAGGGCTTGGGAGAGATGAGCAACTCTGATGCTGAAAGGTCAGAATGTAACACTCAGAGGAAGAGGGAATGAGACATGCATACAACTCCAAGGACTGAAGATTTACTTTTTAAACAAAACATTTAAGCAGTGTGGGGAAAGTTACTGAAAACTGCAGATCAGAGGTGTGGGCACAGTACATATTACAGAAGTATTAATGTTGTTTGGCTGTAAACTGAATGATATAGAAAAGCACTTATTTCCCTTGACAAAGACACAGAGCCACTAAAGATTTTCACAGACAGCCCTTTAGGCCTTTAGAATTGAAAATCTTGGCATATTGCCCATGTGGGAGCAGCTTTACCGCGGCACTCTGACAGGTAAATGCACAAGATGTGTAAAGGAATGTTTGTGTCTTTCACTCGGTACACCTCTGTCTAATCCCCCTTTCAGTGCAGGCCTGAAAGAGGGCTTTTCATAGGTTCTTCTTTGAAAAAAAAAAAAAAAAAAGAAAACCTAAATGCTTGTCAAACTGCACTCCTGAACTTGGAGGTGCAGCAGTTCTTTGCTTCTTCACTTCCTCTTGTCCTCCTTTCTGCCGTTCTCTCGTTCCTTCACTCACTCGCGCTGTTATATGCTCTATTAATGTTTGTTGGTTTTTTTTTTCATCTCAGTGCTCCTGTGCCTGTTGACTTCAAAGTCTCAAATTTTTCCCTGTCACTTGTCATGACTGATGCTTGGTTTTCTGCCAAGCTATACTTTAAATATGGAGCTTGAAACTCCATGTTTTGCTCCTCTTTGTTTCCCTCATCCCCACTTTTTGTTAGTCTTTTATTAGTTTTACAGAAATTTCTAAAATGTCTTGTTTATGTTCGTCTTGTTTATGTCTTTTTTATGTTTCCTTTTTAGTTCCCTTTTTCTTTTTTTTGTCTCCCATTTGTGGGGCTCAATCTTCTGTGCTTACAAACCCGAAATAACTATCAAGTTTGCAAGTATGATCAGCCATGTAAGGACTGGAGTCATATTAGCTGACATATGATCTCAACAAGAAAGGGTCAAATTTAAAGCAACAGGTAATCTTATCTCATTTCATCTTGCTGACATTAAATTAAATACTATTCTCTGCTGTGTTATAAACATTTAAAAATGGTATTGACTTCTCCTTCCCCAAGCAGCTGAAATGCACCGGTGTGACAAAGCTTCTCCACTGTCCGCCACAAAGAGCTGAAAGGCTCGATGGTTATCCTCCCAGAGTGAGATGAAGGCAGAGGAGAAGGACAGAGAGAGAGAGCTGAGAGGGAGGCCACAGGGAGGGAGATAGGGCATTGGCTTTTGCTAAAAGGGTAGATGGTTATCCCTCCAACCAGGGAGGGAGGAGGAGGAGAGTCAGAGAGTAGAAAAAGGAATTTACAGACAGGGAACGGGGGCAGGAGGAAAGAGAGAGATGAGAGAGAGAGAGAGAGAGAGAGAGAGAGAGAGAGAGAGAGAGAGAGAGAGAGAGAGAAAGAGAGAGAGAGTAAAAGAGAATGAGAGAGAGAAGAACTGAAGGGCTCTCTGTGGTTATGTATATCTCACTCCTCTGACTCTGCGTCTCAGTCAAAAACAGGCACAGGATGGCACAGAGTCAGCAGCATCACTGCACAACCGCCAGGCTAATGGCACATTTGGATATGAGCTATCAAATTAATCATCTTTGCGACTAATGTTTACTTGTCAGGCTGTATTTAAACCACACAGGCGTATTCCAGTTTTCTTTTTTTTTTTTTACTATTGTCTCCTCTAATGAGAAGATTGATGCACCACTCGTGTCTGTACAGTAATATTAAAGTCACTGCCAGCAGCCAGTTAGCTTAGCGTGCCACAAAGACTGAAAACAGGGTCAAACAGCTGTCTAAAGGTAACAAAATCCATCTCCCAACACCTCTAAAGCTTACTATTTAAAATGTAATATCTTGTTTGTTTCTTCTCTACGGAATAAAGAGTGTCAGAAACAAGTTGTTATGGCAGCCTCACAGTGACGACAAGCCAAGAAAGAGATCCAAATAGTCTGGCAGGCTGATGAACTAGGATTACTGTTTCCCCCAGCTTCCAGTCTTTATGTCAAGCTAAGCTAACTGGCTTCTGCTGGTAACTTCATAATTATCTTAGAGATAAGAGAGGTGCTAAACTATTCAGAGTATCGTAAAATCGCTTATCATTTCTAAATCATTTCTAATAAATAAAGTGCAAAGATGTTTGCGCGCCAAGGTCGTCTCACTGAGTTCTCAGTTCAGATGAATTATTTAATGTTTAATGCACCTGCAAAGTGTGTGGGTACCTCTGACATATACTTCTCATTAAAGTGCTTATTAAAATAAATTTTTCTCCCAAAATTATTCTCAATATTCACCATATTATTTACAAGGAATGCACTCCATTGCACTGCCCCCCCCCCGCTGCACCACCTCCTCTTCCCACTCTTTCTACTCCAGCTGTGAGAAGGTGTTATGAATGCTCTAAAGGCCACTGGGCTCGAATATATGGATACTAGCCAGCGCTAGGCTGACATCATGTAGCCTTTCCCTGCATCTCAGCCACCTACAAAGCCCACCATTGTGTGGCCCAGCCCATGCCCTCCACCCACGCCCGTCACACCACCCAGGGCACTGGCAGCACTTTTAATTAACTTCAAATCTGTCAGCTACCACTGAGCTATGCCAAAGCAGACATGTCAGATCATGCCCCATTTGATCTTTGAAGGGATTTTTCCCCAAAATTAAAAGAGGCAAGAAAAAAAAAGACCAAGAAAAAAATTACAGATATTTACGCATCATAAGAGAGGGCTCCACTTTCATCTGTGACATGCACGATTTTGTGCAGCGATACAACAGGTGTGACAGTTCTGTTCTCTGAAACTCAATAACTCAAAGGGAGGATAGGCCGTAATACTAACACAGTTTTACAAAAACTCTTCTAAGAACACATTTGGCATGTGTTTATGGACAAACATTGCAAAAAGAGACAGAAATCAAAGGATGTCTGGACGTCTGTGGTGATAGCAAATAGCTTCAGGTCCAAAGATGTGGGGAGTGAGAACTGCCTCTGACTAATGTTGAGGAAGTATACTATCTCCACAAAAAGTCAAATTTTTTTTTTGTTCTTTTAATGCAGCTAAAAGTAATGGTAAATGGTTATTCCAGCAGTTTCTGCCATATACATTTTGCAGTCTCGTCCCTCCACTGCAGAATTATTTCCACCGCTGCTTCAGAATTTTATGAAATGTCATGATGTTGCATATTACACAACTTGCAGAGGGCTTTCAACTTGAAGGATAAAGGAAGTAAAGACATGTCCACACATCCATGCAGGCACCAGATCCAGGTCATATGTTTATGTCTTTATATGTTTCCAATGAGAGGGAAAGAGGAGAAATAAGAAAATGACAGAGGAGAAACGTTTCTCCTTGTATCCCTTTATTGAGGAAAAACACCCTCTTTATGCGCTCCTTAATTTTATGACTGAAGAGCACAAGTGGTGTAAGAAGAACCCCCCTGCTGAAAAAAACACCTTGAGGAAACAATGTCTTGGTTAATTTTAATCATCCAGTTTTGTGCTGTAATATTAATCTTAATATATAAAGTAATTTTTATTGCCCCACTCACTGAAAGTGAAAGTATCATGAAGTGAACTTGGAAATCACCTTTTCTCCTAATTACCTGTCTCCTTAATCGCAAGTAAAGCCTACAAGCTGAAAATGAGGGCAAAAGGAGAACTTCACCTTAACTCAGAAAGAAACACTGACTATCTAACAGCTGGCTGAACACTGCTGTCACAAAAAATAAAAAAAATAAAAAAGTACCAGGGCATAGAGAGCAGGTTTCTTTCCACCTGCAGTGTTAAAAGAGGGGAGAGAAGACGAGAGAGGGGAGAGAGATGGGGTGTTTCTTTTGCAGCAGAGGAGCATTTCTTCAGAGAGTAGAGACACTGAACATCAAAGCCTGTGTGAGGCTAGAAATAGAGGAGGAGAAAAGAGGAGGGTGGAGAGGCAGCAAGAAGTTAGAGCCAGCGGTCCCCGCTGAGAGCCTTTGCTAAGGAAAGAAAAAAGACGAGGTGAAAGAGAAATGGAAGAAAGAGGGCTATCGAAAGAGAAGGTCCTTTTACCTCAGAGAAAGGAACATGAACTTGACAGTCTTATTAAGGAGGTTGTCTCCAGACAGCATGATAGGTTTCCTTTACAGACTACAATAATAACGACAGGGGAAGTCGCCAGTTAACTGCCGGGGCAGATATCTGTATCACCAAATACTGCTGCACTGCACAACCGGGGCTCTTACACGTGCCACACGCTGGTTTAACTACAAGGACAGACCTGCTCATAAAAGTGGATGTTCAATGTTGTTCCACACACACACACACACACACACATATATACAGTAACTATATAGACACCACAGAAACACCTAGAGGTGCAATAAAAATCCTAAACCTCGACAGATTCCGTTTGCTAAACAAGGCAGAGACAATATAATTCTGACAAATGGACAGATGCAGGTCTCTACTCCACAAGGACACACAGAGGCACATTGCGTGGCCATGAATTGCATCCATCCATTTCCTCTTTTCCAACCGAAAGAAATTCATTAAAAGCTTACTGCTGCAGAGAGAAAACATAATTTCACTTTGGATGGAGTTAGGGTGACACTCAGCCATCTGAGCCTGCTGCTGCGTTTCACTGGACTGAAGATGGGTTCAGATGGTGGGAATTCATGGGGATTCTGGGAGACTAGGGTTGTGTTTGTGGACAGACTGTGCCATTTCCAGTGAACTCAATTAGAAGAGATAGGGATCTAATCCATGAGTAAACATTGAATGGTCAGAGAGGAGCTGCAGTTTCCTCAGGTTTTATTTTTTCTTCTTGCTTTGTTTATATGTCATTTGTCATCTCAGCTACTGAGGGAAGGAAATCCTGACAAGAATCAACAGAATTAGACACCAAGGTCTTTAATAGTCTGCCAGAATGACTTATACTGTATGCTACTACTGTCACTATAATTGTGCAAACTGTGAAATTATAAAGAATAAATGTTATTAGAACATGTAATGGTTCTACAACATATACTAATTAAAATGCTGATTTAATGATCATGGAGAAGCAACAAAAATGAATAAGAGCGACAACAGGTTCGGTTTAGAAGATCCTCGGAGAATAGGTTAGCAAACGCTATCTTGTCTTATTATTCACTTCATTTAATCTCAACGAGATCAAAACCTTGAAACGAACACAAGAGCAAAAGATGGCAGAATGAAAGAGACGCACATTTAAAAGAAATGTTGCAAAAAATATACTTTCACTTTGATCTGCTAGCCTTGCCAAGTCCAGAATTCATGTGTGGAGTATATGGAAAATGACCCTGCACACCATGACAGGGAGCTTCAAGGTGAGAACTAATTAACCAGAAAAACATCCTCAAGTGACAACCTCTGCCATCATTTCTGTAAAAATAAAAGACAATGCACAAAGCTCAGGAGATAACCCCTCATCATTTAGGCTGAGATGTTGCATGCTGAAAGAAAGGCATCACTATTTGAATATAAACCAACACCAGAGACAGCAGTGTTGGCTCTTTCTTTGTTCTTAGCATGAAAAATTACACATTGCCTCTAGTTTAACCGTACAAATGCATAAAGAAGATCGTTGTATACATTTCTGTTGGATAAAAAAAACCTAAGGTGGTAATTTGTGAAACACAATCAAGTAAAGAACACTTAGTGCTCAGGGATGCTGTATCTAAATGCTAAATGAAGTGTAAACAGGCACAATATCCATTTGCAATTCACTTTGGTAATAATCAGACCCTTGAAACAAACATTATAACTGTCTACAATGATTTGAAATTGCAAGTTTCCTTTTACTCTTCCCCCTTTTTCTCACAAAAATTATAGACATCAACAGTCCAGTAAAGGCCCATGACAATAGGTAGAAATAAAATAATAATCACCTAACAATGAAAGTATGAGTATGGTCCATGAAAAAAGAGTATTTATAGCAGTGTAATGGTGCATTAGGCACCGTGTTCCCCAGAGAGAAGCGGCCTGGCTACAATTTGCAAAATGGGTGATGTGGGAAGTGGGTAGCTGGAACAGTTAAAGCAGTTTCTAACAACCGCTGCATGTCATTTAGCTACAGAGAAGCTGGTGGGCCGCCACATAGAATAACGCTCCATGCCTGGTTGAGAGAGAAGCAAACTGAGAGAGTAAAATGCTTTTAGAGAGGGTAACAATATGCTGAAAGCGAGGGAGGCGGGGGAATATTGCAGCCTGACAGTGAATGCACCTCATCTGAAAGACTGGAGTGGTTTTCTGTCACAATGGAGCGATGTCCTTGGAGGGTTGTCTGAGATACAATTAGCCTCCATTCAAGTTATACTGGCCATCCATGGTACTTCAGAAAAAGCATGGGGACTGTAACAGTTCTTTAAAGTGTTATCCATGCTGGTGCAGTCCACACATTCACATTTGTCAGAACACATGGTCCATGTGTGCCAGGAACAACACAGACAGTCGCCTGTGGATGCTTGCCAACATGGGCAGATGACAAATTTTACGTCACAGCAGATAAACACAGACAACGGCAAATGATTTAAGTTCCCATCACCTCAATGTCACAGACCAGTCTGCCTTCCTTGGCCAGACTGCCTAAGCACCCCGCGGGTGCACATCCCTGCTCCACAGAGTGATTCAGAGGAGCTAAGTGATGCACCACTGCCAGCCACATGTGTTACCCTCCTCCTCGTCCAACCAGCAGACACCAACATTAATAAGAATTTGATAATATTGGCCTGTCAAAGCATGAAAGGTAATAATCAAGTCTGTTATAAGAAATTAAGGGAATAGATGTGTTTGGAGAAGCAATTTGTGATTGATTTAAATTTAGTACACCTTGCTGGTGCATACTTGAATAAACATGCATGCACACACACACACACACACACACACACACACACACACACACACACACACACACACACACACACACACACACACACACACACACACACACACACACACAACACACACACATTTATGTATTGGTTGAATAACCCGAGTCAAAGCAGTCAGGAGAGACAGCAGAATCAACTCTGTGTCCAAGGCATAAACAACAGTTATTGACGTCACCCAAAATCAACAGGGCCAGGGCCTGAGAAAGACAGTCAGCCAATTTATATAACAATGTGAAAAAAGAGGGGCCTTTGCGATGAGAGCGACAGCTGTGCTTAATCAAGGGAACTAAGCCAAGAGAGATGTGAGGAGACACAGAAGGACAGAGTGAAGGTGAAGAAAGCCGGAGAGAGGAAGAGAGAGCTTGAGGGAAAAGAGCAAGATAGGATATAAGCCTGGAAAGAAGGAACAAAGTCTCAACTCTGTGAGGCTGAAAAAGGGATGGAACATTTAAGAAGAGAGGGGCTGTTACAGTGAGAGTTCATCCCTGTGAGCGCACAACCCTCTTGACAAAACACCCCAATATGGAACATCAAAGCGATGCTTCACTTTTTGCATCACTGCCAGATTGCAAAGAGGGGTAAAATTGCTGCAACCAAGACAGGGAAAGTCGGCTGTTGTTCTTTCACTTCACCAACCTGCTGTGCTTTCAACAAGAAGAGTACTTCTACCACTTCTCCCACCTCGAGTCTCTGGGGAAGATTAACCTAAAAACATACGTTTAAAAGTTTTCGAAAGATCATTCATTTCTGATATTGTAACAAAATGAAAAAAACAAACTTCTGTTCTAGGACAACAATGCAACAACAATCCTCCTGTGAAGAGACCTATACCAGACCTACCTCCCTTGGTTCAGCCCATCCACTTCTCAAGGCCCTGGTCATTCATCAGCAGACATCACGTCACACACCAGAGCCATTCATTCTGAGTGACACAGTCTCCTGGACCCTACAGGACTCGTGATTCTGTTCGACTGAGTGATGCCCTGGGCCCCGGGGCCGGGACAGAGGCTGCTGGGGTTCACTGGGAAAGTAGGGTGCAGGGTACAGGGCCACAGAGGGGGCAGAGAGTGTGACAGAGATGCTACAACTGTTGCTTCAAAGCTAGAGGAAGCGATTTAGTCACATACTATGGATGTACGTAACCAGTTTATTAAGATGTCAGCAGACAAACACAGACATAGGCTACGCAAATAGATTTGGGAGATGAAAACTGATTTTGATGCCAAGCTGAGTATACTGATAAAAAAAGAGCTAGAAAGCAACTTAATGTGCTGTTTGGAGGGAAGACCCTTCACAAATGTATAGTACAAGTATTTATGCCAGGTTGAAAGACAGATAAATCAATGCACACAGAAACAAAGACTGACAAGATGAAACAGAGAGTGGGTGAAAGTTTGTGTTGCTCTATAAGCCCTGCGCATCATCTCTGCCTCTCTCTTCATCTCAGCAGGATGGTAGCGAGAGCATAAAAGATTTAAAGAGAAGGCTTTTAGTTTAAACCAGAGCCTGGCCCAAAGACACACACTCAGGCACAAAAAAGGGGAAGAATATCTCAGACCCTCTCTGACAAAGCTTACTGTAACAATCACCACTAAAATCAGATTTTTAATATTTTAATCACAGGAACACACACACCACATGATTCAGTCAAGACTCAGGTCCATGCACTTGGCACTGAAATGATCTCCCTGTGGCGATCCCAGATACTTGCACGATCAAACGTGACTTCAGAGCAAAAGAGACATGGGGGGAGGACCATTATCATCAGCTGGTTGCATTTGTGTGTGTTATGTTTTGCTCTGAAAACCAAAGCTGAGAAGACGGAATCAGCATAATTCAAACTTCATACATAACTTATTTTTGGCAAGTTGGGAATAAAGTTTTATTGTTATTCTTTATTGTTATTTGTACACAGGCGGAGGGGAGAGTGAAACCTATGATGAATAGAAATGTAGTTATTTTTATACATTCTCTGACCTTCCACTGCCATGGGGACAGTTAATGTTAGTTGGTGACACATCCCGACCTCAGTCTCTGGTTATTACGGGTGCAATCCCTGTTCCTTTCACGCTACAGGATTTGTAAATATCAATGTTTGATATTTATATTTCAAAATCCCGGGGGACTCCATCCAGTCTGTAAAATGAACATTATGTCTGTAAACCCCTCATATAACAGCATCACTTGGGCAGATAATCAGATAAGACCAGCCTCAAATAAGGAATGCTCCCACAGTTGACAGGAGGGGTGAACCAGACCCAAAATCTGTCCAACTATTCTCTACTGTGGAACCAGCATCACTGGGTAAAACCTGCATTAGGTCTAAACACACAGAGAGTTGTACATACGAGCCACCAATCATCCCTCAGGACAAACTCCTCCAATATGACACTGTTGAGTCAGGGATTCCAGTTGAAGTACACTGGTGCAAGATGTACCTTTTTGTATCACGCTGTGCACGTGCTGCTCAGACTGATATTGTATTAAAAATAATATGATGACTCTGTGCTGTGTTAAATATAAGCTGAGGGTGTCTGTGGGCAGCATTAGTCCAGAGTTTAATCAGAGTTTACATCTCAGTCAGGTTGAGGCAGAGAGCGCTGCACGAGAAAAAGCTTTCGTGTTTTTCCCCTCTACTTTCAAGCTGACCTTGAATGAGGCACTTAGTGTCCAACTATTTAAATGAAATTGCTTATAATTATAGCTCTCACTGAATGGCATACAGCACAGCAGCCCCCTGTATATGTACCCAGTATGTACAATATGTATTCGAGATCCTCGGCAAGCCAGAAGGCCTTTGCTGTAAATAGCACAATCTTAGTCACCTTGTCTAATGGAATGAGAGTATACAAGAATAATCAAATGAAAACTTTATATAAAACACATCTTATGTGTGTGCTTATCAAAATATGTACGCAGAAACAGTGGTGCATTGCAGTAACGCAGCAAGACACTCTCACAGATAAACCACGTTCTAACACAGTATATATTTAAATACACACACTCAAACACACATACAATACAAAAACACATTATACGCATTAGAAACACACAAGGCAGCCAGCCATGCACTAAGCTTGGGTTGACAGAGTTCATTTGGAAAATGTAAAATATTTATGAGCGAAGACTCTGCAGGGGAGGAAGAAGAGATGAAAATAGTGAGGACGCAAAGGAGGGATGGCAAATAATGAGACGAATGAAACAGTGACGAGTGGGCCCAACTGAAATGCCCTCTGTTATGGCTGAGTGGAAGAAATGCAAGCTAAATATGTCACTGTCATTTCAAGTTCATTAGCTCACCGCTTGCCTTCACCTCCTGGGGGGACTGAAAGAGGAGGAAGTGTATAAAGGTATATTTGTACAGTAGCAAAAACTGCTGAGCTCCTGTGAAATGGAAGTGGGATTCACACTGATAGTTGCTTTGTGAGTCTTAAGTTTGTACTTTTAATCTTCCTTTTCTTGCATGAGAAAAAAAAAATTGCTGATTACACTTGCTATAAATTCTCCATTATAGCTTTTCTATTGCCATCCATGGCTGCAATAAATGTGGAGCCAAGCACAGTCTCAAATGTATCAAAAAGAAGTCACTTTACAAACAGCTTCTTAAATATTGAAGTATATCAACATTTCCTTCTAACTTTCTTTCCACTATTCTTCCATCTTTTCATGTAGACAGACAAACGGAGTATAAGTGCCAGCACCTTGCTATTGAGCGGATTAAACGCTAGGTGTGTGATTCCCAGATACTTTATCTTAAAAGGGGACACAAAAAAACTGACAGATACACGAGGGAGAGACTGATAGAGAGAAACAGGCTGACAGGGGGAGTGGAATTGTGGAAGTGGAAAAAGAACAAAAATAAGGATTTAGGTAATAAAAAGCTAATCCTGTACCAGCAAACAGGATGACAATTGACAGTAATTACATATCCCCCCCCTGTAATTATGAGCTTTTTTTATGCGCCCCTCTTCTCATAAGGCCTTAGTAATCCCCTGGTCACTCCCGCTCCTCCATCTTCAGACAGTCACTCTACCTCCACATCTAAATAGCAATGCATGGTCCAGCCAAATAAGCAAACCACCATGACCTACAGGGGCTTTCCTTACCCACAAATAACGCTTGAGAAATGATGTCATATAAAACCAGATCTCAGTATCTAATTACAGAAAAATGTGCTTCGAAAGCACAAAATCCAACAGGAGATGAGAGCTGGAGTGGACTCAGAGAGAACGGAAGAAAAGCTGCTTCACCACAAACTGGGAGAGAGAGAGAGAGATGTAAAGAGGCTGCAGTGCACGGTTAGAATAACTCATTTGGGTATTTTGATTGCTAGAAGAACTAATGTTATGGGGAGACCAAGGATCTCTGTTTAAGCCAATTATACAGTGGAGATCCTGAAAATGTACCGGATGGAAATGGAGACATGCAGTAGGATCACAGAGCAGTACAGCCTGGAAAAACTGTGCTTGCAGGGCTCCAGGAAGCCAATAAAACAACACACAGATTTCACTGTAATTATGTTCAAACTCAGAGCAAAGGAAGTTGGAAGGTGGTTACAGTGAGTGTGAGAAAATAGAGTCCCACAGGAAGATTTTTAAACAAAACTCAAAGGACACTGCAAAATTTGACAGAATCCAGAAATCATATGCAGTGTAATAGCACTTAATTTTAAGGGGAAGATTTTAAGAATAAATCGATCTTATTCCCACTAATTCATCTCTCCTAAAGCCCAGAGGACAGAGGAGCCCTGGGGTGCTTTTAAAGCTCCACTGATAATGATGATTTTCTTCGATTTTTGAATTACTCTCTTGAAACACGTGGCTTTAATGTTCAGACTGGAAATTGCATGGTAAAATTAGATCACAAAAATATGGGGTCATAAAAATCACAGACAAGTACCAGAAAACAAACTCAACCTTGACTGTTTTTGGAGAGCATCTGTGAGAATGCAGTAAATTTCACATGAAAAATAAATGAATTCACAACTTCCTCCACAGGAGCAGATAGGGAGAGAATGAGAGAGATAAAGCCTCAAAGGCAGAAACGACTTAAGGATAGAGAAAGAGAGAAGAAAATAATTACGATAATGGAAACTAGTGTGAAGCAGTTTATCTCGATGAGAGAAAACCTTCAGGAAATTACCAGCGCCAAGTAACAATAAAGCAAAATAACGCTATTATGTGGAGCCACTTGCCTACAGCAGCTAAAAACAAAATCCTCCAAAATGGCCAATTTAAAAAGCCAAAGAGAGAAATATCAGAGACAGTGAGATCTGACAGAACTGAGGAGAAAGTGGCAACTCTTCTGCATACAAAGTATGGGAACATGCTTCCAGTTTGGAAGAGATTATGGAGAATAATGTTTACACCTCAGGGGAGAGGAGGGGAAACTGGAGACAAAGACGATATTCACAAGTCTTGAAACACCTGGGATATCAGGGAAACACATACACTAACAGTCAGATAACTTCTGTACTGTTTTATTCCGAGAGCTATGGTATTTTTAATAACAAGGAAGAAAGGACCACTGCTGAACAGAGCAGAACAAAAGTGACTGCTTATCAAAGGGAAGTGTGTGGTTGAGGGATATGTGTACTGTTGCATCTGTGTGTCCTATCTTTATTAAATCTGTATTGTGTGCAGCAGGCGCTGGAGCAGTGAGGTGCAGGACACAAGCATTCAACGGTTAGACCACATCTTACTGATTTTATCACTTATTCCTATCTTTTTATATGCAAGTGCAATCTCTCATCTCTTCAATTCCTATTTCCTCGTTTTTACATTGGAGAGATAGGAGCCTAAAGGCTGTCTCCATCACAGAATATCAATCTATTTTGGCAATTATACTGTGTATCTAGAACTGCATCTGAACTGGAGGAAGTGCTCAAAAGAGTGGCTGGGGTTCACAAAGACAGTAGTGGAAAATTTGTTTGCTCCACACAAACCATTTTATGCAGTGAAGAAAAAGCATTTCTTTGTCATAATGACCCAGAAACTGATGAGTCTAGCAGCATAAAGAAAAAAAATACATATATAGAGAGA